>NC_088382.1:109854807-110174615 GCF_037993035.2 Macaca fascicularis | reverse complement strand
ACATGTTGCAATAAACCAAGGAACCCTACAAAGTAGGATGGAAGGATTAAAACCGAATCGCTTGAACTTGGAAGGCAGAGTTTGGAGTATGCAGTGAGCCGAGGTTGCGCAACTGCACTTCAGCCTGGGCGACAGAGTGAGACTCCGTCTAAAGAAAAAAAATTCAAACTGCTTTTGAAAAAAATAAAAATGCAGGGTTATATTTTAGAAATAGCGCAGCCAATCATTAGTGGCTATTCCTGATATGTCAATTTGGGGTCTATAGAAGACCTGCCTAGCGGCCAGCAACTATTAATTGATGCTTACTTATAGCACCTAATGAAACTGCCCTTGCCTTTGAAGCCCCCATTTAGCTAAGGAGATTGGATGTGAATTTAGAATAGGACGTGAAAAGTGCGAAATGCTTCCGGACTCAGATCGGATAAACCTCTTCTAGGTTGTCTTTCTCTTCTGAAGCCACAGTTTTGATGCTTTCCCTAATTCAGAGCAAGCTTTCCCAGAGTCTCTGACTCAGAGCAGCCCGAGCCACCGTGAGGACAGCCCACCTGCAGGGGGCGCGCCGGGGGCTGCAGCGCGAGACCGCTCTGGCCCAGCTGGGACTCCGACTGCGCCCGTCTGGCCCCTCCCCTCCGCCCGTCACCCCCGCTGGGAAGGTGCTGCTGTCGCGGCCGCTCGTTGGAGTCGCAGGTAACTGGCCCCGGGCCCATGGGCAGACAGAGCCTGGGCGAGAGCCACTTGATACCTCTTGCACCGTCCCTGTGGCACTGGAGGTCCAGTAGGCCTGGCCCAGGGCCCTGAGGGGCGAGGGTGCCCCGGCTCCCCGCACCTTCCGCGGCGACTGGAGGGAGCCGGGCCGAGGAAGCGACCGCGGGTCCGTGATGGCTTCTTCGCGGTCTGTGTGTTCAAGAGGGCCGGGAAGAGGCCTGCGAGGGTTCTCGTTTGCGCTTGCGGGTTAGGGCTGTGGTCCGGGGAACCCCTCGGCGGCGCGGGCAGCGCTGGCTCGCGGTTAATCTGGAGGTGAGCGCGGAAGCCTGGCTGCAAGTCCAGCTGCTCGGCCGGGGCGAGACGGTGCTTTCGCGGTGTGTGCTTGGAGGAGCGCACAGTTCAGGCGCCGGGACAAGCTGTTGGGGTGTGAGTGAGCTCTCCAGAATGGCACATTTAACACGGGGTGCCCGTGTTAAAAGGCAGGATTTGCACACCTTCCACTTAGGGCTCGGGTAATCGCAAACTTCCTTTCTGAATTGGCGTGCAATGCTAAAAAGCAGATCGTTCTCTCTGAGGTTTTCCCAAAAGTACCTTAAAAAAAAAAAATCTGTTTTTTAAAACGTTCCACGGTATTCGGAATTGGCTACAGAACGTAATAAAGTAAAAATATGCCATTGAATAGTAACACTTCTCAATCTTTAAAAAATGACGGTGGTACCTAGGAGCCTCTTAAAGAGCTGTAATATGAGTGGTGTGGGGATTATTTTTATGCTCTAGTAATAGCTATTTTCAGTGCTTATTTTATGTCAGACACGGTGCCGTTGCTTTAAATACCTAGTACCTTTAATCCTTGAAGCAACCCTATCAGGTACCATTTCCATTATACAGATAGGGAAACTGAGGCACCGAGAGTCTGACTTGTCCAAGGTCAGACAGCTAGCAAAGGCTGAGCGAGATTTGGTCTCATCTTCCTTACCTCAGTATCCCTGCGTCTGTTATCTAGCCAGACATGTAGTGCTAAGAGTTTTATCAATTAGATTTGTAGCCTGAACAGTTTTCTCTGAGGCTTAGTTTTCATGGCTATATGCAGGAGTCCTATATGAACTCCTTTTTAGTTTAAAAGGAGTTTAATAAGAAAAATGTTAGCTCATTAAGGACTATAGTGATAATAAAGTTAAACTTGGACTGGGGTTCTCACTGTGCCAGTACAATTTGATTTGAAATCGAGATGAATTTGTTTGGTTGTTAACACACTTTATTACATTTCTTCATTATTTATGTTTCCATACCACTTTTAATGAGTTCACTTTGCCTTTGCAATATTATGATAGCAGTACCAGAGGGAAATCAAATATTTTTTGATGATAGTTAATATTTTACAGAATACAGGAAAGGCATTGGAGAGAGGCTGTGAAGTGATAAGGAATTTTTGGCATGTTATTTAGAGTAAATTGTGTTACTATGGAAAACAAGGGATTCTCACAGTTCTTTGTCAAAAGGGAAATTGTATTTCCCATTGTGGAAAGAAGTTGGGCTTTATAGTCCCAAACTTCTCAGCCTTACCTATTATAGATTTAAGAATTTGCATATTCGGCATCCATATAGCAAGCATATATTGAGTGCCTTCTATGGCCAGGCTCTGTTCTAAGCACTTGGGATGTGAGAGTGAACAAATGAAGTCCTTGTCTTCCAGGAGCTAACATGTCACTGGGGGAAGGTGGGGTTGGGGACAATAAACAGAGTTTGTGAAAGTTAATGTATCTGCAGTTAGCTGGTAACAGTAAGAAGAAAAATAAACTAGCAAAGGGGGATAGGAAGCATCAAGGCAGGAACAGGTGCAGTTTTAAAATAAGGACTGGTGCCATGGAAAAGACTCAAGCAAAACTGAAGGCATTGGGGACCGCCGTGCAGCTGTCTCGGGAAAGAGCCTACGAAGCAAGGGCAAAAGCCAAGAACCCGTCAGTCTCATTGGAGGAACAGCAAGGGAGGAACAGCAAGGGGGCCAGTAGATTTGAGCACCCAAAGGGAAGGAGGATGAGACAAGGTCAGAGAGCTAATGGGCCCGGGTAAGGACTTTTGCTTTTACTTTGAGTAAGAAGGGAGGTGGTTGGAGGGTTTTGAGCAGAGGAGTGAGGGGATTTTTAAAGGATCATTCTGGCTGCTGTGTTCAGAGTTGACTGTAAGGGCAAGGATGGAAGCGGGCAACCTGTTAGGTTGATGCAGTAATGGAAACCAGAGAGAATGGTGGCTTAGACCAGGTGGGTAGTAAGAAAGGCAGTAAGAAGCTGTCGTATTCTGAATATTGCTGATAGGATTTGCTTATGGTTTGGATGTGCTTATGAGAGGGTGAAGCATGACTCTGTGGCCTTTGGCCTGAGCTATTGGAAGGCTTTAGTTACAGTGTACTGAGATGGAGAAGACTGAATGTGAAGGTAGTGGAGCCAGTTTCAGTCAGGTTTGAGATGCCTGATCAAGTGGAGTTATAGAGACGGGAGTTGAAGAGAAAGGTCCAACTGGAAATAGAGGTTTGGGAGTCACTAATGCAAGCTTGTGCAACCCAAATTTGTAAACTTTCTTAAAGCATTATGAGATTGTTTGCATTCTTTTTAAGCTCATCGGCTATCGTTATATGTGTGGCCCAAGACAGTTGTTCTTCCACTGTGGCCCAGGAAAGCCAAAAGATTGGCCACCCCTGCATGGAAGGGTGGTATTTAAAGCCATGAACCTATGAGATCTAGTGTAAGGAAATGAGAATTGAGCCCTAGGGCTTTCCACATTCAGATATTGGAGAGATGAATAATTACAAAGGAGACTACAGAGGAGAGGCTTTTGAAGGTAGGAGGGAAAGGGGCCTAGTATGGAGTACTGAAGGCCAAGTAAAGAGTATTTCAGGGAGAAAGTGGCCAACTGTGTCACCTCCTGCTGATTGACAAGTAAGATGAAGACTAGGAGATGACCACTGGATTTAGTAATAGGAAGGTCCTTGGTAACCTTGCAAGAGCATTTTCAGGAGAATAGTGAGGAAGAAAACCTGATTGGTGTGGTTTCAGGAGACAACAGGAGGAAAGGAATTGGAGACTGCAGTACGGGCAGCTCTTTGGAAGAGGTTAGCTGTAAATTTTTCATGTGTCTGTTATTTGAAAGTACTGTAGTCATTCCCATAATAAATTTTTATTTCTAACTTAAGCTACTGATTAATACCTACTACACTTGAATTGTTTTATCAATGACTGGTGGAAATAAAATAGCTATCCTACTGCTAATCATAATAATAACGTATACTTAACTTTCTAAACCAGTAAAGCTTGTCCTTTTTACATGGTACATTTCAGAGCCCATAAAAATGCTTGGGGGAGCTGGGCGCAGTGGCTCATACCTGTAATCGCAACACTTTGGGAGGCTGAGATGGGAGGATCTCAGGAGTTCGAGACCAGCCTGGACAACATAGGGAGAGCTCATCTCTACAAAAAATTTAAAAATTAATTGGGCGTGGTAGCACACAGCTGTGGTCCCAGCTACTTGGAAGGCTGAGGTGGAAGCATCTCATGGGCCTGGGAGATTGAGGCTTCAGTGAGCCATGATTGAGCCACTGCATAGTTTCAAAAGGTAGTAAGTGTGTAAAAATAGTGCAATTTTAACCTTAAGACATGAGTTCAGGTTCTTGTTTCTGCCCTCAGCAAGTTAATGTCCAAACCCAAATACAAAATAATCAAGGTATGCAGTAAAATACCAGATTTACACCATCCTGACTGGACACATGTGCCTTTTCCATAGCAAATACAGCCATCTGTTGCATTGTAGATGTAAAATGATTAAAATATTTCAAAGTTTAGGGTTATAGCTACTGATTTTTTAAATCCAATAATTTTATCTAAAAGGTGACAGGTCCTTTATACATTTAAATCTTTTTTTCTTTTTAGCTGAGGAAAATATTAAGTTGGTGCCTTTTGTTTTCTTCTTGTTTTTTTCTCCAGGAATTTTTCATTGGTTGGCTTTCCTTTCTTGTTCTCATTGCTGTCATCTCACACATCCTTTCTAACTTCTTTCTTTTGCATAGCTTCTTAAGTTAGGCCCTTCCATCACTGATTTCCTTACTGCTTGCAATTTGGATTTTAAATTTCTGTTGTGTTTTTATTTAACTTAGTCTTTTTTTTAAGTCCCAATATTCTCCAATACTGTTTTTCCTGCACCCTGAGTTCTTAATTTTTTGTATGTCCCTGAAAGCACAGTATTTTTCTGGATTTTTTTCATTTTCTTATGGTAACTAATTCTCAGTGATGTGCTTTTCTTCATGTAGATCTAGTGCACCTCTTTGCTTCTGGTGTAGAATTTTTTCACTGACTCCATGTTGACATTCTTTTTTTTTTTTTTTTTTTTTTTATCCTTTAAAAATGAAAGAACTTTTGAGACTATAATTTTGAATTTGTCATACTAGTACCATTCTACTGAAGATTTTCTCTAGATTTCCTATAAGGAAAATAGAGAATTGGGTTTTGTCTAGGCATTCTATAAAAAACACTATTGTGATGTTTGTAAAAGATTTCTATTTAAAATAACTTTCAGTATTATTAAAACTTAAGTTTATGGTTATATCTTTGTGAAAGTTTTGTTTTTTTTTTTTTGTTTTTTTTGTTTTTTTTGTTTTTTTGGACGTGGAGTCTCACTCTGTCACCCAGGTTGGAATGCAGTGGTACAATCTTGGCTCACTGCATGAAACAATTCTTCTGCCTCAGCCTCCTGAGTAGCTGGGATCACAGGCACACACCACCACACCCGGCTAATTTTTGTATTTTTAGTAGAGATGAGATTTCACCATGTTGGCCAGGCTGGTCTCTAACTCCTGACCTCAAGTGATCCACCTCAGCCTCTCAAAGTGCTGGTATTACAGGCATGAGCCACTGTGCCTGGCTAAGTACTTTTTTTTTTTTCCTTGTGTTTTTTTTGAGACAGGGCTTTGCTCTGTTGCCCAGGCTGGAGTGCAGTGGCACAATCATGGCTGAATGCACCCTCCACCTCCTGGGCTCGAGTGATCCTCCTGCCTTAGCCTCGAGTACCTGGGACAACAGGCACGCACCACCATGCAAGGTTTATTTTTAAATGTTTTTGTAGAGATGGGGTTTCACACTGTGTTGCCCAGGCTGGTCTGGAATCCTTAGGCTCAAGTGATCCTCTTGCTCCAGATTTCCAAAAGTGCTGGGACTACAGGTGTGAGTCACTGCACCCAGCCGAGTACTTTTAAAAATTAAACTGGTAAACAGACATTAGAAATTACCAATGGAAACTTTATATCTAAAACCAAAATCAGTTACAAAGGATCATTATTTTCCAAAGTAGATACTTTTTTTTAGTGCTGTTCAGTTTTTCTGAAGCTTATCTTTGTTCACAAGGATTATTAGCACTTCCACCAGATCAGTGTTTAGATACCTTAAATAACTTAATGTCTGACTTGCCAGTACATTATTAGAGAAACAATTCCAAGGCCAAAACATGTTGAATAAACAGGAGATATACACCAATTTGATTTTAAAAGGGACAGCTTTCCTGTCTCTAGCTCTTTCTCATGTTGCCTTAAACACACATATGCCAAAGAAATCATATACAGATACTTGCATGCATTTAGTAAACTAGTAAGTGGTACTTTTAATAAATTTCTGAATACAATCAATTAAAAGATTTGTGCACAATATTATTTAGGTATGGTACCAAGTAAATCAGAAACAAATGCAAGAGCACAAATGGTTTATTTAGCTACCTTTCCATATTGGGTCTTTATGACATTCGATACTCTACTGTATTTTATTTTTTAAACTAAACATATGAAAACTAGCTAAATAACCTGTATTTTCTTTTATTACATTATGATGCCTTTTTTTGGTTCACCTAAGTTTTTTTGTTTTTTGTTTGTTTGTTTGTTTTTGAGATGGAATTTTGCCTGTCTCCCAGGCTGGAGTGCAGTGGTGCAACCTCAGCTCACTGTAGCCTCTGCCTCCTGGGTTGAAGCAATTCTCCTGTCTCAACCTCCCAAGTAGCTGCGACTGCAGGCACATGCCATCACACCCAGCTAAGTTTTGTATTTTTAGTGGAGACGGGGTTTGACTATATTGGCCAGGCTGGTCTCAAACTCCTGACCTCAAGTGATCTGCTGGGGCCTCCCAAAGTGCTGGGATTACAGGCATGAGCCACCGAGCTCAATCTGCCTAAGTTTAATTAAAAAAACAAAAATGTTCTGAGTGTGACTTTGTTGAAACAACTTATACAGGCATTTTAACTTTGGTGGCAGTTTTAGTCCTACTATCAGTCATCTTTTTTCCATTAGCCCAGCAGTGCTGCTACTTTAATTTAAATCTGCCCCTCTGCCCTCTCCTCAGTCTTTTGGCTGTATTTTGCCCATTGACTGTTAATGCTGATTTTTTTTTTTAAAACACAACAGAAACTGTGGATTGCTTATAAAAGAGTTTTCCCACAATAGGCTTATTTTTATTTCACTTGTTTATTAAGAATATTCTTTCAGCTTGTTCTTCAGGTTATCTCCTTGGTTATTTCCTAGAATTTACCAAGTTCTCAGTCAGTGTTCAATCTCCTGTGCTGAACATGAGATTTCTTAGGCCTTAATTCAACTCCTTCTCAAAGGGAGTTAAATATCAGTGTACTTCACCCTTCCTTTGACCTTTGTCTTTTGCTGAAACATGTACTACAAACAATATTTTTTTCCCTTTTTAAGAAGCAATGACAGGAACATATAAGAGTGGAAATCAAATAGTAATGACCACTTCAGATTCTGTGTCATTTAGATATTTTGTTCTAAGTAACAGAAAACCTAATTTAAACTGTCTTAAAAAGATCCTTTATTGATACCCGTAATATGAAAAGCCCAAGGCTTGGCCCTGTTTATCTGTTCTGCCTCACTCTGTATACTTGCTATCTATGAAATATATATCAAAATGACAAAAGCAGTTTTAGATATCTCATTTACATACCATATTTTTAGAAAAATAAAGTGAATGTATTTCTCTGGCATTCCAAGCAAAGAGTTTTTATTGCACTGGTCACTTGCTCACTTTTAAATAAACCACAATAGCTGGGGGAATGTGATCTGTTACATGGCTTTAGATAATGAAGACTGACCCCTCCAAAGCATATGAGCAGTGAAGAGTAGTAGAGCTGAGTATCAGCGGAACAGGTGGGAATGGAGTCTAGGTAGGCCGTGGACATCTGAGGAAATTAAAAACACATAGTTGATTTTCAGTCAAAGTAATATATTAAATTCATGTTTGGGCACCTGGCAATAACTGATGAGGAAAAAAAAAAAAGCCCCAAAGTATAGTCAGAATAGTAAATAGGTTAACCATCTCTATAGAGTACAAGCACAAAGTAATGAGTGAGGCTGTAGCTGTTTTGGAATTGGCCAAAATAGAAATCATCCAATATCTGATCTCAGACCAAAAGGAATTGAATTAGAATTTGATAACAGAAAGATAGCTGGAAAATCACTGAATTCTTAGAAATTAAATAACACATTTCTAAATAACATAAGTCAATGAAGAAATCTCTAGAGAAATTAATAAATATTTTGAACCAAATGAAAGTGAAAACATAGCCTGACATTTGTGGGATACAGCAAAAGCAGTGCTTAGAGGAAAATTTATAGCATTGAATGTATATATTGGAAAAGAAGAAACATCCAAAATCAACCATCTAAAGCTTCCACCTTATGAAACTAGAAAAAGAAGAGCAAATTAAACCCAAAGTAAGCAGAAGAAAAGAAATAAGAATTAGAGCATAAATTAATAAAACTGAAAGAGAAATCAATAGAGAAAATCAGGGAAACTAAAAGTTGGTTCTTTGAAAAGACCAGTAAAATTAATAAGCCTCCAGCCACACTAAGAAAAGAGAGGACATATATTACTAATATCAGAAATGGGAGAGGACATCACTAGAGATCCCATGGACATTAAAAGGATAATAAAGGTATACTACGAACAACTCTCTGCCCACAAATTTGATAACCTAGATGAAATTCACCAATTATTTGAAAAGCACAAGCTACCAAAATTCACACAAAAAGAAATCAACCATCGGAATAGGCGTATATTCATTCATTAGAGAAATTGAATAAAAAATGCATAACCTCCTAAAACAGGATCAGGCCCAGGTGGGTTCACTGGTGAATTCTACCACACATGTAAGGAAGAAGTTATACCAACTGCCTACAACCTCTTTCAGAGGATAGAAGCAGAGGCAATACTTCTTAACTCATTCAATGAGGCCAACATTTCCCTAATACCAAAACCAAAGACATTACAGGAAAATAAAACTATAGACCAATATTTCTCATGAACAAAGATGCAAAAATCCTCAACAAAATATTAGCAAATCAGATCTAACAATGTACAAAAATACTTAGCATCCTCACCAAGTGGAATTTATCCCAGATATGCCAGGCTGCTTCAACATTTGAAAATCAGTTAATGTAATTCATCACATTCATTAGGCTAAAGAAGAAAAATCGCATGATACTATAAGTAGATGTAAGAAAAGTATTTAATAAAATCTAAAACCTGTTTATGATTACGAAAAAACTCTCAGTAAACTACAAATAAAGGAGAACTTCCTTAACTCAATAAAAAAAAAGATCTTCAAAAACCCTACAGCTAATATACCTAATGATGAGAAACTTGGAGGTTTCTCACTGAGATGAGGAACAAAGCAAGGATGTTCCTTTTCACCACTGCTTTTCAATGCCATATTGGAAGTCCTAGCTAATGCAGTAAGAAAAGAAAATAAAAATTACACAGGCCAGGCGCAGTGGCTCACGCCTGTAATCCCAGCTACTTGGGATTCTGAGGCAGGAGAATTGCTTGAACCCAGGAAGCAGAGGTTGCAGTGAGCCGAGATTGCACCACTAAACTCCAGCCGGGGTGACAGCATGAGACTCCATCTCAAAACATAAAGTAAAATAAATAAAAGTTATACAGATTGGGAATAAAGAAATAAAACTACCTTTATTTGCAGATGACATGATCATCTATGTAGAAAATCTGAATAAACTGACAAAACCCCTCCTGGAACTAATAAACAATTATAGCAAGAATGCAGGATACAAAGGTAATAGGCAAAAATTAATTGCTTTCCTATATAACAGCAATGAACAAGTGGAATTTGTAATTAAAAACACAATACTGTTTACATTAGCACCCTCCAAAAGCAATCTAACAAAATATGCATTAGACTATAGGAGGAAAACTACAAAACTGATTAAAGAAATCAAAGAAGAACTAAACTAATGGAGAGATATTCCAGGCTTGTGTATAGACTGACTCAGTATTGTCAAGATGTCACTTTTTCCCAACCCAATCAATCCCAGTCAAAATCCCAGCAAGTTGTTTTGTGGATATTGACAAACTGATTATAAAGATTATGTGGAAAGGCAAAAGACCCAGAATAACCAACACAAGATTGGAAGAGAGCAAAGTTGGAAGACTGACACTCCCCACCTTCAGGATTTACTGTGAAGCTATGGTAATGGAACTAAATAGAAAGCCTAGAAATAGACCTACATAAATATAGTCAGCTGATCTTTGACAAAAAAGCAAAGGATACAATGGAGAAAAATAGTTTTTCAATAAATGATGCTGGAACAACTGGACATTTACATGCAAAAAAATTTGATCTCGACACAGACTTTACACCCGTCGTAAAAATGAACTGAAAGTGGATCGCAGACCTAAATGTAAAACACAGAACTATACAACTCCTAGAAGATAACATAGGAGAAAATCCAGATGACCTTGCGTTTGGTGATGACTTTTTAGATACGACACCAAAGGCATGATTTCTTTCACGATTAGGGTTCACTCGGTGTTACATTTTCTGTGTGTTTGGACAAATTTATAATGACATGTATCCATATTATAGTATCATACAGATTAGGTTCACTGCCCTAAAAATCGTCTGTGCCCTGCCTGTTCTTTTCTCCCTCCTTTCTAACCCCAAACCATGGATATTTTTACTGTCTCTTTAATTTTGTCTTTCCCAGAGTGTCACTTAATTGAAATTGTACAGTATGAAAGAATTGATAGTTGGACTTCATTAAAATTAAAATTCTCTGCTCTGCAGAGACACTATTAAGAGAATAAAAATAAAAGGCACAGACTGGGAGAAATGTTTTCTTTTCTTTTTTTTTTTTTTTTTTTTTTTAGACGGAGTCTCACTCTGTCACCCAGGCTGGAGTGCAGTGGTGCGATCTTGGCTCACTGCAACCTCCTCTCCTACCTCAGCCTCCTGAGTTCCTGGAATTACAGATGTACACCACTATGCCTGGCTGATTTTTGTATTTTTAGTAGAGACGGGGTTTCACCATGTTGGCCAGGCTGGTCTCGAACTCCTGACCTCAGGTGATCCGCCCACCTCGGTCTCCCAAAGTGCTGGGATTACAGGTGTGAGCCACTGCACCCAGCCCAAAATGTTTTCAAAAGACATATATGATAAAGGCTGTTATGCAAAATACACAAAGAACTCTTAAAACTCAACAAAAAGAAAGGTGGGTATGGGCGCTGGCTGGAGTTGCTCAGTGCTCACCATCCTCTTCTCAAAGCCATGTCTGTAAGACACCATGGTGAAGGTGAAGGCCAGAGTAAATAGATTTGGCCATATTGAGCGCCTGGTCACCAGGGCTGCTTTTAACTCTAGTAAAGTGGATATTGTCGCCATCAATGACCCTTCATTGACCTCAACTACATGGTCAACATCTTCCTGGTATTTCTACCCATGGCAAATCCCACTGCACCGTCAAGGCTGAGAATGGAAGCTTGTCATTAATGGAAATCCCATCACCATCTTCCAGGAGCAAGATCCCACCAAAATCAAATGGGGTGATGCTGACGCTGAGTACGCTATGGAGTCCACTGGCATCTTCACGACCATGGAGAATCTCGGCCAGGGCTTACGTAACGGGGGAGCCAAAAGGGTCATTATCTCTACCGCCTCTGCTGATGCCCCCATGTTCATAATGGGCATGATCCATGAGAAGTATGAAAACAGCCTCAAGATCATCAGCAATGCCTCCTGTACTACCAACTGCTTAATCCCACTGACCAAGCCCACCCATGACAACTCTGGCATTGTGGAAGGACTCGTGACCCAGAAGACTGTGGATGGTCTCCGTGGGAAACTGTGGCATGATGTCTGTGGGGCTCTCCAGAACATCATCCCTGTATCTACTGGTGCTGCCAAGACTGTAGGCAAGGCCATCCCCGAGCTGAACAGGAAGCTCACTGACATGGCCTTCCATGTTCCCTTCTGCAAGTGTGTTGGTTGTGGACCTGACCTGCCATCTGGAGAAACCTGCCAAATATGATGACATCAAAAAGGTGGTGAAGCAGGCGTTGGAGGGCCCCTCAAGGGCATCCTGGGCTACGCTGAACACCAGGTTGTTTCCTCTGACTTGAACAGTGACACCCACTTTTCCACTTTCAGTGCTGGGGCTGGCTTTGCCCTCAGTGACCACTTTGTCAAGATCATTTCCTCATATAACAGTGAATTTGGCTACAGCAACAGGGTGGTGGCCCATATGGCCTCCAAGGAGTAAGACTCCTTGACAGCCAGCCCCAGTGAGAGCACAAGAGGAAGAGAGAGACCTTCAGCTTCTGGGGAGTCCCTGTCACACTCAGTCCCCCACCACACTTGGAATCTCCCCTCCTCACAATTTCCATGCAGACCCCACAAAGCTCTGCCTTGTCGTGTACCATCAATGAAGTCCCCTGTACTCAAAAAAAAAAAAAGAAAGAAAGAAAATGAACAACCTGATTTTAAAAATAAGCCAAAGATCTTAATGGACACCTCATCACAGAAGATATACACATGGCAAATAAACATATGAAAAAGATGCTCCACGTCATATGTCATCAGGGAAATGCAAATTAAAACAGTGAGATCCCACTACACACTTACTAAAATGGCTAAAATCTAGAATGCTGACACCACCACCAAATGATGGTGAGAATGTGGATTAACAGGAACTCTTATTCATTGCTAGTAGGAATGCAAAATGGTACAGCCACTTTGGGAGACAATTTGGTGGTTTCTTAAAAAAACTAAACATGCTCTTACCATCCAGCAATTACATTCCTTGGTATTTAGCCAAAGGAGTGAAAAACTGTCCACACAGAAACCTGCATGTGGATGTTCACATCAGCCTTATTCATAATTGCCAGAACATGGAAGCAACCAAGATGTCCTTCAGTAGGTGAACAGATAAACTGTAATACATACAAAGAATGGTATATTATGCAGTCCTAAAGAGAAGCTATGAAGCTGTGAAAAGATACAGGAAACTTAATACATATTACAAGGGAAAGAAGCCAATCTGAAACAGCTACATACTGTATGATTTCCATTATATGACATTCTGGAAAAGGCAAAATGATAGAGACAATAAAAATATCAGGGGTTGGGTAAAGGGAGGGATGCATAGGCAGAGCCCCGAAGATTTTTAGGGCAGTGAACCTAATCTGCATGATACTGTAATGATGAATACATGTCATTATACATTTGTCTAAACCCATAGAATGTATAACACCAAGAGTGAACCCTAATGTAAACTACGGACTTTGGGTGATAATGATGTGTTAGTGTAGGATCATCAGTCATAACAGATGTACCCTCTGGTGGTGGCAGGGTGGGGGATATGGGAAATCTGCTCAGTGTTGCTGTGAACCCAAAACTGATCTAAAAAATAAAGACCATTTTTAAAAAGATAAATAATGAAAGATATGCTCATAGCTCAGTCGTGATACTAGTAATGCAGTTTGTTTTTTTTATTTTTTTTTTGCAGAATTGTGCTTTTGAAGAAATCAGAATGTTATTCTCAATTTTTTGGTGATTATTTAAATTTTCCCCATTTTTATATGGCTTCTTTTAAAATGTTTCACTTTATTCTTTTCCTAATTTATATTAGAATGGCAATATATGTTTAACACTTGTATTTTTATACATTTATGGGTTTTTAATGTTCTGAAATGTTGTTTTTTACTTCAAATGTGTTGAATATTTAACTTGTTAAAACATTCCAGGCTGGGCACAGTGGCTCACACTTGTAGTCCTAGCACTTTGGGAGGTTAAGGCAGGAGGATCACTTGAACCCAGGAGTTTGAGGCCAGCCTGGGCAGCATAGTGAGACACCATCTGTTTAAAAAAAAAATCTGAATTAAAAAAAAAAAAAATAACCAGCATTAATGCTAGTGTTCCATATTATGTAAAATAAGTGTGAAATACCCAAACTATTGTTTTGCTTTCATACTGCTATTGCATTTCTTTCTTTCTTTTTTTTTTTCATTTCTGAGTAGATCTTTAAAATTTGTTTTTAATTTAAAAAAATTTCTTATTTCTAAAAATTTTTGTGGATACATAAATAGGTGTATATCATATTGCATTTCTATCTAATATGTACCTGCTTATGGGAAGAGTCAACAAATGTTTATTATTTCTAAATACTCCTATTTCTCGGACATTAAAAGATGTTCAAGAAGTAGTCATGTGAACATGATTTCTTTTTAAATGTGATATCAATTTTATTGGTACCCAATTTTTGTCATACATTTTTAGTTTAGTTATATTTTTTGGGTACCTTCAGTGAATGCCTTCATTTTCTTTCTTTTTTTTTATTTTTGAGACGGAGTCTCGCTCTGTCCCCCAGGCTGGAGTGCAGTGGCACGATCTCAGCTCACTGCAAGCTCCGCCTCCTGGGTTTATGCCATTCTCCTGCCTCAGCCTCCCGAGTAGCTGGGACTACAGGCACCTGCCACCATACCTGGCTAATTTTTTGTATTTTTAGTAGAGATGGGGTTTCACCATGTTAGCCAGGGTGGTCTCGATCTCCTGACCTCGTGATCCACCCGCCTCAGCCTCCCAAAGTGCTGGGATTACAGACGTGAGCCACCGCGCCCTGCCAATTCCTTCATTTTCATTGTCATTATATAAGCATTTATACTGACTTCCAGACTCCACTGAAAGACTTGTTTGAATGCATATTTTGTGTTTGGACCATACATTCACTTAACAGAAAAGATACAGGTTGAGCACTTAGTGTGTAATAGGTAATGCGAAATACTGTGGATAGTGCAGAACAAGACAAACTCATGCGCTCAAAGTTTACTTTCAAACTGGGGAGATGTGTACATCATGATTAAGCACATAAATAAGAAAATTATAGATTGTAATGAAAACACGAACAAAGTAAGCGGGGTGATGAGAGAAGTAACGTGGGGAGAAGTAGGTGACATTTGAGCTGAGACCTGAATGATTCTCCATCCAGGGGAAGTACATTCTAGCAGAAAGAGAAGTAAGTGCACCCCTTAGGCAGGAAGGAGCTTCAGGGAATGTAAAGGAGGCAATCACGGGTAGAGTATAGAAAACAAGAAAGGGGAATGGTTAAAGATGAATTTGGAGAGGTAGGCAGGAACAAAATTATCAGGGCTTTGTAGCCTTATAATTTATCCTTTATTAAGGATTTTGGCTGTTTTAAATGCATTGGGCTGCCATTGACATATTTCAGGTAAGGAAATGGTTTGTGTTTTTGGAAGATTTTTTTTTCCTGTATTGAGAACGGATTGTAGAGAGGCAAAAGTGGAAATGGAGAATAACTAAAGTAGAAGGCCATGCTTGGGCCATGGGAGCTACTAAAAATACTTTTAGCTTGGAAGTGATGCTCACAAAGCATGGGATGAAAAAATGAGCATGGTAGCTTTATGCGATTGACTGGGGTTAGGGGGTGACAGAAGAGAGAGTGAGACTGAGAGACCAGTTAGGAAGATACTGGAAAACTTCATGTATAAAATTGTTTGTTAGGGCACAAATTAAGAGTGAAGGCAGTGTCAATAAAATGGAAAAAGAATTTGCAAGACAATGAAAGAACTGACAGGGCTTTGTGTCTGATTCAGTGTCAGGAGAAAAGAAAGCATCAAGGATTTGAAGACAGGGTTTCTAGGGAGGTATTGTTACCACCGGCAGAGAATTTTGGAGCAGTGTCTTTGGAGTATGTGTATGGGGTACTGGTTTTATTTTATTTTATTCTATTTTTTAAGACAAGATCTTACTCTGTTGCCCAGGCTAGAGTGCTGTGGCATGATCACAGCTTACTGCAGCCTCAAGCTCCCAGGCTTAAGCCATTTGAATTAGTCTGTTTTCACACTGCTCTAAATAGCTTATAAACAAAAGAAGTTCAATTGACTAACAGTTCCTCATGGCTGGAGAGGCCTCGGGAAACTTAGAATCCCTGGGGAAGGTAAAAGGTAAGCAAGGCACATCTTATATGACGACAGGAGAGAGAGAGAAAATGCCACTTTTAAAATCATCAAATCTCATGGGCACTCCCTCAGTATCATGAAAACAGCATGAGGGAAACCGCCCCTATGATCCAGTCACCTCCCACCAGGTCCCTCCCTTGACATATGGGGATTACAATTTGAGATGAGATTTGGGTGGGGACATAGAGCCAAACCATATCGTTCTGCCCCTGGCCCCTCCAAAATATGTCCTTTTCACATTTCAAACCAATCATGCCTTCCCAATAGTCCCCCAGAGTCTTAACTCATTCCAACATTAACCTAAAGTCCAAGTCCAAATCTGATCTGAGACAAGGCAAGTCTCTTCCATCTATGAGTCTGTAAAATCAAAAGCAAGTTAGTTACTTCCAAGATACAATGGGGGCACAGGCATTGGGTAGATGCTCCCATTCCAAATGGGAGAAATTGGCCAAAACAAAGGGGCCTCAGGCCCTATGCAAGTCTGAAACCCAGCCACGCAGTCATTAAATCTTAAACTCCAAAATCTCCTTTAACTCCATGTCTCACACCCAGGGTACGCTGATGCAAGGGGTGTGCTCCCATGGCCTTGGGCAGCTTTGCCCCTGTGGCTCTGCAGGGTACAGCCCCTGTGGTGCTTTCATGGGCTGGCATTGAATGCCTGTTGCTTTTCCAGACGCACGGTGCAAGCTGTCATTAGATCTACTTTTCTGTGGTCTGGAGGACAGTGGCCCTCTTCTCATAGTTCCACTAGGCAATGCCCCAGTGGGGACTCGGTGTGGGGGCTCCATCCCCACATTTCCCTTCCACACTGCCCTGGCAGAGGTTCTCTATAAGAGTTCTGCCCCTGCAGCAGACTTCCGTCTGGACATCCAGGCATTTCCATATGTCCTCTGAAATCTAGATGGAGGTTCCCAAAGCTCAACTCTTGTCTTCTGCACACCTGCAGGCCCAACACCACATGGAAGGTGCCAAGGCTTGGGGCCCGCACCCTCAGAAGCAATGGTCTGAGCAGTAGTCTGGCCCCTTTTAGCCATGGCTGGAGCTGGAGTAGCCGGGACGCTGGACACCATATTCCGAGACTGCAGAGAGCAGCAGGGGCTTGATCCCAGCCCACAAAACCATTTTTCCCTCCTAGGCCTTCTGGCCTGTGATGGAAGGGGCTGCCATGAAGATCTCTGACATGCCTTGGCGAAATTTTTCCCATTTTCTTGGCTATTAACATTCTGTTCCTTGTTGCTTAGGCAAATTTTTGCAGCATGCTTGAGTTTCTCCCCAGAAAATGGGGTTTTCTTTTCTACCAGTCAGGCTGCAAATTTCCAAACTTTTATGCTCTGCTTCCCTTTTAAGCATAAATTCCAATTGCAGATTATCTCTTTGTGAACCCATTTGTACACTCAGAAAAATCCAGGCCCCATCTTTAATGCTTTGCTGCTTAGAAATTTCTTCTGCCAGATACCCTAAATCATCTCTCTCAAGTTCAAAGTTCCACAGATCTCTAGGGTAGGGGCAAAGTGCCACCGGTCTTTTTACTAAAGCATAGCATGAGTGACCTTTACTCCAGTTCCCAATAAGTTCCTCATCTCTTTCTGAGACCACCTCAGCCTTGATTTCATTGTCCATATCACTATCAGCATTTTGGTTAAAATCATTCAGCAAGTCTCTAGGAAGTTCCAGGCTTTCCCATATCTTCTGAGCCCCCCAAACTGTTCCAACCTTTGCCTGTTACCCAGTTCCAAAGTCACTTGCATTTTTTCAGATTATTTTTATGGCAGCGCCCCAATCCTGGTACTAATTCTCTGTATTAGTCTGTTTTCACACTGCTATAAAGATACTACTTGAGGCCGGGCATGGTGGCTGACGCCTGTAATCCCAGCACTTTGGGAGGCCGAGGCGGGTGGATCACGAGGTCAGGAGATTGAGACCATCCTGGCTAACATGGTGAAACCCCGTCTGTACTAAAAAATACAAAAACTTAGCCGGGCGTGGTGGCGGGCACCTGTAGTCCCAGCTTCTTGGGAGGCTGAGGCAGGAGAATGGTGTGAACCCGCAAACTAGAGCTTGCGGTGAGCCAAGATTGCGCCCCAGCACTCCAGCCTGGGCGACAGAGCAAGACTCTGTCTCAAAAAAAAAAAAAAAAAAGAAAAGACACTACTTGAGGCTGGGTAATTTATAAACAAAAGGTTTAATTGATGCGTGGTTCCACATGGTTGGGGAGGCTTCAAGAAACTTGGAATCATGGTGGAAGGTTATGGAGAAGCAAGGAACATCTTATATGGTGGCAAGAGAGAGTGTGGGGGAAACTGTCAATTTTAAAACCATCTGATCTTGTTAGTTCTCCCTCACTATCATGAGAACAGCATGGGAGAAACCACCCCTATGCTCCATTCACCTCCCACCAGGTCCCTCCCTTGACATGTGGGGACTACAATTTAAGATGAGATTTGAGTGAGGACACGAAGCCAAATCATATCACCATCCTCCCACCTCAGTCTCCCGAGTAGCTGGGACTACAGGTGCGTGTCACCACACCCAACTAATACACACACACACACACCCCCACATATATATATGTGTGTGTGTATATGTGTATATATGTATTTTTTTTTAAGAGACAGGGTCTCACTATGTTGCCCAGGCTTGTCTCGAATGCCTGGGCTGAAGCAATTCTCCCACCTCTGCCTCCCAAAGTGCTGGGATTACAGGCATGAGTCAGCACACCCAGCCTCTGGAGTGCTGGTTTTAGATATGATATTAAAGCTTTGGCAAAATACCCATTTGAGACTTTGATCTGCCCTATGTACGTACTCCTGTGCCAGTGTACAATACTGTTATTATCTCCTTGGGCTTCTCTGCTTGTTCACTCTGTAAAGAGCACCAAACTCTACAAGTTGCTCTGACCCCGTTCAAGGCAGAAATCTTTTTACTTGTTGTTACCAAGATGTGGAAATCATTTTACCCTTAACTCAAAGTGAACTTATTTTGAGGGAAACTTTTACTAAGAAACTAAGAAAAAAATATATGGCATCTTATATTTGTATATTTCATTATAGTTTTCAAAGTTCTGTACAAAAATATTGTGAAGTAGGTAAGACAGATATTATCCCAGTTTTGCAAATGAGGAAACTGGGACTCTTAGAGTTGGACTACTCAAGAGAGTACCTTAGAAAATGGCAGAGTTGGGACCTAAGATGCAAACCTTTTGATTGGTGTGTAGTACTTATTGCTTATCCTGAAAAATAATTCTGGATAAATTCACAGATCATGGATCTCTTGATTCAAGTCTGGAAGTCTGCCTTCGCTGTTTATCATTTAAGATCACTTGGTTGTTTTTCCTAGCTTCAGCCTTGTCTAGAGTGAGAGGCAAGTTGTACTTTGAGGTTAGCAGAATCCTGACACTGAGATTTGATCCAATGCTCAGTTCTTTCTAGATGTTGATTATAGTCTTTTCTCCAATTGCTAGGCCTCTCCCCAACTTTATACTTATGTTCATTGTCCTTGCTTCTGTATGTCTTGATCTCATGGATGGGTAAGGGATTTTCTTTCCTGGTGGAAGTGGAAGTGATCTGCTTTGAAGCTGGCTGAAGAGAGTTAGGGATGGTGGTACAGGCAGATTTCTTCCTGCTAGGGGTAGCCAAAAGGAGGATAAGTGAGAGATTGAGAGACATAAATGAGAAATATTTCCTAAAGTGTAAGGGAATAGAAAAGGTAGTTGTGAGTCAAGATCTGGGCGGTGGAGTTAAGTTCTAAGTGTGCAAAGTCCAACTAAGTGATGGAAGTGATGTGGAGATAAAGGTCTTTGACATTAAAAACTCGGGTTAATCTTTAAATGATTACACTGCTGAAACCATCCAATAAAATAAAATTAAAAACAAAAATTTGGGCCAGAGAGACATGGTATGAAAGGACACTATTTGAATAAAATATTTAGATGTATTTGGAATAGATTTATTTTGGTAGTTGTCACTGAAGAAGACATGCAAAAATATTAGTGGTAAATTTAATAGCTACCTTAAACCTGAAAGTTTGCCTTTAATTTGTTTTTGTGTGTTTTTTCTTATATTTCTCTACAGCTTAAGATATAACATTTTATATTATAGTTAATTTCCCCAAATTCAAAGCTTGTCAATCCTCAGAGTGTAATTTATTTATTTAAAAACAGGAAACTTACTCTCTTATTGTTTGAAGACTGTGAAGCCGTTATCTTCTGATAGCATTTTAAAGAACAATTTTTAAATCATAATTATCTTTGCTTAACACTGTAGTTCTCTTGAGTACAAGGACAAAAGTTTAAAGTAGCAGTTGTTCAGACTTTTAAAAACGAGTTCTTAACAGCTTTATATTGTGTCCTGCTCCTATCTACAAGTCATTTAGAAAATTGTTTTTTGAGATAAAGAAATTTACCATATTATTTCCAGTTTCCTTAGTATTTGTTATAGAACGAATGGCAAAATATTAAATGGTTTTGAGATTGAGAATAAGAATTAGAAGGAAATAAGGTTTGTATTAACAGTTGCTAACACTAGGAATTAGTTTTGGAATTAGTTTTAATTGACAGTGTTTAAACAAAGCCTGTTTATTAAAGACATTTCCTAGAAAGCAGCAAATCTGGAAGAGCTATGTAGCTATTTAAAACTTAAGATCCATAGTCTTTGACCATTCTTTCCCATGTTAGTCACAATGGGCAAGTCTCTGGTCTCTGGGCAGTTTGCAAAAATAGCTCCATGGGAAACTGATACAGGAACTTGTCATCCTCTATTCCCTTTTCTAAAAGATTGTCCAGAATGCTCTGAGTACACACATGTAAACTGAGCTAACTCACAGATTCACCATTTTAATAGGAGAGGCTGTGTGTAGGGGCCAGGGCTCAGTCAGAAAGAGAATTGCTGTAATTCATTGTCTTCTGCTTGAAATTATTACTCTACTGAAGAAGTTATCAGGACTGGTGATTGAGCTCTGCTTTAGAATATTGATGTCTTCCACTTCTTGCCCCACCCCTTCCTAATTGGCAGCATGAAGAAGGCGCTAGCCAAAAGTTACAACTTCTGCCTATAATCCTTTATTTATTTCTATCCTCATAAACTAGGCTAGAAAACCTGGGGGACAGCGAATCTCTGTTTTTCTTTTGTGAATCTGGAGCCATTTCTAAGCATGTACTTCCTACTTTCTTTGCAGAAAAGACTCCTTCCCAAAATAGGTTACCCCCAGTCCAGAGCAGGGACAGCAGGAAAAGAGCCACACATTCCCTTTAAACCCACAGACACTGCTCAACTCCCTTAGATATAAGACTATTTATTCCTTTTCTACCAAAGATCTCAGCATTAAATCAACATTTCCAGTGGAGAGAAAAGAAATACATCTAATACCACACATACGAGTCATTCTGCTGTTCCTCAGTTGTTTCACGTCTGTTCTAGAAACATGCCATTTTAAAAATACAGTTTGACTAAGCCATCTCTTTAGTCCACTGTCCAGTTGTCTTTTGTTGTATATCCTTATTTACGAGGGCCCCAGAAGGTTGGAGTGAGTGAGGTGGGATGTGGGTGTAATAAGGATATGTAAGGAATTCTGAATTTTAAGGGTTTACCTATGCCATAGATGTAAATATGGTAAATGTAGGCTAGAGTGATTTGCATAGCTTCACACACAGCAGACCCCACCTTAAAGAAGTCCACTAGATCCTCCAGGGTTTTATAGTGTAGGGAGGAGGGCCCTTGTCCACCCACTGTCGTTAGGTGTGTTTTGTGTGAAGGATGCAGTACATGCTTGTACCCATCTAGCACATAATCT
This sequence comes from Macaca fascicularis, assembly GCF_037993035.2. Classification (NCBI taxonomy): domain Eukaryota; kingdom Metazoa; phylum Chordata; class Mammalia; order Primates; family Cercopithecidae; genus Macaca; species Macaca fascicularis. Next base: position 110,152,821 of record NC_088382.1, on the reverse strand, counting down.
AGAGCATGGAAAGGAACAAATTACAACAGAATTGTGAAAAATAAACTATTATGTTGAAGATGATGTACAGTCATGCGTTGCTTAATGACAGGCACATGCATTCTGAGAAATTCACCATTAGATTATTTCACTGTTGTGTAAACATTGCAGAGTGTACTTACTACCCAAACCTAGATAGAAGAGCCTACTGCACACCCAGGCCATATGGTATGGCCTGTTGTTCCTAGGCTACAGCCCTATACGGCATGTTACTGTACTGACTACTGTAGGCAGTTTTAACACTGGTGAATATTTGTATCTAAACATAGAAAAGTTATAGTAAGAATACTGTATTCTAATCTTACGGGACCACCTTCGTATATGCAGTCCATCGTTGACCAAAATGTTAGTATGCAGTGCACGACTGCATTTTGTATTTCGACAGTGAATCATGAATAGGACTGGAACCTGTGGGGATAAGGGGTAACGTGTAAAGTAGCAAAGTTACAGCCTTTCTGGTTTCAGTGTCCTTATTTGTAAAATAATGAGATTGAGTTAAATGATGTTGGATGGCCTTCCAGCTCTAAGAATTTTGTGGAAATACAGTCATGTATAGCATGGGCATGTAGTAGGCTATGTCCTCTAGACTTGTGTAGGAACCTAAGGATACTCTGATGTTCACATAACAGTGAAAGCACCTGACAGTGCTGTTCTCAGAACATATCCCCATCATTAAGCGACACATGGCTACTACAGTTAAGCTTCTTCTAAGAATACAGTCTCATACCTTCAAACTTATTTAGGGTGAAGTCTGGTTTAAATTTTGTAGACTATTTAGAAAATAAGGAATATTTTGCAAAAGCTACAATTCTTATATTTTGAAACAACACAATAAATGAATAAGTTAGAATGCCATTTAAGCAGCACTTTATATAAAGTCTGCTAAGGTGAGTTTAATGAGGTTTAGATTTCTGAATAGGCCTAGAATCATATTTTTGCTATTAATTTTCTTGATAAAGTTTTTTTAAAAGGAAAATTGAACTTCATCCCAACTTTAGATTTTCACAAATTCAGTTAGTGAGAATTATGGTAAATAACTTGAAATGGAACGGTGAAACTTCAGAGGTACAGTCTTCTCACCTTATGCCATACTAGATGCTGTTGAACTTGAAGCCTACGCAGGCCACAAGGTGGCACCCTTAGGCCATATAAGTAAAGTGCTGTTGCAACTAGAGAAAACAGTTCTAAAGAATCAAATAACTTTATTATGTAATGATAGACAATAAACTGGAAGCCTCCTGAGGAGGAAGTCCCTTGCTAAGAATTTTAAACATGGTAAAATTACGTAGTAAAGATTTTGGAAAATACTAAGATATTAGAATGTGAAATAAAATATCCAAAATAACCAGCATTCCTTTTGTGAACAATTAATTTTGATTTGTCTTAAGCCAGTACCTTTTCTAAAAGTTGAATTGTAACTAAACTTTAATAATGCAAACAAATAATAGTTAAGCAATATAAATATTGCCAGAAATATATCAGAAATCCTTGTTTGGTGTTTTTTGATTTCCTGAAGGAGAAAGAAAAATTTAGGTGTTTTCTTGTTATCCCAGTCAGTAAGAAGTACTTGAGAATAATGAATCTAAGAATTTAGTCACCTGTGAAGCAGAAGATTTTTCCAAAAATATTTTATTGTTATTTTTCCATACTTTAAAAAGTTACTTTGTATAAGATGATTAAAAAGAGTTAATTTGGCTTATGTGTGCTAGAATATTTTCTGTAAAGTAAAAGACATTTCCAAGTATTGTTTCTACAATTTAAAAAGAAGTTCAGTTTGAATGAAATGATTGTAAAGAGTTATATGGAATGTATATGCTAGACTAATGTTCTTATGTTTGATGAAGACATTTGCTAAGCTAATTCATTAGACAAAAAATCTTATGAAACAAACTTAGTGACTTTTTTTTTTTTTTACTCATGAAATGGTTATAATGATAGTATGCAGTACCTTGTAGGGCTTCTATGAGGATTAAATGAGTTATTACAGGAAAAACACTTAGAACTATGCCTGCAGTGTAACTTAATAAATGTAGAATACTGTGTATCTCAGATGTTGCCAAGTAATTATTTGCATAGTAATACCAGCCATAACAAACAAGAAATTCTTTTTTCCCTTTTCATTAAGCTTAATTCCAGAACAACATCTAAGTAATAGCTGATTAACCGAGTTTTAATTATTATATGAACTTAACACAATGCACTGGCCTTTTTTGTTTTTTGTACAGACAGGGTCTTGCATTGTTGCCCAGGCTGGTCTCGAACTCCTGGGCTCAAGCAATCCTCCCACCTTGGCCTCCCAAAGTGCTGGGATTATAGGTATAAGCCACTGCACCTGGCTAGTGACCTGTCTTTAAGTATCATTCTGTAATTCACATACTTCAAATTAACCTCACTTTTACTGCATTAATAGTTTTAATTATGAAGTTACTAATAGCTTTGTATTGAAGACATCACGAAGTTAATTTTAGACACAGCCACATTAGACTAAAATGTTGGAAATAACACAAAATATGTGTTTTCTACAAAGTTGGATATAAAATAAAAATATGTGTTTGTGGTAGATCCATATCTGCCTAAAAATTGCTCCAAAAAGTTGCTAAAAATGGGAACTTCTGTTATTATTGAGCCTTGGAAATAAAATTCAGAAGATTCTGCTTATGAACTTCTTCCTTCCAATGTTCTTCATAGTACTGGGATATCCTAAAAGGATAGTATTCTTAGTTCCTTCTTTTATTTACTTCCTGTAGAAAGAGAGCAACTCTTTTCCTAAGAATCCAAATAAATATTCACATATTTTATCTTTATTTAGGACAGATTACTAAAAGGTTAAAAACTGGGGTCCTAGCCATATGATCAGGGAGAATTTACTTCCTAGGCCCTTGTAATACAATTTTCTAAAAAATAGAGAAATAAGGAACTTAAATCCAGCCAGATTTAGGATGAACCGTAAACCAGAATCTTAGAAGTTTTGCAGTGAGCAAAGAAAGCATTGCATCAAGACTGTCATCACAGTAAAACTGTTCACCGGTCAGAGACTGGTTCCACAGCCATACATTAGACAGCTTTCATCTGCATCACAAAATTCTGTTTATATTTTGATTAGCCAAAAATGTCAATGAATCTATGTGATAGGAAAAATATAGGACAAATTTATAGGCAAGGAAAAAAGCCATGTTGAAAAGAAATTTAGCTGTAAGCAAGTAAGAATTTTAACAATTTAAAGTCCTTCCCAAAACATTAACAATATATTTCTTCAGTCTGCTTATCTTCAGCAGCTATTTAAGCAGTAACTATTTCTCCAACAGAGAATACATAATGTGTATTCTCTTTTAATGTGCTAAGGAATTCAATAAAATTATGGTACATACCCAGAATACAGTCATCCCTTAGTATCCATGGGGGATGGGTTTCAGGACCTCATGCAGTTACCAGATTCACAGGTGCTCACATCCCTGGTACAGAATGATACAGTATTTGCATATAACCTATGCACATCTTTTCATATACTTCAAATCATCTCTAGGTTACTTATAATACCTAATACAATGTAAATGCTACAGAAGTAGTTGTTACACTGTATTGTTTAGGAAATAAGAAAGAAAGTGTACTTATGTGTTCCGTACAGATGCAATTTTTTTCCCCGAATATTTTTGATTCATGGTTGGTTGAATCATGAATTTGATTTGATTGTGTGCAGCCTTTAGTTTCTTCTCTTTTTTCATATTTATTTCCTAAAAATTTTTACAATGCACTGCAGAACTAGTCATAAGAAAAAAATATTACTTTAAAATCCTGTGACAATGAACTTGAGTGTACATTCAGGAAAGAATTATTGGATTTCCCTATGTCTAGACTTCAAGAAAAATTAATGTACCAGGCATTGCAGTCAGCCAGTATATATAGACAAATCAGACCCATTTCTTGGCTTCTAGAAACATATTCTGGCAGGAATTTTAGGACGGTTGTGAACAAGCAACAAAGTTTTACATGAACTGTTTTCTCCTGATTATCTTGACAGCTTACAGTGGCTGCAGGGCACATTGAAAATATATAAACTAAATATGAAGCGTCACCCTGCCGCTTAAAGCAGTATGGCCCTAGACTCAATGCCTGTGGGCCTTAGGAATTAAGATCACTCTGTTAGAGAAATAGTTACTGTTTAAATAGCTGCTGAAGATAAGCAGACTGAAGAAATATATTGTTAATGTTTTGGGAAGGATTTTAAATTGTTAAAATTCTTACTTGCTTACAGCTAAATTTCTTTTCAACATGGCTTTTTTCCTTGCCCAATATCTTTGGATTTTTGCAGAGCTCAGGTTTTAAGAACAGTAATTTTAAAGTACTAGCAGTTTAACAGATTTAATGACTTCACTGGAAATTTTTGTTTTATAGTTCTCTGAGATTGTATTTTGAAACAACTGCATCCTCCTAAAAGGATAAGAATAACCAAGTGATAGAATCTAGATTTGGGGTTTCATTTACTGTGGATCATTCATTTTTTCAGTTTTAGTACTTTTCTTTGACATTAGAAAATGGCAAAGGCAATAAGATCTGATAGAATATCTTTCCAGCTGTGTCGTTTTTTCCTTGTGTTTTGCTGAAATGTCTGGTGCTTTGATCTCTTACCAAAATTGCTTGTGTAGGCATAATGTAGTCAGTCCATTTGAAGCAAGAATGTGGTACTTAGTCCTGCCTTTCCAAATGGCCTTTCAAAATGAAAAATCAATCTATTATGTATTCTTGTTGATATTGGATATAGAACAGTTTTTAGTTATCATAAGTATGCATTAACCGAACATATTTTCTCCATTAGTTGTAAACCATTAAGGATACTATTATATCTTAAAGTTTTACAGATTGACCTAAGATTGTGGATCCAGAATTTGAGATATAAAAGAAAATTAGGCATGATTTTTCCTCAAGTCAGTGAATCACAAGCTCCATCAAAATCTTTTTATTGTTGTTTGGGTTGGGACAAGCGCGCTGGTTGACATAAGAAGCTCTTGTTGCCGAGATCTAAGTGACTGCGCCATGTGAAGAAAGGATAAATGACTCTATCTTCATCGAGTCTCTCAGGCTGTGCCACAGAACACAGAGTGAGGAGTTTTAAGTGTCAGGCTGCACCAGCCCTCTAAAACCTGACCCCCAAAGTTCTGCTTTTAACAATGCCAGCTAGTCTGCCTCTGAACCAGTCGTTGGACACTGTTCCTCATGGACACTGTTCCTTGGGAACCAGGGCGCTGGTCAGCAACCAGTGTCCTTTCTGGGGCGTGGTTATTCCCATATTGGCTGTTCTTGCACTAGACTACGTGGTTTTTCCTCTGCCAGGAACCAGTTATTTTATTTTTCTTTCCTGAAGGTCTTCACTCCCCACTAGATGTCACCCCATTATCAGAAGCTGCTTTATTACCAGGGGCTCAGTGCTGTACGCAAACTTTCTTCTGTACAGCTGAGGACGGTCTCCCCAGAGCTGTGCTAGCCTGAAAAGGATAATAACTTATTTTTGAGTGCTAAGTCATACAGCTAGTAAGTAGCTGAGCTGGGGTTCAAACCCAGGCAGTCCAGCTCCATATATGTTCCGGGTGGAGTAATCCAGTTCTTTTAACAGCATCTGACAAGAAAATTGTCTCTCTATGTACACTCGTAAGAGTAGTGCCTTTCAGGAGAGTCAGACTATCACATATCTCTGCCCCCTACTTTTCCCACCTCTACAAGCAGGCTTCATTGTGTTTACTTAGGTTTCACATCCATTCACAGGGGCACAGACTCAGTCCTCAGTGAATCTTGAAAGATTACTGGTTCATTATTGACACTTTAATTAGTGCCTCTAATTCTGTTTGTAGAATGGTTTATATTAAACACTTCCTTTGGTAAATGCCAGTATATCCACCTGTGACCTTGCAAATGCTTGGTCCTACAGGTTCTTCCATAAATAACCTGACACTGAGACACATGACTCCAAAGATGACCTTACGTTCTTCTTGAATGGGGAAAATAGACACCATCATGCTCAACAGTCTTTTAGTCACAATCTTTAGGCCTTCATACAACTCACCAGTTGTTCTCCTGACCATTTATCCTAGAGAAATGAAGATTTACAGCCACATACAAAAAAATGTTTGTAGAAATTTTAACAATGGCCAAAAACTGGAGACACCAGATGTCCTTCAGTAGATGAACTGTTACATTGTGGTACACCCATGCCACGGAATACTGTTCAGCAATAAAAAATGGACAAACTATGGATACACATAGCTACCCTGGATGAATCTCCAGAGAGTTAGGCTGAGTGAAAAAGGCCAATCCCAAAAGGTTCCTGTATGTGCTGTATGGCTCCATTTACACATTCTTGAAATGACAGAATTAAAGAAATGGAAGACTAAGTAGTCGTTTCTAGGTGTTAAGGAGAGACTGGAATGGGAGGGAAGCAGGAATAGCTATAAAAGGGCAACATATGAGAGATGGTTTGTGGTGATGGAAGTGTTCTGTATCTTGACTATATCAATGTCAGTATCCTGGTCGTGATGTTGTACTATAGTTTTGGAAGATGTTACCATTGGGGAAACTGGGTAAAGGGTGCACAGGATCACTGTGTTAGTTCTTACAATTGCATATGAATTTATAATTATCTCAAAAAGTTTAATTTAAAAAAGTCTTTACTCCACTCATTTGACAGTCGTTAAATATGTGCTCTGATTTGTATTCACTTTATGACTTCTTAGGTCAGCTATTAATAGAGTCTAGTGAGTAAGGTCTAATTGAGGTCTTGGAAGTTTTCTTGGCAGGTTTCTAGTAATTTAGTCTAATGAATTTGTGTAATATTAATATGAAATCACACAAATCTGTCATTTGTTCAAGTGTATTTTCTTATGGGGCATTGTAATACCCTTAGAAAATGGCAGACTGGGTACGGTGGCTCACACCTGTAATCCCAGCATTTTGGGAGGCCAAGATGGGTGGATCCTGAGGTCAGGAGTTCAAGACCCGCCTAGCCAACATGGCAAAACCTCATCTCTACTAAAAATACAAAAATTACCCAGGCATGACGGCACATGCCTGTAGTCCCAGCTACTGGGGAGGCTGAGGCAGGATAATCACTTGAATGCAGGAGACCTCTGCAGGTGAGTTAAGATTGCACCACTGCACTCTAGCATGAGCGACAGAGCGAGACTCTGTCTCAAAAAAAAAAAAAAAAAAAAGAAAAAGAAAAAGAAAATTACAGAAGCATTGTCTTTCTTGTGGATTTAAGAGAACATTAGGATTATTGGCGGGCATAGCCATATGAACTATAATTCTATCTCTAGATAAAAAACAAAAGTTATTCTTTTTCCATAATGTGAGCTCTGCCACATCCAGAATAACCCACTTGCACCATTTTAATTAACATTGAAAATTGAAACCAAATCATACATTAAAGACAGGCTCTAGTTGTTAAAGACCCAGCTCTAGCTGTCAGAACAAGAGAGGAAAAATATTAGGCTTTGGGTGAATACATAATATTTGTTTAAGGAAACCAAGTTAAGTGGCTCCATGATATGAAGTTTGTCTACATTGATACTGTAGTATCACAAAAAAAAGTAGGAAATGAGGAGCGTAGATGTTTGGTGTATTATCATGTCTTCGTGAAATTTGCTGACCCTCATGTGGGACTGGTCCTGACGTACAGTTTGTCAGCCATTGTCATCAGTTCCAGCTTAGCACTGATAGCCTTTATGATACAGTCTGACTTACATATTGTAAATGGAGCTCCATAAAATACCATTAATTATTTCCCTATATAAATTTGTTCACAGGGATTCGATAACGATGAGCATGGATGACCAGTAAAAAGTTAACCTGTATTTCACCCTGACCAGGAATTTGGGATTTGGACTTGATAGCATGGTATCTATCACGTTTCAGGCATACAGTGAATGTTTGTTTCATGAACTAATATTGCTATTTTTGTGGTCCTTACTGCCTGCCCATGGCCCTGCTTCCACGGTCCCTCCAGAGAAGAGTTGAGTGGGTAGACAGGGTGCCCTTGAAGTCTCTCTCAGTGCAGAGGGGTGTAGCCTGGGCGGGCCAGCACCACAGTTAAGGGGGAGCAGGGTCAGGCTATGTAAAGAAGATTACAGATAGATTTGGGCCAGGTTTTCTTTCACGATGAAAAGACAGGGAAGGGAACAGATTTAAAGAGATTTAAGTATCAGCATTCAAGGTAGATTCGAAATATTTTTTCTTAAATGTATCCTGTTTGGTTTAAATATAAGTATTGGCTTTTTTAACTTTCATTTTTTTTCCCATTATGAGTAGTATTTTATTTATAAAAATGCTTTTGTGAACTAATCTGGGATGTAGCCTCCATTTATAATGTGAAAAATATGCATTCTGAATTCCAAGTAATGACTGAGAGAATTTTTGGAGCCCAGTTTGTTCTTTACTGATGGCACATAATTTGGTTCTTATTCTTTTATCTTTCTGTCTTGCTTTCTTGTTTGTGGGCCACAGAGCAGCTTCTATTAAGTCTGTGGCCTTTGCTTCCTTTTCACTACTTTGTTACTCATCATGTATTTTTCTGGCTTCACAAGTTGATGCCTCACCTACAGATTTTCTAGAGAATTTCTACAGGCTCAGTAACCTGTCTGTATTTAATAGAACAGTGAGTTCTGTTTCTCACCACACTTCTGTTATAACTGAATTTTCTATTTACTGTAGATCCTTGCCAGCACATTACAGAATATTTTTGTTGAACCTTCTTGAGAATTCAGAGAAACTGCTGAGTGACCACTGAACGAAAGATCTAATCTTTAGAGTTACGTGAGTATTTACTACTGTGGACTTCCTCACAAGATGTGAAACCTTCAGTGAACCTCTTTAGGGCAGATTCAGTTCTGTGATCAAGATGAAAAATATCTATCATTGGGCTTATTAAATGTGGGATTAAGTTTAGCAGTTGCTCAGGGACACAGAGAAACTGACAAAATACACACTTATTCTCACCTGAAAAATAGACACAGAGACTTGTATTTCTTGCTGAGCCAACATTCAGAAGAATCCTAGTCTGCAAACCACAAGAATTCTTACTGTGTTTGAATCAAAAACGCCAAGTAGATTTTAAAAATTATTCTTAAAAATTTAACCAAAACACATTACCTTTTGAAAAGTACTTCATATGTGGCATTTCATTATTAAAAAGGTTTATGATAGCTTTTCCATTTTTATGATTCAATACTATGCAAGCTCGTCCAACCTGCAGGCCAGAACAGCTTTGAATGCAGCCCAACACAAATTCATAAACTTTTAAAAAACATTCTGAGATTTTTTTTTTTTTTTGAGACGGAGTCTCGCTCTGTCCCCCAGGCTGGAGTGCAGTGGCACGATCTCAGCTCACTGCAAGCTCCGCCTCCTGGGTTTACGCCATTCTCCTGCCTCAGCCTCCCGAGTAGCTGGGACTACAGGCGCCCGTCACCTCACCCGGCTAGTTTTTTTTTTTTTTGTATTTTTTAGTAGAAACGGGGTTTCACCGTGTTAGCCAGGATGGTCTTGATCTTCTGACCTCGTGATCCGCCCGTCTCGGCCTCCCAGAGTGCTGGGATTACAGGCTTGAGCCACTGCGCCCGGCCCTGAGATTTTTTTTTTTTGCAATTTTTTAAAGCTTATCAGCTATCATTATGTATTTTATGTGTAGCCCAAGACAATTTTTCTTCCAGTGTGACCCAGGGAAGCCAAAATGTTGGACACCCTTGCTGTAAGGGAAAATATTTAGATTACCCTCACAAAAGAATTCCTGACTATTTTATTGAGTAAATTCTTCTCATTGAGTTTTTCTGTGTGTTGGTTTGGTTTGGTTTGGTTTGGTTTGGTTTGGTTTGGTTTTTTGAGATAGGGTCTCACTCTGATGCCCAGGCTGGAGTGCCGTGGCTCAATCTCAGCTCATCGTAACCTCAATCTCCCAGGCTCAAGTGATCCTCTCACCTCAACGTCCCGAACAGGTGGGACAAAAGGCGTGCGCCACCATGCCTGGCTAATTTTTAAATATTTTATAGAGACAGGGTCTCTCGCTATGTTACCCAGGCTAGTTTCAAACTCCTGGGCTTCAAGCTATCCTCCTGTCTTGGCCTTCCAAAGTGCTGGGATTACAGGTGTGAGCCACTGTGCCCAGCCAGATTTTTTAAAAAGTCATCATATGTATCATAATCTGAAGTTTATTTTAATCTCTGTATTTTAAAATCATAAACATATATTTTTTTCTTATTTGAAATTATTCTTAACAGCCCCTTTTCACTCTTCATTTCATATCCAGTGAGTCATTAAGTTGTGCTAATTCTGTCTTCTCTATTCCTCTCCAGCGTGTCCCCTTCTGCCTGCCACTGCCTTAGGTCAGGTTTTCATTTCTTGCCTATATGGCTGCAGTGACCTAATGATTGATCTCCCTGCCTCCAGTCTTTTTCTCTACAATCCAAACCCTCCATATTGCCATCCAAGTAATCTTTCTGAAAGACTAATAAGACTGTGCCATTTCTTTGACTTAAAATCCTTCAATGGGCTGAACTCATTGAAATAGTAGTCCCAGCTATTTAGGAGGCTGATGTGGGAGGATTGCTTGAACCGAGGAGTTTGAGGCTGCAGTGAGCCATGATTGTACCACTGCACTCCAGCCTGGGTGGCAGAGTGAGAACCTGTCTCAATTTAAAACAAAAAATCCTTCAGTGGCTCCTCACTGAAATTCAGGTATTAAAAAAACCTTACTGTGGAGTTACTAGGAAGATTAAATTAAATTCATTAAAACCTCCTAGTTGGCACCTGGCTCAGAACGAGTCTCAATATATGTTAATGCCCACTCTTCCCACAGAGAGCCCATGGTAGCAGCAGAGCCCTTGTGTAAGGCAGCCCCAGATTTTGGGACAATGGCTCTGCTGAGAAGCCAAGTTGGAAGGAATAGGGGCAGCGATCTCACCAATCTCAGCAACCAGGCTTCCCTGAATCCCCTTGAGGTTAGGCACAAGAATAGATGGGTCTAGCATCCAGTTCCATCAGTGTTTCAGAAAGAGACTTTACCTGATCAGCTGTATAAGCCAAGTCCATCTGTGACTAAGCTTTTGTAACCTAAGAACTAAAAAGCCATCTCTAGAAAAGCATTGGTGTCTGCCTTTCTGTTTTCTTGTCAATTTTGTAGCGAAGTTTCTTTTGACAGGCTTTAAGTCTTTCTTAAATGAACCTTGGGGAAGAGAGAGAGACCTAGTTGTATGCACTTTGGTAGAGCAGAATGTCCTGAGAGTTCAGGTGCAGCAGGCAGGTGCTGAACTCTCGCCTGAGTTCAGGTGCACCAGTGGGGCCGGGAAACATCCGTGAAAGAGATGTGGGCAAACTGGTGAGCTGGATGAGTCCTAGAGATGAAATTCACATCAGACCTGGTTGAGATTGCTGCTTTGTCCTGACTTGGTATTCCCAGACAGCCCTACTTGTTTTTTTCTCACCTCTCAGTCTTTGGACAGTGGGAATTTGGCACAGTCACATATTAAGATAACCACAGAGCACAGCAGAATAAGATCAATACTGTAAAAAGAAGCATAATCTGAATTGATTTCATGCTCTGATTTTTAAATTCAGTTTGTTACTTTCCTTAGCCTTTCTCTTAAAATTTGTGCTATAGGCCAGGCACGGTGGCTCACGCCTGTAGTCCCAGCACTTTTTCTAGGCTGAGGCGGGCAGGTCATGAGGTTAGGAGTTCAAGACCAGCCTGGCCAACATGGTGAAACCCTGTCTCTACTAAAAATACAAAAAATTAGCCAGGCATGGTGGCAAGCGCCTGTAATTCCAGCTACTTGGGAGGCTGAGGTGGGAGAATCGCTTGAACCCAGGAGGTGGAGGTTGTAGTGAACTGAGACCACGCCACTGCACTCCAGCCTGGGCAACAGAGTGAGATACCGTCTCAAAAAAAAAAAAAATTGTGCTATAAACATAACATTCCACAGGTCTTTGTTGAGTATAACTTCTTTTCATGCAAGTAGTTTTAGTTACCATGTAGAATATCTCAAATACAAGAAGAGGCAAATATATCAAAGATAATCAGTTTGTTTAAATATGAATGTCTACCAGCAGTAGCATTTATATATGGGTAGTTCTTTGATGTTTAAACATCATGTTATCTATGTGTTCTGACAACGTAATACTTAAATCTAAGCTATTATATCTTGCTTAACTTTAAAAATATCTCTTAATCTTTTTACATGATGAAAAGCAAAATAGAGCTTTACAGTAATTAAAATTTTAATCCAGCAGATATGAAGAAAATAAAATGTTTTAATGGAAAATAAAATATAATTGATAACTTTGTTGTTGTTTCTGTTTGGTAAAGTAATTTATTAGAGGCAGGAGGCCAAAAAGGATGAGAAATAGTGCTTTTCTAAATGACTCCTTTGCCTTGTTTTCATTTGTCTTCATGGTATCTCACTCACCTGTTTCATTACAGGCGTGTTCCATCCACCACATCAGAACAATGTCGTATGTTTTTGTAAATGATTCTTCTCAGACTAACGTGCCCTTGCTACAAGCCTGTATTGATGGGGACTTTAATTATTCCAAGCGGCTTTTGGAAAGTGGCTTTGACCCAAATATTCGTGACAGCAGGGGCAGAACAGGCCTTCACCTTGCAGCAGCTCGAGGGAATGTAGACATCTGCCAGCTACTGCATAAATTCGGTGCTGACCTTCTGGCCACCGATTATCAAGGAAACACGGCTCTTCACCTCTGTGGCCATGTGGATACTATCCAGTTTTTGGTTTCCAATGGACTCAAAATTGATATTTGGTAAGTTCTCTATGGTTTTAGAAGTCTAGTCATTTCTTCCCATTAGTCTCTCAGCTGATAGTCTTATCTCGGGTCTTTGGATTTTGTTTTCTCATTAATCAGTTGAAATAAGTTCAGAAAGGCATTGAAGACAGTGTAATCCTGTTAGGCAAGTAAGGGAATGAGGGGCTGACCTCTAGGTTTTTGCTGAAGCAGCATATTTTTTTCTATGAAAATAGTGGGTAGTTTCTGCTACTAATTAATTGTGTAGTGTTACAACAAGGGAAGAAGAAGAAAAGAACATTTGTTGAAAATCTATGAGCTGGACCCTGTTTACTTGTTAGCTCATTTAGTCCTCAGAATGAAGAGCTCTCACGATAGGTGTTTTCTTCATTGTACAGATTTGATAGTTAAGACAAAAAAGGATTGGACAAAGTTCACACAGTTTATAGAGGATTTGAAAAGGTCACAGTTTATAAGGGACAGAGCTGGAATTTGAACCTAGTTCCGCTGACTCTTAACGCTTGTGTGCCTTCTGTCATGTAATGCACCATGTGAGCTTCGTAATCTCCCTGGAGTCCAAGATCCTTTTTATACTGAACAATTTGAGGAAGTCATGGGGCTTTTTGTTTGTTTTAGTGATACTCTGCTTTTTCAGTGGGAACGATGTCAAGTCACCTGTAAAACTGAGCTTGACCTTTAAATTACAGTTACACACTGCCCTAATTTATTGATGCCATAACGCCCCTAAATCTGAATAAGACAGTAAATGCTTCTGTTTCTGCAGGACACAATGGGGTAGGAATTGACTGCAGGATTTAATGTGGTTCTCTCCTATTATTAGCGTTAAATAGCTGCGTGAACCATGGCAGCTTATTTGACATTTTTTTCTTAGACGTTAAAAAAAAGTACTCGTCTCATAAAATGTAAATATCAAATAAGAATGAGTTTAGAACTAGATTTATCCACTTTTTTTTTTGACTGTATGTTCTCTTTTTCCTTTTCCCTGGAACTAAAAAAAAAAAGAAAGAAAGAAAAACAAGGGTTAATTCAAAATTCAGCTCCACTGGATGTTTGGCTCAGCTCTGGGTTTTACTTTTGAGTTAATTGGACCCATCTTCCCCCCCCCCCCCGGTGATTTGTTTATTCTTCATAAACACTTTCTGTAGTACAATTCAGAAAAAAAATGGAGGCACACGGCTATAACGTCCACCACAATCTGCTGTTGAGGAGACATTCAGTGTGAGGATGGGGCTGGAGGTGGGGGACGTGTTTGGGTAAGAGGATAATGGCCTCTGTGATGAACTGTGCAGAAATCCCATCAGGCAAGGTCTGATTGCAGCCTGCTGGTCAAGGCTTATGGTAGAAAAGTTGCAGTGAGCCAAATACTCCTTTGGTTCCCCACGGCCCTAGGGTAGGTCCTAATTGGGCCCATTCTTTCTTCACTGAGATCTATACAAATGGGTACTAAAAATGGAACTGACAATGTAGTGTAACTGCTGTGATGGCTTCTTTATTTTTATGAACTTTTTTTAGCAATCATCAAGGTGCTACCCCTTTAGTTCTGGCAAAGCGCAGAGGAGTAAATAAAGATGTCATCCGATTGCTGGAATCTTTGGAAGAACAGGAGGTAAAAGGATTTAACAGAGGAACCCACTCGAAACTGGAGACCATGCAGACAGCTGAGAGTGAAAGGTACTGGAAATTTTTTTTTTCTCTCACTGTATTATTCATGCTGGACTTGAACTCCTGGGCATTCCTCCTGCCTCAGCCTCCTGACTAGCTGGGACTATAGGCACATGCAGCCACGCCCAGCAAAATAATATGATTTTTTAAGGGGAAAGTCACTTTAAGTACCTGGATTTGTGGTAACTTTGTGAACTTTAATATTCATTTGCTTTTAAGTGCAACTTGAACTTTATATAGGACCTTATGGCTGCAGATTACAATTGAGAAGCTATTAACAGAAAGTACTACATGTCATGTGCACATAATGTTCTGTTAGCCATCTGCTGTATTGACAGTACAAAGAAGAAATAGTAACAACTGAATCTAAGGGAAGGAAACTGGAGCTTTGGTTTAAGTACAGGTCACAAAAAGAATGGAATTTCAAAAAAAAAGAGAAGTATAAGTAAAGCCAAGAACTTGGGCAGTTTTAGAAAAGACCAAAAGGTAGTTTCATGGATAGGGAAGTGGACTGCTGAGAAACAAGAAAACAGGAGAGGGAAAGCAGGATAGTATTTAACACATGCACAGTTCAGTAATGTGAAAGTGAAAGTGATGATCATATGAGTTGGAGCTAATGAAATTTGGACTCCTGTAAGTAATTGAAGCTAAGATGTGGTGACTGACCGGGTCTTGAATAGCTCATCATGTCTCATCTAGAAGCAATGGAGAACACAGTTCAGGAAGCTCCAAAAAGGTGGCAAACCATCTTTTCTCCTGACATCACTGGGCTCAATACGTAAAGTTAATAGGCCAGACTTAGTTCCAGTAGCATATAGTCTGATTGACCACCATGCAGTTTATACACGTGAAGGAAAAAGGATGCTGAGCTTCCATAGTCTCTTCCCAACATTCTCGGTAGGTTGTAAGTAGAATAAACAAGGGCCCACATCAGCTGTTTACCTAGTAGCTGATGGACTAGGACTTGGATTTAGAATCACATAGTCCACTTAGACCATTGGGATCCTTGTTTCTGTGAGTTCTAGATGAAATCCTCTCTGTTTTTCATAGCTCACCGTTCATTTGATTCCTTTGTACCTGTTTTTGCTTTCCTCCTCTCTGTGCCAGTTGATGTGCTCTTTGGGGACCATTAATTCCGCTCTGAAGCTTAGGTCTGTTTTGTTTAGATACTTTCAAGCACTTAGTACAGTCCTGAGGAAATCCAGGAGCTTTACTTCTGGAACAGTGCATACTCCTCATGAGTGATCACTGAAAGCTGACAGATAAACAAGAAGTCAGAGATGTATTTACAAGCCCTTTTTTTTCTCTCCTGTGTACTTTGGATTGACAGAATGGCATAAGCACTTTAACAACATTGAGTTAACTATTATTTGTTACAGATTTGTTCCTCCAAAATAACTTGAAATTTATTTTTATCTTTTTATAAAATAACATTAAGTACTTTAAGCTTCTTTACCATGAAAAACAGCCAAGAATGTGTTTT
The DNA here is from genome assembly GCF_037993035.2 of Macaca fascicularis. Taxonomy (NCBI): domain Eukaryota; kingdom Metazoa; phylum Chordata; class Mammalia; order Primates; family Cercopithecidae; genus Macaca; species Macaca fascicularis. The sequence goes on along the minus strand of NC_088382.1, from coordinate 110,136,842 downwards.
TGTTTGGAATATTTTTAGGGCCTTTATTTTGTTAATAGCCAGTTTCTTGGCACCTCTTTAGCAGAAATATACTTTTGGCCTTAGTTTGCCTCAGTTGTGATTACTTACTAAGAAGTGATTAGTACAAAAAAATATTCCATTGGATGAGCAGTTGAAGTACTCCTGCTTCCTTCACATACCTGCCATTTCACTGCAGCATGAGAGTTTGTATTAATTGTAACACTGTGTAAAGCTCGTTTCTCAAAAATTGAGTTATTAACACTTTTATTGCCTAGTTTTCCTATCTTACTTCTGCCCCTCAGTTTCATGGTAGAAATTCAGTGGTTGAAGTTTAAATCAGAAAGTTGAAAGGTAATGTCGTTAGGAAAATGCAGATGAGGACTACAGTGAAATGCCACTTCACACCCACTAGGATAGCTGCAATTAAAAAGATAATAACAAGTGCTCTGGAGGATGTGGAGAAATTGGAACCCTCATACACTGCTGATGGGAATGGAAAGTAGAACAGCTTCTTTGGAAAAGTCTGGCAGTCCTTCAAAAAGCTACACATAGAGTTACCGTCTGACCAGCAGTGCCACTTCTAGGAATATACCAAAGAAAACTGAAACATATGTCCACACAAAAGCTTATATATGAATGTTCATAGCATCATTATTCATAATAGCCAAAACGTGGACACCACCCAAACATCCATCAGCTGACGAAGGAATACACATCATCTGTTCATCCAGTGGAATATTGTTAATATGATTATTTTGTACTGATACATGCTACAGCATGGATAAATTTTGAAAACATGCTACATGGGAGAAGCCAGGCACAAAAGGCCACATATTATATGATTCTGTTTATGTGAAATATCCAGAATAAGCAAATCCACAGAGACAGAAAGTAGACTAGGAGCTGGGAGAAGCGGCAATGGAGGAGTGACTGCTAATAGTACAGTTTCTGATAGAGGTGCTGAAAGTGTGCTGGAATTAGAAGAGATGGTTGTATAATTTTGGGAATATATGAAAAGCCACTGAATTGTACAGTTTCAAAAGGTAAATATTATGGGATGTGAATTATATCTCAATAAAAAGTAGAGGAAAAGGTTTAAAGAGATTGGCTAGCACATGGCATTATGGCATAATTGTGTAACAGCTTTTTCTAGAGCAGAAGATAAAGCAGGGTTTTAAATGTGTTTACTATAATATTTTTCATTTCTCTTAGGAGTCCCCCGAGACAGCACAACTTCTACAGGCCTTAGAAGGGACTATAAATCAAGTTAATGAAAAATATTTCCCCACTCCTCCATATAAACTCAAGTTTAATTCCTTTTTACTTTGTAGGTGTGGGATAACAAAAACAGTTTAGCTGTCACATTTTTTTAAAAAGGTACACACAAACACAACCCCCAAAGACAGTGTAGATACCACGTTTTTAAAAAAGGATTACACACACACCCCATTATGTTAGAATCAGATATTCCCTGGACAGTAGAAAGCATTTCATTGGATAAAGTCTTTATAGAAGATCCTGATTGGCAGCGCTTCATGAGCTCTGAAGAGCAATGAGAGAATGCTCATTGAATTTTCATTTTATACCTAACATGTTTGAGTATAAGGGCATGTCAACTCATAATCAGTAAATTTTACATAGGCCAAACTAAGCCTCTCCAGAACTTTGTTATCCATTTGTGGTTTTACTCTTTTAGGCCTTCTCAAAATTCTAATCTTATTTTTAAACTTGCTCTCAAGTTGTCCGAAATTACTGTATTGCTGTAGATTCCCACTGAAAACATCATCTCTTATTCAGAGAATAAACATGTTTTAATTATTTAAAAAAAAGTTTGGGTGTTAAGTAGACTGGCCCATTAGGAAGTCAGTTTCCCATGATCAGAGAAGACCTCTAATGATGGTAAAGGCTGAAAGACTTTTGTTTGATGGTATCAAGAAGTAAAATAAAGTTGTAGGTTAAAAAAATGCCAGTTTTGCATGTTTACTCAAAGTTCATAGTGAATGAGACTCTAAGAGATTGTTTTATGGGAGTTAGGAAGGATAGTAATGAACTTTGATAACCAGTAGATAGTTGGTTCCTATGATCATGGTCATTGTGGCTTTAATCTAAATGATACCCTCTTATTGGGCCTGTATGTTGTGACATAACCATGGGTGCTCTTCCCTTAGTGCTTCCAAGTACCAAAGTCAGATGCAGTTTCTCTTTGTGGTAGTCATATTTCTCATTGATAAAGTTCTGAAAACCAGAATCAGTGTTTTTATGGTATTTGCACTACCTTATTTTCAATTAGACTAGCCTTTATGCAGAAGAGAAATGAACATATTCTGTCTTATTGTACAAGATAGAACTAAAACCAGTAGGAAGAAACTATTAAGAATTCCTAATGACTAGGCCAGCTGTGGTGGCTCATTCCTGTAATCCTAGCACTTTGGGAGATCAAGGCAGGTGGATCACCTAAGCTCAGGAGTTCAAGACCAACCTGGGCAACATGACGAAACCCTGTCTCTACTGAAAATACAAAAATTAGCCAGCCATGGTGGTGTGCACCTGTAGTCCCAGCTACTTGGGGGGCTAAGGCAGGAGGATTGCTTGAGCCGGGGAGGTGGAGGTTGCAGTGAGCCGAGATCACATCACTGCATTCCAGCCTGGGCGGCAGAGTGAGATTCTGTCTCCAAAAAAAAAAAAAAATTCTGATAACTAGATGAGTCCACATGGACAACAGGCTGAAGAGTAAGCTTCCATTATTAGAGAATTACACTTAAAGAAGGAATTCCTTCATTGGTCAGATTATTGAACTAAATTAATAAAAATTCCCTTTTAACTTTAAGATTCACACACACTATATAAGTGACTTTTTAGATTTACTCATCTTTCCCACCACTGCCCCCTCAAACAGACGTTTGTTTTCTCAGTTCTAGGGCCTAGAAGTCTGAGATCAAGGTGTCACAAAGTTGGTTTCTTCTAAGGCCTCCCTGCTTGACTTGTAGATGACTGTCCTCTTCAGGTGTCATCACCTGCGTGTCTGATTATTCATATTAATACGTTCTTAAATTATGAGTCTACCCTTTGAATCTTCTAAATTTAACATAACAATAATGTATTGTGGTTTAATATCTTGATGGAAACAACTCATTTAACCTATTTCAAGACTTCTGCTCAGGACACCTTAAAAAAAATAGAGATGGGGTCTCGCTATGTTACCCAGGCTGGTCCCGAACTCCTGGGCTCAAGTGATCCTCCCTCCTTGGCCTCCAAAAGTGCCAGGATTACCGGCATGAGCCGCCATGCCCAACCAGGACCTTTTTAACAGAATTTTTAACTTGACTTTACTAAATTCTAAACCAAGAGAAACATACTCATTACCATTTAGCAATTTACAGTTTAGGATATATTGTTCAGATACATAAGCATGTAAGAGTGTATATATGTATGTGTGTGTGTATATTTGGTCTTTTCTAAATAATAGTCCTGTAGTTTTATGTTTTTGGAATTGCTGTGTTTTTTAATGCCCTTTTTGCTCTTTCTTCTTCCACAGTGCTATGGAAAGCCATTCACTCCTCAATCCCAACCTGCAGCAAGGTGAAGGGGTCCTTTCCAGCTTCCGAACCACGTGGCAGGAGTTTGTGGAGGATCTGGGCTTCTGGAGAGTGTTGCTTTTGATCTTCGTCATTGCTTTGCTGTCTCTTGGCATTGCCTATTATGTGAGCGGGGTGCTGCCCTTTGTGGAAAACCAGCCTGAACTGGTGCATTAAAGGAGCTCATGGAAGATGAGGCAATGAATTGCCTATTTCCTGGCTTCCAATGTTTGTTCCCAGTTTCTCAGAATTTTTCTTAGTGCAAAGCAGTGAGAGCGGTACATGTTTCTTTTTGCATTTTTAATTATTGTAATCCTTTTAGATAACGATGTGTTCATTTGAAATAACTACATATTATGATCAAGTATATTGCATCCTAACGCTACCTCTGACTCAACCTGACTTTGTAGGAAAACCTGCACATAGCCTTGTTTGGTAAAAACACAAATGACTAGAGAATGGAAGATAAAGGAGGAGGCTAGGAAGTCCTTGCTATCAAAACCTTATCCTAATATAGGACCAATTGAAGTATTCAAAAAGAAAAACAGTGTCTTATATGATTAGTTTTTGTTGGTGGTTTTGTTTTCATTTATTTTTGCAAGAGCCACTTTTTATTTACTGTCTCTAGGGACAAGAGATAATTTAAAACTTGAAGTACTTTTTTCAAATCTTGTGCAGCAAATTAGTATTGTTAGAATCTATTCGGCTTATTTTAGTATTTTTAAGTCTAGTCACAAACCAAACAAAACTTTTGAAAATGAGCTATATTTTGTTCAAAGGTGATTGATTTGATCTTATATTTATTTGTTTTTAGGTTAATTTTTGATTTTTTGTAAACTGCTTTGCTCGTTAATATCTGTGAAAAATAAACGAGTTCATTTTGTTCACTTTCCGATTTTCCCTGGTACCCTATTCATCAGAGATAACCATTCATCAGAATTACAGTCAGAAAATCCTTTTTCTATTGAAGAGTTAGCAGGGAAAAATAATTCTGATATTTAACTGTCATAAATCTGTAGTGCTATTATAGTGAAAAATTCAGTTCTATAAGCTAGCTGTGTTGTCACAATTTTATCATAGTTCATAATTATTTCATGTGCAGTTCTATTTAGAGGCCCTGTTAGACTTTTAACAATCCCATCCATATCTGTAATTCTCTGATGGCAAGAATGGATGGAGCATTTCTGAGTTAACGTGCTGAACAGTATTGTACTGGGTGTCATAAACTCTTTATGAATGGTAATATTATGTAAATTGAAATCTGGCCCTCAAACTATATTGCAGCTTTCAGCAATATGTTTGAAGGCCTCTTTTGTTAATGATCCTGTAATGTATGAATTATGTTCTTGAGTTATTAAAAAAGAATATGAAGGCTTGATAATTATTCATTGGGTAAAGTCAGGAAATTGTAGTGAAAGAACTAATGGTTTTGTTTTTTGGAATACAGGCACCTAAGCTATTGCTAATTGAATTGCTGCTAGAATTAGAAATTATGCTTTAGAATAGAATTGGTATTTCTGTGATTCTTTTTGCTTCTTGGTGTTTTCTCTTGTATCTGTATATCTAGTATTGAGGCTCGCTCTTTCATGTGGCTTTATCCTCTCTCTAATAGCTGTTGTAAAATTCCTGAGTAACTGGCTGCTTCAGGATCAGCTTGCAGAGTCTTGCTTTTAGGTTAGATACAAAGTAAATCATAGTTGGTGTAAATACAGCAAAAAACAGCTGGCTTTAGAATGGAGAACACTACAATTCAAATTTGAAGTATATTCAGAAGAAAACTTTGCTTTACATTTGTTTGTAAATCTAAACAAATATGCAAAATTGGTCAAAATGTAAGTATATAGCATTTTTGAAGATTAATGGTTCCTTGTATGTGCTGATTTCTTTGTATTCTGTTCTCTGCATTCATCATTCAGGAATACTACCAATAAATGTATTTATATATCCCTTAATCATGATTTGTCTTTTTTTTTTTTTTTTTTTTAAGTGTATTATAGTTTTTCTTGTAATCTGGGGATTTTGTAACGGATTGCAATTAGCTGCTTTTTAAAACACAGCTTTTTTTCAAACCTAATGTAATAGGTATATTGAGTTTCATTTATGTTTGCCTTATAAATACTCAAACTAGTTTGAGTGAATTGCTTGTAGATTTAAGGGTGATGATAATAACTACCACAATTAAGCCCCTCCCAATTATGCAAGTTTTTAGCGTGCCTCACCTCATTTTACCCTACGCTCCCTTGAGCACTACATGTCCCCAGTTTATAAGATGAGAAAATGGACACAGGGAAGGCTAAGTAACTTGTCCAAGGTCAAACAGGTAGGTCTTGGTAGAAGAGGGATTCCAGATTAAGGCTCCAGCCCCAATTATGCTTGCTCTTTCCTCCTGTCCCACTGTCTTTCATGAATCTGGAAATGGAACCATGTTTATTCAGAACCTCGCCTGATACCATTTCAGCAGGACATTACTAAATTTTCCACTCGTGGTCCTATATACTTACTTTTTTTCCTTTTTTACACATCTTCCCAACGATAGAAACTTTAATACTCAAAGTCCAACCCTGGCTTGTCAGAAAGTCTTCCATAGTTAACCGTACCTGACTGCCTCCTTCCCAACCCCTCCCTTCCCCACCACTTACCACACCCAGGTTTATTACTTGTATTTTGCATTCATTCATCCGTTTCTCTGTAAACATGATTTTCTTTCTAACTGGTTTAATTGTAAGCTTCATGAGAGCAGGGACTTGGTCTATTTTTATAACCTCATCTGTCCACAGAGCATCCTGTAGAGCTCTTTGTACACAAATACTAATAACATTACTTCAATACCTGTAGCTATATTTTTTCTTTTCAGGTTTAATAGCTCTTTGCCTTTTATGCATCCCCCGCAACAAGCTGCAGGTGTGAGCTGTGTTTGGTCCTCCTTCCACAGCGCGTCTGTAGCTTGATGAACTAACTATACAGGCTGGCAGTGTGGAGACCCCACACCTGTGGAGCATACAGGCTTCTGATCAGCGGCACCTGCCATAAGTTTACCGCTTGGTATAGAAGCCCAGGAACAATGTTCACCTGCCACTGCTGCTGTTTTGGTTTCGATGTTTTTATTTCAAAACCAGGCCTCAGTCTTTGACTTGTGAAATTGTTTATGCATGTATCAAAGTGCTTTCAGCTGCAAGAACCAAAATCCAAATTCAAAACAGCTTACCCCATAGGAAATGTATTTGTTTATGCAACTGGAAGTCCAGTCACATAAAGCCCATTTACATAAAAAGGTAGGGTAGACCCCAAGGGTGACATCATCCAGAATCTTTAGCCCAGTTCCCTTGTGCTCTTGCCTTGCCCTCTTTGTTGACTGCTTCCTCCGACTGGTTCTGTGATGAGTACAGAATTTTTAGACATCACATCCATTTACAACCACGTAGAGAAGAGACCATCTTTCCTGTGACTCCCTCTTAGGGGACTTTGATGCAAACTTAAGCTGTTTCATTGGCTGACATTATATCACATACCCCATTCTCACACCAACCAATACCCTCCACAGGTTGACTTAGGCCTGGATTGATGAACCAGTCATTGGCAGGGGTGGGGTTGGTAGAATTCATATGTTAGGCTTGGACTAATGGTTTTAGAAGTGATTGGGGCCACTCCTGGCAATCAGTGGGCAGGGACCATAGTTGTTTTACATCCCACAGTACATGGGACAGTTCAGCCTAACAAAGGATTGTTCTACATCCCACGTGATTCTTGAATGTTCTGCTGGACATTCATGTGTTTAGAAAACAATTTTAGATATCTGAACCTAAAACCCAGCCATTTCACATTTTAAAACAAGATATTATTTGGTATAGTGTTAATGTATCATAAATTTTCCAAGAATACAGCCACAAGATAATTAAGGGAAGATTCGACTTCATTTTGTTCAAAACTTTATCAAGAATTGCACCGCTTTTTAAAAATCTTGTTATTGACAGCAGTGCTACTTATACTTAAGTCATCAACATAATTCTACTACAGATATTAATGATTTTGTTGTTTCTTCTAATGTAGTTGGGCCTGAGCATTTACATATTGAAATATACATTTTATTATAAATTTCTTTCCCTTTATTTTGTGTTTCTATTACATAATTTATGTGAAATCATTTTATTGATTTTGACAATTGTTAACTCCTACTTATCTGAGACCCATCGTATAGCTTAACTTATTTAATCTTTTTTAAGACAGAGTCTCACTCTTTCACCCAGGCTGGAGTGCAGTGGTATGACCTAGGCTCACTACAACCTCCGCCTTCTGGGTTCAAGCTATTCTCCTGCCTCAGCCTGCCTAGTAGCTGGGATTACAGGTGTGCATCACCATGCCTGGCTACTTTTTGTATTTTTAGTAGAGATGGGGTTTCGTCATGTTGGCCAGGCTGGTCTTGAACTTCTGACCTCAAGTGATCTGCCCACCTTGGCCTCCCAAAGTGCTGGGATTACAGACGTGAGCCACTGCGTTCAGCCTTATTTAGTCATCTTGATGTAACTTTTCCAAATAGTATATCTTGGAGTGAACACCAGGAAGTAGCTTTTCCCAAAGTTAATAGAACATTTTGGGAAAATGAGGCCAGTGTCTGATTAAACCACCTTTAAAATTGTTCAGGACGAAGCAATTCCAGCTGTGCTAAAGTAGAACTTTGGGATGAGGTTCATTCCTTTGTGCTCCAAGTAGATTCAAAACTATTTTCTAGGGGGCGATCTTGGCCTTGGCTCCCCTCGAAGCACACATAGGCTGGCATTCTGTTCTGTTGCCCAATCTTGACTTTTCACAGCACAACCAGACTGCTCCACAGCCAGAGGCATAGGTGTCTGCATTCACTTGGGGACAGAGATTTGGCCACACTCCTTAGATGTCAAGGACTACAATCTGGAGTTCCTCATTACCTAACACTCCTTAAAAGCTTAGCTGATAACAGTATTTAGAGAGTATTGCTTGGAGGATGTTTTAGAGCAACACTGTCCAATCAAACTTGGCAACGTTGAAAATTTTCTATATGCTGTCCAATGCAGTAGCTGCTTGCCACCTGTGGCTGTTTAAATTACATTAGAAATTCCTTTCTTCATTATATTAGCCACATTTCTAGTACTTTTGGGCAGCACAGGTAAAGAAGATTCCATTTTTACAGAAAGTTCTCTGGGACCACACTGTTACAGAAACTGCCTTGAGTTCGAGTCAGGTCAGTGGAGAGCTGGGTACTTGAACTGTGCTAATGGTAGTGCCCAGCCCAAATGCTTTTACTGAACTTTTCATTAATAAGTGGTAATGCTATACTTACTAACTCAATCTCCACAAATGCTGTTCTTATCTGCACCTCACCATTAGAGAAACTAAGGCACATGAGGCAGGTTTGAATAGCATGCCCAAGGCAACATGACCAGTAAGCGGCAGAGCTGGGATTTGAACTCAGCAATATGGAACTGGGGTCTCTTGTCACCATCATGCTGTTATGCCTGTCTACTTAGTTGTGATGCGATTGTCTTAAAGTGAAAATTGCATTCTACCCTGTGGATTGGACCATTGGATCTATAAAGGAAAGCTACTGAGGATACTGTTGGCACCATTCTTTATGAAGACCCCTGACAGGGAACTTTTGTTTCTTACTGCACACAACTGCATTTCTGCTGAGCAGTTACCTTACTTTCATTTTATGTTCTCTAGGAGTTGCGTAATGGATCAGGTAGAATTTGTCTTTCACACTGGATGCCGAAAAGCTTAATGCTAAATTTGGGTTTCACCACAAGCAACTGTAATATACGTCATTATGATGATTTACTAGAACCTCATTCCTATGTATTTTAAATCCTCATCTTTAGTTTTATTTTCTCATTCTAAATGTTCACTTTAGCCTACTTAAGTTATTTTTAGATTATGATGGGGGGTGGTGGATAGTTAGACAGCTATTAGTATGAGTTGATATGACTACCATAAAATTACTTTTTGATTTCTGGAACATAACAGCAGCAAATGTATTGACCTTTTGCAATTTGAAACAATACTTTGTTGCCTCATAATCAAAATGTAGTTATGGTTTCTAGCGTACCTGGAAATGTCAGTTTACCTTATTTGTGTCTTTCTGTGTTCCAAAAAAGTATTTATGTTCAGCTGAATAAACAGATCTTATTCTAAACTATGGAAATCAAATGATCTGAGTTCTATTCTAGCATTCTGATGAATCATTTGAATGAAGCCTGAAAAATGAACATTAACAAGTTACTGGAATCATAGAATTTTAGAGCTGGGGCATTAGAAGTCATCTGGAGTAGAGAGGGATGGGGAGACCAAGGGGAACTGAATCACTATGGTCCCATTCTTAGGAAAGGAGCAGAACCATTATTTGAATCCAGACACAGTCTGTTGCTCTTCCCTCTTCCATACTGCCCCTCCCTCACATGCTGCCATCACCGGCCCCCCACCTCAGTGTGCCATTCTAAATATTAAAATTATAATAGTCTGGTGTGTTCTGTGTACTTTCATAGGCCAAATACGGACTGATCTTGATCTTTTCATCAAACTGATAGTCATAGCTGAGGATGTGGATTTCTGTAACCTAGTTTCTATTTTTGTGTTAACAGGAGACTCACTCTAAACTTACCTTCTCTTGATGAAAAATTTTCTTTTGAGAAACTCTGCCACTTCTCAAAAAAAAAAAAAAATCCATTTCAATTAATGCACTTTCTCTGTAAAGCACCTTGAACCATGGAAATACTGTGAGCAAGCTGAGCAACAGGCCCCAGGGTTTCAAGAGCAGACATGATGTTACCACATTTTGCACTGGCTAGTCACGAAACTTTTCTTAATAGGAAAGCAATTATTTATTCAAGCTCATTGTCTGCTGCATACTTTTGATTCATGTTAGAAGATCAATGGTTGCAGGAACGTTTGTCAGCTTAAGCCCTGGGATTATAAAATGCCTTTTTTGATGGCATTAAAGAAAAAATTTACTGCCTGTTTCTCCAGTCTGCCAGAGATGTCTTCAAGGTATTAATTAAGCTCTTCAATGTTTTCCTCTGTATCCTTTGCCACATCTTTAGAAGCATCTCTGAAAAGGCAATGAAATATGTATGAAGATGGGGGAATAGGGCTTGGCATGGTGGCTTACACCTGTAATCCCAGTACTTTGGGAGGCCAAGGTGGTTGGATCACTTGAGGTCAGAAGTTCAAGACCAGCCTGGCCAATGGTGAAACCCCATCTCTACTAAAAATACAAAAATTAGCCGGGTGTCGTGGCACGCGTCTGTAGTCCCAGCTACTCAGGAGGTTGAGACACGAGAATCACTTGAGTGAGCCCCAGGAATGACTTGAGCCCCAGAGGTGGAGCTTGCAGTGAGCCGAGATTGCAGCACTGCACTCCAGCCTGGGCGACAGAGTGAGACTCTGTCTCAAAAAAAAAAAAAAAAAAAAAAGGAAGAGGAAGAGGAAGAACACTTAGGATAAAAGTATCATTGTTTCTGCTTAGGAATCACTTTTTTCAGGATATTGAATAGATTCTCCTCCCTTTTTTCCATAGAGATTTATTATTGTTTTGTTGTTTTTAATTTGGATTATTTTTTCATGTCTGAATTAGTTTAAGAATCAATTTAAACATAAGCTCTGACCTAGGGAAATTTCTACTTAAAATGCACAATAGTAAATCTTCTAAATTAAAAAAATAGATAAATATTTGCTGGAATCATTACAAATTAATGTTTGCGTATATTATTTTATGGATAGATACATCTTGGCAAATTTCAATGGTTTTCTTCTTTTTCACAGTATCCGTTTATGTACATTTACAATTTTATGGTATGCAACATCAGCTTTACAGAATGCTTTTGTGTTTTTATGTGTCCCTAGGCCAAATTACTTTTTGGAGGTTCAAGAATAATTGCTAGCCTAATTCTCTTGCATCTTTATATCATAAATTGCAAATAGGAAATGTGACATTGAAGAGTTAGTTATTTCTCCCTATGATTGGGCTATGAGAAGATTATTCTCTGCCACAATAAAAGTTGCTCCTTTTCTTTGGGGATTAATTTCTAAATTTGAAGACTCCGGGTCACAGTTGTCTGGACCGTTTCACCGAAATTTCAGCCCATAAGAAATAAAAATAGATTTTGAAGTAGTTTCTAGGTCACTGGCACAGAAAGCTGGCAAAAATCTGTAACTTACTTTGGATAGTCCTAGTTAGTACAATTCCACCAGCACAGTCTGTTCTTTTAGATTGTGATTCAAGTTTAGGAGAAAAGAAAATTTAGAGATCCTTAAATGTTACCCTAACCCCAAAAGTGCTTTTGCATTCTTACACTAGGAACTTTAGTTTGGGTAATTCTCTTTGTAGATCCCCTGATTTAGGGTAAAGGTAGGCATATTTAACCAGCTAACAGTTCTATATTTCACCTTATTGAACAATCCACATTTATTTGTTATTTTAGGTAAGTTCCAATTTTGGATCAGACAGTGGAGGCTGTGGTTATACAAGAAAACACGTAGACTTGGAGCCAACAAATCCTGACTTAATATGAACTGACCTTGGTCAAATACATTTTCTGAATCTGTTTTCATGTTTAAAACAAATAATAGCAACCTCACAGACCTATCATGATTAATAAAAATAATAATTATGTTTTTTAAGTGCTGCATGTGTACTAGGCCTTACCAGCGTTTATAGTTATTATCCCCATAAAGAAAGTGAGGCTTCAGAAGTTAAGTATGTATCCTAAAGTCAGGGGGTAGAGTCAGTTTTGAAACCAGATTCTGCCTAACTCACTCCAGTGATTTTGTGCTCAACTATTATGCCATCCATGGTGCTTCTTTGAAGGAAGACCCACATCTGAAAGGACCTGGTACTCTGTAGGGACTCGATGTCTGTTATGTGTGTTTTATTTACTAAACTCCAGCTTCTTATGGTCAACTCATCTACACACTATCTCAATATTTCTGATATGCTAAAGAAGTATTAATAACCACATTATCAGTTACAAATCCTGTTCATGGTTTTTCATAGCAATGGCCTTATAAGAGCCCATGGAACCTTCCAGGCATCCTCTCGGGAACTCTAGCAGTCTCTTCTCAAGAAAGCCTCAATAGAGCCCAGAGACCTTTCTAGTGATGGGAGAAGGAAAATGCCCGGGCTTCTAACCCCCGAACTGGCCAATCTCAGGTTTACATTGAACAGGGAAGAGTATACTTTTTAACCAATCATGAAATTTTCCAATGCCCAATGCACATCCTGTGACACTCAAGAGGATGATTTTGATTGAGTTCCATGAGCAAAAATCCAAATATTGGTAGTCACCATTGCAAAATTCAAAAGGTATTCCTCTATTAGAACTTCTGTCAGGGCTAAGAGTCAGTGAGAATTATGGAAGCTTATATTTTCTTTCTGGTTGAGATTTTTTTTTCTGTTTAGGAAGCATGAAACTGTTCTCTCACGATTTTTGACACTATAAGACCCTAGAACTGTGGTGACATCATCTTGCCTAATTACAAAAGAGTTCTAATGGCTGAGCTCAGAAATCCACTCAACTTCTTATAATCTTCAAAAAGTATGTGTTGGTCACAAGAAACAGGAATGCACTACATCCTCAATGAACACCTTCAGCTATTGTCTGGTCATCATTCTGGAATTCTCATTCTGGGAAGTGCCAGTCCCAGTCCCCAGTGGAGAGAGCTCTATCCTGTTTCTCCTTGACAAATTCTACACCTTTTCAAGGCCTGCCCTGCCCTAACCTTGAGCTGCAGGCGGAAGAGAGGCTTGAAGGTAAGCAGCCGCCTTGCTCCCTGCACCTGGCTCAGAGAATGCTATAAATACCAGGGTCCTGGAGCTCCCCACCCTCGAGATGATGCTGTTCTACAGACCAAACACCTGACCTTGCTCAGAATGCAGTTTCTGTTAAATAAACAGGCTCATTCATTCTCACTATAAAGAAGTTATTCCAATCCCAGAGTTATGTGGCAGAGCCTCCTTACCCCCTTTCTCCTACTGATTGAAATTCTTTATTGTCTTTTTGTTTGTTTAAGATAGAGTCTTACTCTGTAACCCAGGCTGAAGTGCAGAGGCGTAGTCTCAGCTCACTGCAGCCTCCGCCTTCTGGGTTCAAGTGATTCTTCTGACTCAGCCTCCTGAGTAGCTGGGGTTATAGGCATGCGCCAGACCACCCAGCTAATTTTTGTATTTTTAGTAAAGATGGGGTTTCACCATTGTTGGCCAGGATGGTCTCGAACTCCTGACCTCAAGTGATCCACCCGCATTGACCTCCCAAAGTGCTGAGATTATAGGCGTGAGCCACCATGCCCAGCTGAAATTCTTCATTGTCTTTAACGGAATCCTAATGACTCAGCCAACAGCCTAACTTTGGTTTATCGGTTTACTACTGTTCAAATAACATTCCCAGCCATGGAATAAATACAGACAGTCAACTTATTTCAATGTCAACCTTTTAAAATAGGTACATGTATATGATGTTTTTTGTCATTTAATTTGGATAAAATAAGTAGTAACGGGAAACACAGTGCTTCTGAGTTACAAGAATAGATGTGAAAAGATGAGATGCCATGCCTACCCTCAGCCAGCACCCCACAGGACACACACACACACACACACACACACACATACACACACACACACAACTTGGTGATAACCTCACCATTTACCAGATGCATAAGAAAATAAACAAGGCACTCCTTGTCACAGATACTCACTCTTTGGTGACTGCGAGGCAGAAGAATGTGGTGGTGAACACAGGGGTCTTGCAATCAGACAGACCTGGGTTTGGATCCCCAGCCTATATTATGATGGAGTGGCCTTGGGCAGGTTACCTACCCCCGCTCCCCTAGCCTCAGGTGCACCATCTGTTCAATGGGTATATTCCTTCCTGACTCAGCTCATCATCTGTTACATGTGAATAGTAACGCTAACCAGGGGATCAGCTGCAATGTGTAAGCCGCTCAGCGCTGGTGTTGGTGCACAGCAGCTCTCAATAATCAATGTAATTATATGATTACTTCCTCTAGGCCAAGCACAATCTAGAGCTCTGCCTTGTGCTGCATTTGGAAGCATTTATTTGCTGAAAGACAGGCCAACCTCTATTCCTGTGTAATTGGTTAGGTCTGCAGGCACTGGGTAATTGGGTTCCCAGATGGCTTCAGCTCTTCTTTGAGCTTCCATTAAATAATACCTTAATTATTAGCTCAAGAGGACATTGAACACAGTCCCTGCCAATCTTCCCAGCCTTCCCTATCGGAAGCCAGGGACAGTTGTGGAGGGGCAGGACCCTTCCTGTGAGCGTTGAGAACTGAGATGGGCAGGAGAGAAGCAAGCCCACGCTTTCTGGTTCTATATATTTATGATTGTATCTGGTTCTGGCACATCTCTGCAATAACAGAACTGGGATTTTTTTTTTTTAAACCTTCCCCACATTTACAGAGAAGGACACTGAGGCTTGGACGCTTTGCAAGGCAAGACAGAAGCTGAGTCCAGGCCGTCTAACCTCCAGGTCAGTGTCCTGGGCTCCTGAGCCTCAGAAGGCAAGAAAGAAGGGACACAGACGTCAGCGTCCCTGATGGGTGGGGCTGTCTCCGTCACGACTTGTGTCATGGAGCATCATCACAAAGCTCTGCAGTTAGGAGGCAGAGCGACCTGCTACCACCTGTCCCCTCCTCTCCAGTCCTGCCCTGCAGGCAGCCCGGGCACCTGCTGTCTTTCTGGCCTCCCAGATCCTCAAGACGGAGCTCCAGGAACTATCCCTTCCTCCGCCCGGGCAGGATGCCACCTCCGCAAGGCAAATCACATCCATTTGATCTTGAACAAAAGGCTGCCGTGGTGTCTGAAATGACAACCCCCAGGCGGGTGATGTCATGCTGTTTTGTTTGTCTCCATGGACTGTGTGGATCCAATTTCAGTTGTGAAGAAAACGGTCTGGGGAAAAAAGTTACTTCATTCGGAAAATTCCGAGAAGCCATAAATACAGCTTGCAGCGGAGGAAAGCACTTTCACACTCAGACAATGGATTTGGGTGGAAGAAAAGACTTCCCACCCCCAAGGCTGAGCCCCTTCACTCCTACCCATCGCCACTGGCAGCCCGCTTCTGCCAGCAGATAGACGTGTGCATGGTTCTGGCAAGATCTCAATCAATCCCCTTCCCCAAGGAGACTCTCCATGACCCAGTGGCAAGTTGGCAGGGGATGTGTTTTCCCTGGTTCTCATCCTAAATTGTCTCCTGCCCAGAGTCCATCCCTCAAGTATCAGGCACTTCCCTCTCGTAAATGGTTGACCTGCATCTCTGAGTTGCTGTTAAAGCAAATTTAAAATAACATTTTGTTGTTTTCATTTCTTATTCACTCTCTAGCCTTGCAATCTCTAGTGAATCCTTTTTGCCTTTCTTACTCTTTTCTTTTTTCTTTACACTTGGCACGGTGAGAAAGAGGCAGAAACAGAGGGTCAATGTTATTGCTCTTTTCATGAGAAACTTAGCGTATAATTCCCAGTCCAGATCTTCAGCCCTAAGTCAGGAAGGAATCGTCCCTGCTGGGAAAGACCAGGGCCAGAAAGCTTAGATCCAGGGGGCAACTTTTCTAGAGATGTTGCTCCCTGGATTCTCCCACTTTATTTTTTTAATCCCATAAAAACAATATGGCAAAATAACAGAATCTTGGAAGACAGGAGAAAGTCTCTCTAGACCACCCCTCCTTTCATTACTTGTCTTCCTGGTGCCACGTCCTGTTGGCCACTGAGCTCCTCTCTGTCTTCCCTGCTCCCCTGTGACTCCTAGCTTTGTTAGGGCACCCTTCTCCCCTGGGCCTGGCCTCCAGGAAGTTGCAGCTCCACAGCATTCCCCAGGCTCTCAGACTCATCTTTCCTGAAACTCTCCCACAGCCTCTTATATCCATCCCCAAAACAGTTCCCAGAGTCAATGGGTCCCTTGCGTTTAGTCCTCAGAACACAAAGCCTCCCTCCCTTCGCCTACAAAGCACACAGATCTCTGAGCAGCATGTGCAGTGTCAGTGCCTGACCATTGCTGGGGAGGAAAACTTTTCTTCTATGCTCTTACATTCAGTGTTTAGGGGCCTGTACATTAAAGTGACAAAAGACAGATTAGCAAAAGAAAAAGCCAGGCATGGTGTGGCTCATGCCTGTAATCGCAGTGACTCTGGAGGCTGAGGCAGGAGGATCACTTAAGCCCAGGAATTCAAGGCTGCAGTGAGCCCTGATCATGCCACCGCACTTTAGCCTGGGTGACAGTGAGACCCTGCCTCCAAAAAAAAAAGAAAAAAAGAAAACATACTATTGTTCAAATTTGTATGTACATGAGAGTTCACACACACACAAAAGCTGAGGAGGTTAGAATCTGGGGCTCATATGCCATCTTAATAGGGAGTGGGCAGATGCAGAGGGGAACTTCTACGTGACCAAACAACTTAGGAAAAATAAATAGATTCTTAGGTGACTCCACGGGAAGTATGTATTGTCTCCATGGACTGCGGGGATAGTTTTGTGACAATATCTGTTCAGGCAATTTCTTATCCAGGTGTTACCTTGTGTTGACTTATCTTCAGTGATAAGAGTCAATCTTCTCTTCTTGTGAAATTCCTGGGAAAGGGATTTATTATAGTTGAATTCTTTGGGGAGGCTTTGCATTTAGGAAGATAAGGGGAGTTCAGGAAGAGCCTCTTCCTGCAGCTGTTGATTTTCAAATGTCCAGCTCAGAATACTCCACATGGTCCTGTGGCATACTGCAGACCTCTTCAACCTGCAAGTCTTTCCTCTAGAATACCCTGCCAGCCACCAGCAGCCTGTCCACAGGCTGAGCTCAGGGCCCAAGCTTTGCTCCTCTTCCAGGCCTGTACTGACACTGGCCCAGGTCTGATCAGGCACCCAGCCCCCAGTTCCATGGCTGCCCGTGTGAGCTTCAGTGGGCGACCCACCACGTGTGCCATGTTAGGAGGGAAGCTTAGGGAAGGGAGGCTGGAGCCAGGCTCATTGAATCCCCAACTCCTCACCCAGCTCCTGGCATACTGTAGGAGTTCAATAAATGTCTGAGGAACAAATGGAGGAGACTCTGAATGTTTTGTGAGGGCTTCCTCAGGCAAAGCATCACAAGATGATATAAGGATACAAAGCCAAAGCTTTTAAAGAAAGCCTCATTAACTGAGTTAGTCATGTTCTGAAGTGGCTTTTATCTTAATGGAATTTCACTGTATCTCAGTATTATTTGAAGTAAAGGAGCCATCAGTTTGGGTTTAGGAAATGTGGATTTTCAGGGTCTTGGGATTTGATTTCTAGATGTGAGTTGTTTTTCCTCATACACCAGAACCATTCTGTAGAAATATAATGCAAGCCACTGATATCATTTTAAATTTTCTAGTAGTCACATTAAAAGAGTAATAAGATACAAGCGGCTGGGCATGGTGACTCATGTCTGTAATCCCAGCACTTTGGGAGGCCTAGGAGGGAGAAATGTTTGAGCCTAGGAATTCGAGACCAGCCTGGGCAACATATTGAAACCTCCCCGCCCCCTCAATCTCTACAAAATATCAAAAATTTGGCCAGGTGTGTTGGCATACACCTGTGGTCCCAGCTACTCGGAGGTTGAAGTGGGAGGATTGCTTAAGCCCAGGAGGTCGAGGCTTCAGTGAGCCACAATCCCACCACCACACTCTGGCCTGGGTGACAGAGTGAGACCCTGTATCAAAAAAAAAAAGAAAGAAAGAAAGAAAAGAAAGAAAAAAAAAAAGAAAGAAAGAAGGAAAGAAAGAAAAGAAAGAGAGAGAGAAAGTAAAAAGAAAGGAAATAAGAAAGAAGAAAGAAAGAAGTGAACTTAATTTTAATCATGTATTTTATTTAACCCAATATACCCAAAATAGTATTGACATGTAATCAATATTTAAAATTATTAATGAGATATTTTACATTCCTTTTTGTACTAAATCTTTGAAAATTTACCCTTTCAACACATCTCAGTTGGGACTGGCCAAATAAGTACTCAGTAGCCACATGGCCAGTGGCTGCTACAGTGGACAGTGCAGTCATAGACATATGTCGTCTGAGTATTCCTGGAAGGTCCCCGAGAACTATGACGCCAAGCAGTGGGCAGTGGCTCTGAACACACAGCTGCAACCTAGCGGACCAGAGGCCCAGGTCTGTCTGAGGTCACGAGGCACAACCAAAGACAATGCAGGAAGAGTCCAGAGCCTCTCTCAATTCTCCCGTCCTGGGACAGGGCAGGATCCCTCCAGATCCACCTTTTCTCTATCATCTCAGTCTGCTCAGACCTGGGCCGATAGGCCAGAGGTAGGAAGGGTGCTCCTGCTGGTGAAACTTTATGACTTCATTCAACAAGTACCTACTGGGCAGCTACTACGGACCAGGCTCTGCTCTAGGACTTGGGATACAGCCGTGAACAAAACAGTTGCCTGCCCTTGAGTAGATAGACAATGAAAAGTAAACAAAATAAATAAGCAGATTGAATAATGTACTGTAAAGTAGAGTGAGTGTTGTGAAAACAAAGGAAAAATAACACAAGGTAAGGAAATAAGAAGTGCTGGGAGTAGGGCAGGTTACATTAAATTCTGTGATCAGAGCTGGCCTCAGGGAGAAGGTGAGATTTGAGAAGTTTGAATGCACAGGGTTGAAGGAAGTGAGCAAGATGGTCAGGAGCGTACCCCAAACAGAGAGAACAGCTAGAGCAGAGGCTGTCAGGTGGGCAGGAGCACACCCGACATGATCGAGAAACTACAAAAAGACCTGAATGTCTGGAGAAGACTGGGCAAGGACGAGAGTGTTGGGAGCTGAAATCACAGAGGTAAGGTATCAGGAAGGAGAGAGCAGATCACTTAGGGCCTTGCAGGCCATTGCCAGGGCACTGGCTTTAATTTTGGGAGAAATGAAGAATTGCTATGTGATTTTGAGTGTAGTAGCAGTGAAGATGCCGAAGGATCAATGGATTGTGTATGTATTTTGAAGGTAAAGCTAGTGGGGCATGAGAAACGGTAGTCAAGGATGACTCCTAGATTTTTAATTTGAGCAAATTGCAAGATGCCAGCCCAGGAAAGGCTACAGCAGGGACAGGTTTAAGGGAGAAGATCAGTTCGGTTTGGGACATGTTGGGTTAGAGATGTCTATTCAACATCCAAAGAGAAATGCCAAGTAGGCCATTGGAATTATGAGTCAAAATTTAGGAGAAGGGCCTGGCTAGAGATAGAATTTCTCAATCGTATTGGAAATTCTCAGCATATAGGTGGAATTTATAGCCCTGGGACTTGGTGAAATCATCTGAGGAGGGAGCACAGAAAGGGGAATCCTGAGGCAGCCAACATGAAGGAATTGTGGAGAGGTAAGGAGAATCAGCACAGAAGATAGAAGAGGAGTAATCAGAGGTAGGCGGAAAACCGACAGACTACTGTGTCCTGGAAGCCAAAGGAAGAAAAAGGAGTCAACAGTATGGAATGCTCCTGACAGGTCAAATAAAATGTGAATGGGAAATGGGAACTAACCACTGGATTTAGCAACATGGAGGTCACTGCCGCCTTGATGAAAATGGTTTCCGCGGCACAATGAGAATAGAAGGCTGGCTGGGGTGGGCTTCAGAAAGAATGTATGGGGTAGAAGTGGAGACAGTGAGTATCAACAGCTCTTTCAGGAGTCTTGCAAAAGGGGAGCTGGCAGGGTAAGTGGGATCAAACAAAGCTTTTCAGAAAATCAACCTTATTAAGGCATAATTTACATGCAATAAATTTGAAGTATACAATTTAATGATTTTTGACAAATGTGTGCATCCATGTAACCACCACATCAAGATATATATCACTAACATCATCCCAAAAGGCTCCTTGTGCCCCTTTTGTCAATGTCTCCCATCATCACCTCCCCAATCCCCAGCTCCAGGCAGCCACAGACCTGCTTTCTGCCTCTGAGATTAGTTTTGCATTTTCTAAAACGTCGTATAAACTGAATCATATAGGATGCGCTCCTGTGTCTGGCTTTTTTTGCTCAGCATATATTTGAGAAATATCCATGTTGCTTAACTATGAGTAGTTTTCCTGTTGAGTTATATTTCATTGTATACATATACCACAATTTGATTACCCATTACTTGTTGATGGACATTTGAGTTGTTTCTAGTTTTTGCCCATTATGATGAAAAATGGGATGAATATTTGTATACAAGTCTTTGTGTGGACATCCATTTCCTTTCTACTGGGTAGATATCAAGGAGTAGAATTGTTGGGTCATTTAGTGATGTATCTTTAATTTTATAAGAACTACCAAACTGTTTTCCAAAATGACTATATAATTTCACATTCTCGCCAGCAAGGTATGAGCTCCAGTTACTCCACAGGTTTATCAATACCTGATATTGTCCGTCTTTAAATTTTAGAGGAAGTTTTTGTTGTTTGTTTTTTAATAGATTTATCTTTGGAATAGCTTTAGATTCATAGGAAAGGTGAAAAGACAGTACAGGGTAGAGAGTTCCCGTATGCCCTTCACCTAGCTTTCCCTTATGTATATTTGTCAAAACTGAGAAATTCACATTGGTATAATACTAATAGCCCAACTATAAACTCTGATCAGATTTTTTTCAATTTTCTCACTGATGTCTTTTTTCTGTTCCAGGATACCACTCTGCATTTTGTCATCATGTCTCAGTCATCCCTATCTGTGATCATTTCTTAGTCTTCCCTTGTTTATCATGACCTTAAGGGCTTTGAAGAATACTGGTCATGTATTCTGGAGAATGTTCCTCAATTTGGGTTTATCTCATGTTTTCTTATTACTCAATAGATTTGAAGAATACCACAGTTGGGAAGTGCCCTTCTCATGAGATCGTATCAGCAGGTGCATGATAGTAACATGACTTATCAGTGGTGATGTTAACCATCATTTGGTTAACAAGGTATGTGCTGGGTTTCTTGCCTCTAAAGTTACTTTTTCCCTTTCCATACTCTACTCTTTGGAAGTGAGTCACTAAATCCAGTCCACTCTCAAAGAGAGTGGATTTAAGCTCGGCTTCCTGGAGGGGAGAGTATCTACATATGCTGTTTGGAATTCCTCTATAGAGAAGATTTTTCCCTTCTCATTTATTTATTTGTTGAATCACTTATAATGAAGGCATTTTTTTAAAGATGGAAAAAATAAGAGGTATTTATTTGTGTGTTGATGGAAATGATCCAATAGAGAGCAAATTATTGTGAGTTTCTTTAGTTTCTACAGCAAGTGTTGAAAATTTTTTTCACTGTTAGCTTTCCACCAGGCCTTTCCTCATGTCTTTTACAAATGCACTTCTTGGCCAGGCATGGTGGTTCACACCTGTAATCTCAGCACAGGAGGCCAAGGCGGGAGGATCACTTAAGGTCAGGAGATCAAGCCCAGCCTTGGCAACATGGCAAAACTGTCTTCCCAAAAATTTATAAAAATAAAATAAATAAAAATTTTCTTTTACCCACAATTCCGTTTCCTTAGGCCCTGTAGGAGGTCTGCTGTTAATGTCAGGGCAGACACTTCACAGCTGGCTGGTGGAACCAGGTGTCAGTTCTGGTGATCTGGCAGAAGTCCTTGGTACCTGGTGGCAGGGGTCGCCTCTCTCCCCAGCACTCACTCTTCACACCTCCTCATCTCCTCAGCCACTCACAGGAGTTCAGTGCAGGGCTGGGGAAGGGCCTGCGTTTTCCTCTGGGTAGGAAAGAGCCAGGTATCCATAATGGGGAGCTGGGACAGCTATAGGCCTCTGGAGGAGACTGGAGGGGCTAAGGGTCCGTGGGGGATAATTCAACGGAAAGGAAGCAGCAGATCGAATTTCTTGGCTCCAACTCAGAATCCAGAAAAATGGGTCCTGTGTTTCTTCTGTCCCTTTGTTGGGAGGATGGAACTCTGAGGACAATGGTCACGGCCACAAGCCCAGCTGGGGGCTCAGGAGAGACAGGTCTGAGCACCCCAGGATGCAGGAATGAGATATTCATAAACTTAGAGACCCAGGTTAGAAATTCAATGGTGGAAGTGACAGCCCGGGGAGAGGCCTAGGACAGATCCTGGATGGAACTTGGACCACTACCAGTGGCTTACCACCCCATTCCCACCCCACCGTCCCCATCCCCACCACACAGAGACCTCTAATCTGGCCTCCAGCTTGGGAGCTCCCCACCCACACACCTGGCCCTTGCAGGGTGTGGAAGTGGTGAAGAGAGAGTGGTGGTGACAAAGGTGACATCTCCTGGGCAGCAGAAATGGTCTCCAGGCATGTATTTTGCAGAGGCTAGCAGAATGGCATCTATATAGATGTGTATATTTGTATATGAATCAATCCACACCCTGCGGTGACACCAGAAAAACCTGTCACCATTGAAAGGAAGGTGGTAAATTCCCTCTCATTCAGAGAATACTTTTCTCAACCAGCTGCCCACGGGTTTCTCATCAAGATAGTAATTCATTGTACAGGGAAAGGAACTCACCATGTGGAAATTCCCACTTCCTCGGAGAACAGTGTGCACAGTGTTAACCTTGGTGAGTAAGAATTCCCCCTCCCCTCACACGCCTGATGGCAGCTTTCCTCTCGGAAGCCTGTGGTCACTCTCAGTCTTATCCACATCTGAAAAGTGACGTAGGGGCAAATCTGCCAAGCACCAACAACCCGAGCGACTGGAGTAGATATTGTCATCTTTTTGGTCTGCCCAGCAACCCCTCTGACAATAGCACTTCAGTTTTCCTTTGGGGGAAAGCGGCTCTTCTTCCCTCTTTTCATGTGATTCTGGTAGGGGAGGGAGTATGTGACCCAAGCCTGGCCATCACAGAGGTACATCTCTCTGGCCACAGCGAAGGACATATAGCCCAAGCTGGGCCAGCCAGTCACCTTTGGCCAACACTGCTAGACTGTAATGCAGGGCAGAGCCTGTCTGAGGATGGAAAATTAAGAGATGGACAGAGGCCTGAAAGCAACCTCAGAGCTCCTGGGTCCAGCTGGTCTTTTTAGTTATAAGCAACTTTCTTTCTTTCCTTCCTTCTTCCCTTCCTCCCTCCCTCCTTCTTTCCCTCCCTCCCTCCCTTTCTTCCTTCCTTCCTTCCTTCCTTCCTTCCTTCCTTCCTTCCTTCCTTCCTTCCTTCCTCCCTTCCTTCCTTCCTTCCTTCCTTTTCTATTGAATGAAATTTATAGGAGGTCACTGATTTGGGCTGAACTCCTGCAGGAGGCCTCAGTGGACCAAACCAAGATGGAGTCACTCATGCTAAGTTCAATATCACCAAACTGAAACTAAGCCATCAGACCTTCCCAGAACTCAAGACAGAGAGAGATAATATGCAAATCCCCACACAGGCCAGTTGTAACCAGCAGGATAAGGAAGTCCCCTCTACTTTAATCTTCCTAAGGAAAGTAACCTGAAGTAACCTGAGCTTACCGATCTGCTTTTTGTTCCCTGTGTCTGCTTTCTTCACCCTTTTCTGCCTAAAAAGCCAAGCTTCTCTGTTCAGCTCATCAGAACACTTTTCCTAAAGTTTTAGAGGAGATGTTGCCTCAATTAATGAATTACAAATAAAAACTAATTCAATCATTTAACTAAATTTGTTGTAATTTTGCCTTTTGACATTTCTCCCTTTTTCTTTCCTTTTCTTTTTCTTTCTTCCCCCCGTCCCCACTTCTCTCTTTCCTACTTATTTTGGCTCAGGTCAGTTTGAATTTGGCTTTTGTGTCTTGCACTAAAATTTTTCCAAAAAATACCCTAATGGCATTGTCACCTCACATGCCTGTCTGTCCTCCAACATTGGTTGAGAAAGGCTTAAGGTCTCCGTTTTTGAGTTGTCACAAGGAGACTGAACCGTCCCAACCCACAACTTCTTTTGTCCCGTAAAGTGTAAAACAAGAATATCTTTTTAAGATTGAATACATGTATTTTTCTATTATACAAGTCATACAAATATTTAATTTTAAATGACAGAAAGGGGAAAAATCAGTCATAGTCCAGCAACTGTGATTTTAGCTTATTTTATTAATTGCTTATTTCCTTACAAATATTTCCCTACACGTTTATATAGCCACAGGCTCCACGCATACAAAATGTACGCTGCTATGATCATCAGAACCATCAGCAAGCAGGCATTGTCATCAGCACTTCTTTCTTTCTGTGGTTTCTCAGTCTCTTTTCTTTCTTTTTCTTAAAAAAACAAACAAACAAACAAACTTTTTTTTTCCCCTGGTCAACAGGGCCTGGGCAACATGGTGACACTCTGTCTCTTTAAAACAAAGAAGAAAAAAATTAGCCAGGTGTGGTGGTGCATGCCTGTGCTCCCAGATACTTGAGAAGTTGAGATAGGAGGATTGTTTGAGCATGGGAGGTCAAGGCCGCGGTGAGCTGTGTAAAATAAAAATAAAAACTAAAAAAGAGGAAAGAATAAACTTAGTTTTTTGAAGAGACACTATGTTGCTCAGGCTGACTTCAAATTCCTGGCCTCAAGCAATCCTCCCACCTCAGCCTCCCAAAGCACTAATGATTACAGGGATGAGCCACACTCAGCCCAACGTCTCAATTTTCCATGACTTTTCTTAGTGGAGGTAGAGTTGTGAGATGGGAAACTATGTCAGTCACCTACAACAATGTCAACACACCTGTTAGGTGGGAGCTGTTCCGTCACCTGGAGTTTTTATGCTGAGGCCTGGGTCCCGCCTCCAGAGATTCTGCCTCAGTCGGTCCGGGGTGGTTTCCGATGAACCTTTGCGAGTGGCTCCTGGGTGACACCCACGCTGGCAGGCCTCAATGTGTAGGAATGCTTTTGCTATCTAGATGATAAGCATATTCAAGTTTGAGAAGCCAAGATATAGATAAGTCCTGATTTCAGTTTAGTAGTCATTTACTAAACACTGATTCATGCACCTGTGGTTTTCAGAAGCATACATTTCTCTTGGGGACCAAGTTTCCAAAGGGTATGACCCACAGCTTCATGCCTAAAGCCCTTGGGAACTGCCAACTTCACATAACCTAAATGGGGAAAACATTAGAAAAGCGTTTCTTTCACTATTGTCTCATAATCACCCTTCAAATGGGTCAAGGTTAAGGGCAGGCTGTAGGGGAGCTGGAGCCTTTGGTGCAGTTTCATAGTTCTCGAGTGTTGGGGACTATGCCAGGGATGCAGTGATGAATAACCCAAAACATGATCCCTGCCCTCTAAGAGCTGACGACCAATGAGAAGATGACCACAAAACAAATAACTGCTACACAACTGGGAAATAGCTGGGGCAGAGAAAGGCACAGCATGCCCTGGGAGCAAAGAAGAGGCACCTAGCCAGCCCTTGGGGACCTGGGGAGACACCCTGGAAGCAGAGCTGAGGGAGGGTTAGCCACATGGAGGAAGGTGCGAAGGGCATCCCTGGCAAAGGGAAGAGCAAAGGCAAAGCAAGGAGATACAAAACATCATGGTGCCCTTGGGTGTGGAATAGTGAGCAATGGAGTGGGAGGGCGAGGTGGGGCCAGGCCCAGACACCTGCAATTGGACGGGCAGGTGGAGCCTCTGAGGTCTCTAGTCCTCAGCCCAACATGGGGCCAGCTTTGGACCATTTGAGAATTTTCCACCAGTCCGCTAAGTGGAGTGACTCGGCTTCTCTGATTACTTGTGGTTTCACCTCAAAGGCACCACATTTTGTCAATAAATCCCCAAGCCTGGTCTAGGCCTGCACACACCTGCCTGTAACCACACATTTTTCTAAGGACAAGGACAATGTATTGGTTAAGTTGCTAATAGCAAACATATATAGCGGTGGCTTACATGAAATATAGGCATTTTTCCCTGGGAAACAGAACAGGATGCATACAGTGGTCCCATGGTCAAGGTTAAGTATGTCCAGCATTCTAATCCACCACCCTTAACTCTCTTGCTACCAAAAGTGGGACCATGGTCCAGCAGCAAGTACCTCACTGGGTGCTTGTTAGAAACACAGAATGAACTCTACTCCAGACCTACTGAACCATGGTCTGCCTTTTAACAAATCCCCAAGTGATTTATTTGCTAACTGGTAGTTGAACAAGTTGGCCTTATTACTGGTTGCAACGAGGAAGACACCATGGGGGAACCATTTCAGTAAAAAGGTGTTCGAAAGGACTTATAGGCTTTGGGCTTTGGTTAGGTGAATTTGGGGACGGTCTAGGAGGGGAGGGCTTGCTCTGCATTGTCTGCTGTCTGGAAGTGGGACAATTCTGTGGCTGGGTATGTTAGTAAATCTTATCTTTAAGGACAGCAGACAAGATCAAGCCTATAGTTGTAGTTGATAAGGAGGCCCTTGTCACTTAATGAGCCAGGAGGGCGTGTGTTTAGTATTTTCTGGGGTCTTTTGTTTGTGCTTAGACTGAGTTCTGAAGGGGTCTCTTTTGACCTCTTCATCATAGTTGCAGAGTGGCAACTGACAACAGTGTTTGTGAAAATAGCCAGGCAAGCTTTTAATAAGATTAAGCCCTAGCTCAAAGTGTCAGGCCATTTCCCGGATGTCAGGGGATACCTTTTCTTTTCTCAGCATTAAAGGTTGAGAGTCAATGTTTTAGTTTGTGGCTTCCTTTTTCAAAGTTGCCTCATGGCCCAGTATGGTTGCTAGAACTCCAGCCATTACATTAGTGTTTTACGGTTAAGAAAGAGGATGGGGAGAGTGAACAGCACATTTCTTAGATCCCTTTAAGAAGCTTTTAAGGCCCGGTGCAGTGGCTCCAGCCTGTAATCCCAACACTTTGGGAGGCTGAGGTGGGAGTGTCAGAGGCATTTGAACCAGAGGGACTCCATCTTGAGTAGGGGCTGGGTAAAATAAGGCTGAGACCCATTAGGCAGCATTCCCAGAAGGTTAGGCATTCTAAGTCATGGGATGAGATAGGAGGTCAGCACAAGATGCAGGTCACAAAGACCTTGCTGATAAAACAGGCTGCTGTAAAGAAGCCAGCTAAAACCCTCGGGATCTGGATCAGGACCCCTTTCCTGTAACAGGAGCATAACTTGAGCCTAGGAATTCAAAACCAGCCTGGGCAACATGGCAAGACCCCATATCTACAAAAAAAAAAAAAAAAAAAAGCCAGGCACGGTGGCACACACCTGTGGTCACAGCTACTCAAGAGGCTGAGATGGGAGGATCACTTGAGCCCAGGAGGTGAAGGCTGCACTGAGTCATGTAAGCCAAAAATAAAATTCTAAGTCCCCTCAACCATCTGAATGGACCCTTCCTCTTAGTCAAGGGCATTCCAAAGTTAACCTGAAAAACTAGTTCAGGCCATGATGGGAAGGGGGAGTCAGACATGCCTCATTCTACCCTCCTCCCTTCAAAACCCCTCATCATAACCCCGACATTCTTTTCTATGGATAATAACTCTTTCAACCAATTGCCAATCAGAAAATCTTCGAATCCACCTAAGACTTGGAAGTCCCAGTTTTCAGTTGTCCCACCTTTCCAGACCAAACCAATGTACATCTTATACATATTGATTGATGCCTTAAGCTCCCTAAAATGTATAAAACCAAGTTGGGCACCAGCCACCTTGGGTACATGCTGTCAGGATCACCTGAGGTTAAGGGTGTGCCCTTAGCAAATAAGCTTTCTAAATTGATTGAGACCTGTCTTTGACACTTTTGATTTTACAGCCGTGATGCTGCCGCTGCACTCCAGCCTGGATGACAAAGTGAGACTCTGTCTCAAAAAAAAGAGAAGCTTTTAGGACCCCAGCCCCAATAATTTTCATTTATACCTCATTGGCTGTCCCTAGTTTCAAGAGATTTGGGAAGTATAGTCTTTTACTTGGATGTATTGCTGCCTGCCACCCCCACCCCCATCCCAAATCAAGTACTTTTGGTAAAGCAGAAAGAGAAATTGGGAATTGGTAGGTGACTGACAGTCTCTATCTCAGACAGGGAAGCCAGGGCTCAGGAATGGGGAAATGCCAGGCCCTGGAGGGTGAAGGTTTTATCTTCTCTTCTTTATCAGTGCTTAACATTCCTGCAACCAGAACTGCCCTAAGCTTCCTTGGTAAAAGAGAAACAACCTGTCTGCACTGTCTGTAAGAAATGTTTATATGGCAGAATTCCCTTCTCAGGTTTTCTATCCTGCTGGCTGGGAAAGTAGGAGTGATATATAAATGTAAGAGCCAAAACAGCCCCTAAGGCCATGGCCACATTGGGAGAACTGTAGGGATAAAGAGGATCGGTCTGCTCTACAGGAAGGCTTTATCCCATCCTTAGGGAAGGTGAAGGATCCTTAAAACAAGGCAGTCAGAGCTAGTAAGAAGGAAGCCTGGCTTCCCTTTTCATTCCACAAACCAGCACAACTCCGAAAAACGAGTTTCAGGCACCATGTGACCGGCTGCAGTGACTGAGGCGCCCTCGGAAAGGGTGGCCATGACACCTTCCACTTACCCACCCCATCCTCCGCTCCCGGTTCTGGATCCCCTTTCGTCCCCACGGTAATCCCTTTCTGCAGGAAGGGAAACTGAGGCTTAGCAAGGGTTAAGCAAGTTGCTCAAGATCATACAGCTTCTAAACAGCAGAGCCCAGCTTTCCACCCAGTTTGACCCGTCTCAGCCCCTGCTCCTTCCGCTCCCTTTCACAAGAGGCAGGCGCTGGCCTAGACTTTTAGGGTCCAGCTCTGAGCCAGGCGATCACTCCTTTCCCTGCAACCTCAGCTTCATCGCCTTCCAAGCCATCCTCCCACTTTCCAGGTGAGGGTCTTAGGGTGGGGCAGGAAGAGACTAAAGGATGAAATAGAATTGTAAAAAGGTGTCCAGCTGACAAAACTGCCTTTTGCAGCCATTTATACCCATTTCCCCTAATTCGGGCAACTCAGAATGTGGGAAAAGCATTCAGCTGTTGCAAGAGTGTTATTTTACTCATTACAGAGAACAATTATTTTGAATCTATGAGAACTGTCTAGAAGTCACATGTCATTTTCACTTTCACCTATTAACGCTGAAGCTTACATTCAGCTGTTTAAAAAGCTTCCCAGTGCAGGGGTAGCTGCCAGCTAGCAGCCCGCAGGCAGGCTGGGTCTCAGGCCTGTGCCCCAAGTCACACTGCTCTATGGACACATAGACCCAATCAGCAAGCTGCAGTGCTGGGCTCAAACCTGAATATATTTTGAAAGAAAGAAAGGCCTGCCAAAAGGACACAGTGAACCAATAGGAAACAATCAACATCTGTCATTATCTGGACTCTCCCCCTGCTTGGGAGCTGCGTTCAGCACGGTCAGGAAGCCTGGAAAGGGAGGAAGGCAGCTGAGAGAAAATGGAGTTCCTGGGCCTGGGCAAGACCCCCTCGCCTCTCTGCCTGCCTCACTCCCAGGCTCTGCAGTGGGCCCGGAGCCGGAGCCAGGACTTGCCTACAAGGGGCATCTGTGAAGTTCTTTGAGCCAAAGGCCAAGGCTGCTGCCCCTATGATCAGGGATTCCGACAGCAGAGTCCCCAATGTCCTGGCTACTATGTTAGTAGAGTCATGTTTCAGTTTACTGGGTACAGAGGAGACCCACCGCATGGGGCCAAGCAGAGGGGACGTGTGTGTGTGTGTGTGTGTGTGTGTGTGTTTGTACACACCTGCAGTTTTGGGGAGTCAGGGTATTTGCATAACACAGATATCTTTGCAGATACCAGACAAACAGGAAGTTTCAGAACCTAGTCCGTTTCCTTTCACTGTGAATCAGTAGCCGCTTTTTTCTCACATAGAAATGATGACAATCACAGGGTAGGCCACGGACGCGGAGTTCAGGCGAACAGCACAAGTGCCTCCGAAGTCTCCTCTGGTCAAGGGACTCCCTGTATTCCCCACCCTTGCACTCACTCCTGCGGCCATGGCCCCCCTGCTGTCTTCCTAGAGCGCTTCAAGACACCTCTGAAAATCCCAGCCACACACCAGGAGCACAACAGACTCCCGCACACAACCTCTGTTACACTAACGCTTGGAATGGGGTCCAGCCACGAGGCTTGGGGGAGCCCTCACCCCCGAGTTCCCGGCGAGACTCTTGTCACAGAGAGGGATTGCAGAGTAACAGGCACACCCTGGACTTGGCCCTGGAATGCCTGAGCCCAGAATCCCATTCTACCCAGCAAGACCTTGGGCACGCAGCCTCCCCACTGAGACTGGGCTTCCCTGTCAGTTAAATGAGGCTGATAATGGCTACCCTGCAGGTTTGGGGTTAACATTACACACAAAAGGGAGGAAGATTAGGTAGCAAATCAAAGCACGGGCTT
Organism: Macaca fascicularis; assembly: GCF_037993035.2. Taxonomy (NCBI): domain Eukaryota; kingdom Metazoa; phylum Chordata; class Mammalia; order Primates; family Cercopithecidae; genus Macaca; species Macaca fascicularis. The sequence goes on along the minus strand of NC_088382.1, from coordinate 110,106,072 downwards.
TGGCCGGGCACAGTGGCTCACACCTGTAATCCCAGCAATTTGGGAGGCTAAGGCAGGAGGATCATTTGAGCCTAGGAGTTCCAGACCAGCCTGGGCAACACAGTAAGACCCTGTCTACAAAAAATTACAAAATTATCCAGGCATAGTAGTGTGTACCTGTAGTCCCAGATACTCATGAGGCTGAGGAAGGAGGATCACTTGAGCCCAGGAGTTTGAGGTTACAGTGAGTTATGACCACACCACTGCACTCCAGCCTGGGTGACAGAGTGAGACCCTGTCTCAAAAAAAAAAAAAAAAAAAAAAAAAAAGCGCGCAAGAGAGAGAAAGTGAAAAAACTCAGGCTTTGGAGTCAGATACTTGAGTTCAAATCTCAGCTTTACCATGTATTGGCTATAAGACTTCGGGTAGATTACCTAAGTTTCTTAAGTCTTAATTTCCCCATCTATAAATGGAAAAAAGTGTCTACCTGAGAGTCTATTGGGAGGGCTAAATGATATAATCACTTAGCACCAAGCGCAGTGCCTGGCTCACAGGAAACTCTGAATAATATGAAGCAGACTTATCACCACCTCCTCCCCTCCTCCTTCTTCCCACCTACTCACTGCCGCAAGAGGCATGAGTTAGGGACCGCAGCAGCTCTCCTTCCCCAGTGTGTGCCCAGAACCTGGGCTGGCCCCTAAAAAGGCTTAATAAATCAGTTAAATAACAAATGGATGCTCCTGGTTCATAGCATGTGCCAAGGAAATATATCTATAAAAACATAAATTTAAACAAAAGCCAAACACCAAATCCCACCCTCTCTGTTTTTGAACTTCCTATGAGGGGACAGTATAGAAGAATGATGACAGACATCACAAGCTTTAACAGCAGTCAGGTCTGGTTTGCATCCTAGCTCTGCCACTCACAAGTGGTGTGTCCTTGAAGTTCTCTCAGCCTCCCTTTCCTCATCTGTAACATGGACATCATATAGTCACTCAGTCACACCGGGTTGCTTTTGGTTTAAATGAGATAATGCATGCAAAGCACTTAACACAATGCTCATCTTGCAATAAGCATGTGGAAGAATGTGTCAGATAAATCCCACCCTCAGGACCTTAGAAGAAGATGATGTTCTTTTTTCAGGACAAGCCTTAGGGCCGATCTCGCTTGTGCCTCATTTCTCTTGGTCCTCTCCTTCCCAGAAAAACTCCCTCTCCCTCCGGAAGCCTAGTGGTCTTCTCTTGTTGAAGAGCTGGTGCTCCTACCCACTGTGGGACTCCTGAAGAAGACAGTGAACTACAACCCATGCCCTTCTACCCGCCACCTCACCCCAGCCACAGTAGGAAAGTAGGGGTTGCAAGAGGCCCGTCTCTGTGCAAGGAAGACAGCACACTCACTCAGGCATTTCTCCAGGGCATGTTTGTTTCACTGGCCAGTGCTCCAGGGGGAAGTCCGGGGTGCCGTGGAGGTGCAGGCCAGCTGTGAAGATCTGGGATCAGACAGCCTGGCTTGGAATCCAAGGCTCTGCCACACACGAGACTGTGATCTCAGGCAAGTCGGCTACCCTCTCTTAACCTCAATTTCCTAATCAGTAAAATGGGAACCAATCCTAGGACCCAAGGCCAATGGTGAAAATATTCAATAACCAGCTGAGGCACTAACCTATTAAATGGCAGGCAGCCAGTACAAGGGTGCACCTGCTAAATATTAGCCCTGCTCACCTCTCCTGCAGAGGTTGCTGTGGCACCTGATATGTTGCGAACACTCCTAAACATTTGCCACTATTTTTACTATTTTGATGTTGAGCTCATGTCCTGCAGTTCCTAGTACAGCCTCCAGTGGAGGGCAGTTCAGTGAGGGTGGTGACCCTAAACAGACCTGGCTTGGTTCTCCCCAAGGCTAACTAAGGCTTATTTCCCTTCTTGCCTCCCTATGTTCAGTAAAAAGTCACAGAACTGCTGGGGATGGGATGAGACCTTAGTCTTACCTGTCCAAGTAAATCTTGGACAACATTCCTTGCTGCCCATGGATGGGAGCTGTTTTCCCCATGAATATTCTTTGTACATTTCATCACAGCAACATAGGAGCCAAATATCTAATGGCCCCATCACTGGGTACATATTTGCAGTACAGACCAAACCAGGGTGTAGCTAACATATCTCACCTGGGGGCCTCTTGCCTTGTCTGGAAGGAATGCCTGGAGATGTTGCTTGTGCACGTACCGCTGGACAGGTTTCCCTATCAGGGGCCAGAGGTGCTGCCCCTCATGTTATCACTCCTTGGACCTGTGTTTTTAAATGGGCTCCCAGGGCTTTCAGGGCAAGGAGGCAGACCTCCATAGCAGCAGGAGTTTAAGCTCAGCTATCCCCAGCTCTGCATCCTGTGCCCCAACAATGCAGAGCCACAAATATCAAGGAAACCAAGCCTAGCTGCCCAGAGATCAAGATCATCTCTGCCCCCAGGGAAAGCCGGCTGGAGTCCGAATCTGGTAGCAGCCAGGACAGCTGGTCACCCAGGGAGGCCTGTGATTCCCCGCCTGGGCTGTGACAGCCCACTGGGCCCTCCTGTTGTGAGGATTAATAGCAACCATCCCTCTCCTGCAGTCCCAGCAGTACCAGCAGCCCAGGCGGCACAGCTATGAAGTCCCCTCCAGTCATCTCATAAAAGATGCTCCCACTGCAGACAGCATGGAAGCCAGCCAGGGAGGGGGATGACTAAGCCTCAGAGCTCTAGCTTGGGAAATGCAACTGACATGATTGCTGCCCACCGAAGCCAAAGAACAGCATGCAAAACTAAACGGGATTTTCTGGTAGCTGTTTTATCCACAGATTTTAAAAAATTAGAATCGCAACCTTCGTGAACACAGCCTAACAGGAATCCATACATGGGTTACGGGAGCGCCTATATCAGTCCTTGGCTATGTCATGACTGTGCACAATACAACATAGCAGTGTGCTCACCAGGCTGCTGCTTCTTGCGTGTAAGCTAGGTTTTCCCTCGGTCAGGTTTTTGTATATATTTTCTCACCTATGATTTATCCCTTCCCAAAAACCCATGAGGAAGACATTATATATTAAGAACAATGAATTGGTAACATTTATTAAACTTTTTCAGTGTGCCAGGGACTGTGCTCCAAGAACCTCTAATGAAGTAAGTACTATTGTTGCCCATTTCAAGGATGAGGAAGGAGAGAACTGGGACCCCATCCCAGATCTGTTGCCCCTGGAGCCAGTGAGCTTCCCGGTGGCTTCCTCCTGCCTCCTGTGTGAGTCCTGCTTCTCTCTCATTCACTTCCTGCTTATGCAGGCAAAGGCCAGGGGGCTGCAGACCCATGGCCAGAACTTGGGTAGCTGAATTGGTCAAGCTCCAGGACGCAGACCTGCCTGGCTGCTGGCAGGTCAGAATTCTTGGGCCGTGCCCACCACCTCCCTGCCCAGGAGGCATCAATACAGACCATGTCAGCTCTCCTATTCACACAAATAAAATAACTTTCATTTGTGCGTCAGCATGGAACATTATTACTGACTAATGTCCCTGGCTTGCACTAAGGTTCACTCTTGGTATTGTACACTCTATGGGCTTGTAATGACGTATGTAGGGGCCAAGGAAAACTTCCCCTTCATCCTTTGAAGTTTCACTGAAAATTAACTGACAAAAGGCAGACGAATAGGAGAAAAGGCACACACATCTATTTGGTCATAGTTTTACATGACAGGGGAGCCTTCGGAATGAAGACCCAGAGATGCAGGGGACACTGCCCACTTCTATGCTTAGGCACAATAAAATATGTAGAAATGTGATTGGACAAAAAAGGGAATGATCTAACCCCCATAGAGGGAGTAGGGCCCCCCACAAGCCCTGTCTAGATTCCTCGTGGCCTCTCTGGGCAGCACTGCTTCCTGCTGGGTACGGGGCAGGGCCCTCTCTGGAATGGGGGTCTCATGACCTACCACCAAACAAGGCAGGTCAGATGACTTCCTTATGACACATTTGCACACGGAAGGGTGGTCGGGGGGTGGAAGTTAGAGTAACATTTTTAGGTTTTATGACTGGCTTTGGGGAAAAGGGGTTTGAAAGTTTCTATGACCCACCTTGGGAAAAAGGACTTCTGATTTCTATGGCTGACCTCGGGGAAGAATGAGGTCAGGGATGGGAGGGCAGGGGAAACTTTTGCTTCCGAGGCGTTCATTTGGGGGTATTGTTTTCTGAACCCCAGCTCACATATCCACCATTCTGGTATGATATGGAATTGTTTCACCGGCCTTAAAATCCTCTGTCCTCTACCTTTTCATCCTTCCCTCTTAACCCCTGGCAATCACTGATGTTTTCACTGTTTCTATAGTTTTGCTTTTTCTAGAATATCATACAGTCATGTATAGCTGTAGCTTTGCAGGTGGGCTTCTTTCACTTAACAATATGTATTTAAAGTCTTTCTGTGGCTTCATAGCTCATTAGAAAAAAAAAGAAATTCAAGATTTTAACTCATTTCTTTTTTTTAATCACCAAATAATATTGCATTGTCTGAATGTACCACAGTTTACCCGTTCACCTATTGAAGCACATCTTGGTTGCTTCCAGGTTTTGGCAAGTATGAATAAAGCTACCATGAACATTCGTGTGCAGGTTTTTTGTTGTTGTTGAGACGGAGTCTCACTCTGTCGCCAGGCTGGAGTGCGGTGGTGCGATCTCAGCTCACCACAACCTCCGACTCCCTGGTTCAAGCGATTCTCCTGTCTCAGCCTCCTGAGTAGCTGGGATTACAGGTGCGTGCCACCACGCCCAGCAAATTTTGTATCTTTAGTAGAGATGGGGTTTCACCATCTTGGCCAAGATGGTCTTGATCTCTCGACCTCGTGATCCACCCCACCCGCCTCGACCTCCCAAAGTGCTGGGATTACAGGGTAAGCCACCCTGCCTGGCCTGTGTGCAGGTTTATTTTTATTTATTTATTTATTTATTTTATGAGACAGAGTTTCACTCTTGTTGCCCAGGCTGGAGTGCAATGGCACAATCTCAGCTCACCGCAACCTCTGCCTCCTGGGTTCAAGTGATTCTCCTGCTTCAGCCTCCCAAGTAGCTGGTATTACAGGCATGTGCCACCACGCCCAGTTAATTTTGTATTTTTAGCAGAGATAGGGTTTCTCCATGTTGGTCAGGCTGGTCTCGAACTCCCGACCTCAGGTGATCAGCATACCTCAGCCTCCCAAAGTGCTGGGATTACACGTGTGAGCCACCGTGCCCGGCCTGTGTGCAGGTTTTTATATGGAAGTTTCCAACACATTTCGGTAAATACCAAAGAGTGTGATGCCTGGATCCTATGGTAAGACCATGTTTGACTTTGCAAATAGTATTTTAAACTTAATTTTACTCTGGATGTTTCATGTTTTAACGGGATTACTTGGTTTAGGGATTTGCAACCCTTCCAGCAAGAGCAAGAGCCTTCCTAAGTCCTCGGGGTGTGACAGCCCAGGGTTCCCTCCCTCCGTTCCTCAGCCTCCCTGTCATTCTCCATTCAGCTGAAGCTGCTCTCAAACCCACCTGGATTCTACATAAGTGGCCGGTTCATACCTTTTCCAAGGCAGGAAAGTGATTGTTGAGATTTAAAACCAGCTAAGATGCAGTTCCTGCTGAGGGTGCACAAAGATCTCATTTATATCAAGCTAAATAGTTTAGAATGTCAATCAAATTTGAAAGGAATATTTTGGGAAATTTCTGAAATATAGTCAAACTCATTGTAATATACATTATTCTAATATGACCTGAATTTTTATATGTTTTCCTTCTTTCTCTTCCCTGAATGCGTTTTTCTTACTGAATCGCCCCTTCCTTTTCTCGACATGCATACCTCTAACAGGCGGGGCAAGTCATATTTGTCTTTGTAAAGCCTAAGTAAATATTTATTGAACGAGTATTTTGGAGAAAAGTATCTTGTTTTCCTTCCGGTTTGGCAAGGTCTTTCCACTGAGTTCATCTTTGCAGGGGTGACCCCACGAGCAGCGTTGGAATGTCATTCACACGCTGACTTCACATGTGTTGAAATGTACTATTGACTTCCCCAGGTCACAGAATCTTGGAGGAGATGATCAGGGTAGGAGATGAACCTCAGGGGCGAGTCTTGGGTTTCCAGGCCTTTCTCGTCAGCTCCTAGAGGAGTCTGTTGCTGCCATCAGAGTCCTTGCACACTGTCCCTTGGGGTCTCGCCACTCCCTATACCATGGAGGGTCTCTGCCGTCCCATCACCAGGGGTACCGTCACCTCAGCTTTGCCCCAGCAGTTCCTGCCAGTTTCCAGAGGAGCTCCTGGTGCCTTGGGCCTCTGATACTGTGCTGCTCTGTAAGCGCTGTAAGCCCGTCAGCCCCGGGTTTTCCATTCTTACCAAGCTCCTCAAAGGAAGCCTGCTGATGGCTGGTTTGTCTGATTAACCTGTGCTGCCCTCCACTGAAGAAACAAACTCAAGTTTCCAGACACCATTTTGAATGACATGTCACACTCAGCATCTCTCCTCCTCATGACCCAGGTGTGGCTCAAGAAGAGCCCTGCTCACGGGGACCCTCCTCCCACCTCACAAGAGGATAACTCACCCTCCCTGCTGTGTTTAGGGGCCCTAATTTTGGCATCCTGGGTCTTGACTGGCAGCTCCGGTGTCCTCACCTTTTCTCCCCTAGGGTGTGAGCTCTCTGAAAAGCGGAGTTTCGGTGGACCCTGCTCCCATTCCAGAATCGCTGAGTGGGGCGTGCTGAGTGGGCCCTGCTTTAGTTAGGGTAGGCTGAACCACCATTAAAAAAAGATCCCAAGGCATGCTGGCTGAAATATGGAAGTGTATTTCTAGACCACCTTCTTGCGTAGAGGCTCTAGGGCAGCAGCTGGCTCTGTGCTGTGTGGTGACTCAGGGACCCAGGCTTTTTCCAGCTATGATTCCATCAACATCCAGGGACTTTGAGCTACTGCAAGGGGAACAGGAGTGTGGAAGGGGCAGCCTGCTGTCTCAGAAGCCCCTCACTCCACTGGCCAGAATTCAGTTTGTGGCCACCCCAAATGCAAGAGGAGCTGGTAAATACTGCCTAGCTCTTGCCCGGCAAAAAGGAGAGAATGGGTTTTAGTGGAAAGCCAACAGTCCCTGCCACAGATCCCATTACTCTTCCTCCAATTGCTCCTTCTCTTACCTGCCTACTCACCCCATGTGTCACTCTTGCAATGCAAAGGATTGAGGTTTTTATAACTCCAGGACTAATACAATCAAGAGGCAGCCACCTACTGCTCCTAAGAAGCAGATAATAGAATCTGCTTACCAAGGAGTAATCATTGCTCTCTTGTAACACACATCATATCCTAGCACTGGTCTACATTAATGTTCTTTGAGTTTTTATTTTGTTTGTTTTAAAATTTATTGTCCATGCTGTTATTCATTATCTCCAGGCCTCACTGACGTGTACAAGTTCCAGGGGAAATAAAAGCCAAACATTAGCAAATATCTTCCCTGAGCACAAATACATTTCAGAGCTTCCAGCTCACTATCAGTCTTGTGATATTAACCTTTGAATAGGTTATGTGAATCCCATTCAGGCACATTCAATGTGTTTACAATTATATTGTTCGCAGAAAACAGGACCAGACTTGGGATTACAACCTTTGATACAAGTGTGTAGCTTCCACCCCAACTCCAATGAAGGCTGGTCCTCGAATCTGCCAAGGAACAACAGAAGTCAAGTTGATTTAGGGGCAGATAGACATCTGAATAATGTGCACTTTGGGTGTGGAGATGGGGGAGGAGCAAAGGGAGAAGAGGGGATCAAAGGTGGCATCTCCAGAAATTGCATGGTGGTCCATGGAAATTTGTCCAACTGGAGGTAGCCGTCTACCTTGTGATAACAGACTCCCCCAGTTTTGTGTCACCCCAGGTTCCCTTTTCTTTTCCTAATTCTTCTTATTGTGAGTGCCCTGCTAAGGGGCTCTGTTCTTATTTTTCTCCCTCTTTGTGCCTCAGAGAAATTATTCCATCGTGTGATTTCTTGGGATTACTTTTATACCCAGGCCTCTCAAATCAACATCTCCCACCTGAGACTTCACCTGAGGCTCCAGGTGGGCGAAGCCAGCAAGGCACTTCCCTGAGATGTTCCATGTCGCATCAGACTCTGTCAAAGGCAGAACAGAGCTCAGCTGTCACGTGGGATTTCCAGCCCTTTCTGTTGAAGGCATCTATCTCCACATTGCTAGACAGGGGGTTGTGCCTGGGCCAAGTCTTGCTGTGGGCAGGACCCATGGGTTGATGACACTAACCCAAACATGCTGGAGACATCTTTTCTTCTTATCAGTTTACAGCTGCTCACACGTAGTCACCAAAGTCTGTGTTTTCTGTCACGCTGCCCCCTGAATTCATTTCTTCCTCCTCACTTCCATTCCTACCACTGCATCTCCACACAGAATGCCATCATCTTTGACCCCACACTCCACACTCCAACCTGGCTACACATCACCTTCTTTGCAAGTTTAGTTCCATCCAACCCCATGATGGTTCTTTCTTAAGGAATGTTCCCAGGAAAGAGATGACAGCTTTCTGGCTGAGGCATATTGGAGCCCTAGCAGTAGGGATTGCTAAAGGAGGCAGAAAACCAGGAAAAGCTGGGCTCAGGGCTATGGGGACAACCATGTTGACAGGGCCTATAGGGAGGAGAAGACCTGGTGATACTCACATTAATCATGCTGGTCACAGTGGCCTTGGAAACCCAATCTTAATTCCAGCTGGCATCACTGTCCAAGAGCATCCCATCAGTTGGGAGGACAATAGGAGCTTCTGGGCAGCAGGAACGCTCAGTCAAGTAACAGGCAGCATCATGGTGCAGATGGCTTTTCCATTGGAGCTCCCCTTTCTCTTGGGGTGTGATCCAGTGTCCTCAATTTAGAAGACAAAGCCTTTTGCAAACCGCCACATCCATCCTACTTCCCAGCATGAATCTGGTATCCCAGGTACCAATGGAATCATCTCCCACCTGTCACAGCTGTGTGCCCACCTGGTTTCTGAGCTGATCTGAGCACTGTGGTGAGGTAATAGGACTCACTCTCCCCACTTCAAGGTCCAGAGTTCATTTGCTGCCACAGACTCCCTGAGCTGCCTGAGCTGCAGGCTTCTTTTCTCTCATCCTCTGGGGGATGGACTTTAGCTTTGGTCTTCCCCACTGGAAATTCACTTTGACTCTAAAACCAGGCCCACAGACTGACGGCTGACCTCCTGCCTGCTCTGGATAGCCTCTCAGGAGCTGGATTCAGCAGAGTTACAGCCTTAGAGGCAGAATCTTGGGCCTTCAATGGGGACTACTACACCCCGGTAATGCACTGCCCACACAAAAGCTACAAGCATCCCTAATTCACCTCTGAGTCCTCTTCAAATTCTTCCTAGGTCTTCTGCTAGATTCTCCATCCCAGATGGAGTTTGTGCCATTTGGAGCTGGGTATTCTGCTGCTAACACACTCACTGACCTCAGTTTGTCCTGATGCCATCCATCACTGTTCCAGGGCTTAAGATCTTGCTGATACTCTTCAATGTGTGACTTGGAAAGCTTCCATTTCCAGGTTCAGTCCTCTCCACCTTGATGGCCCCCTGCCTGGGCCTCTGCTCCAAATTCCTTGTGAGAACCCCCTGCTGTCTCCCCTTCTCCCAGTTTTAACTCTCCCAGGTACCAGTGCCTGGACTGCATCCTGCATGCCAAGGCCTGGACACCATTAGGCACTGCCCTCTTTCTCCCTGGCACTGCCTCCATCAGCAGTCTGCAGTGGCTGCTGGTCCTTCCAGCTCAGGACCCCTTCTACTGCTCCTTTCTCTCCCTACCAGCAGGGAAGACTTCTGTGTGCTTCCTGTTGCCAGAGCCCACACAGGAACTGAGGGCCACTTCCACCTGCCCCCCTTCCTTCCCACTGGTTTCCCTGCCTGAAATCCCTGATCCATTGCATTTTGTCTAGGCTTACCTGCACATTGTTCAAGGTCCATGGTCTTCCATGGAGCCTCCTCTGATAAGCCTGCAGGGGATTTAAGTTCTATCTCATTGTGTTAACCCATTCTCACACTGCTAATAAAGAGACATCTGAGACTGGGTAATTTCTAAAGGAAAGAGGTTTAATTGACTCTCAGTTCTGCATGGCTTGGGAGGCCTCAGGAAACTTACAATCATGGCACAAGGGGAAGCAAACATGTCCTTCTTTACATGGTGACAGCAAGAAGTGCCAAGCAAAAGGGGGAAAAGCCCTTATAAAACCGTCAGATCTTGTGAGAACTCACTCACTATCATGAGAACAACATGAGGGTAACCACCCCCATGATTCAATTACCTCCCACCAAGTCCCTCTTGCAACACGTGGGGATTATAGGAACTACAATTCATGATGAGATTTGGAGGTAGGGAGGGGAACAGTCAAACCATATTACTTGTTCAGGACCATTGGTTTGGGGTAGCTTTTACCAGACCCAGGTGGGTAGTACTTAAGCAGAGTCCTCCACTCTGGGATTCAAAGGGAACAAAAACTCCGCTATATTGCTTCACAGGGCTAGAAGTAAATAAACCATCCCTCAATAGAAGCTTTTAACCACAAAGCAGTTGTGGGGTAAGGCACACTTTGTCTTTGGACAGAAGACAGTGTAGAAACCCCAGGCGAATCCCATCTCTAGGGGCTGTGGCCAAAAGTTACTGCTTCCTTTGTTGGGGGGAATATATTGTGACCTTAGGAGGTTTGGGTGAAATTTTTACCCTAGCTGCCCCTAGAGGTGGAAGTTTCTCCAGGTGTGGTCCTTGGACCACCTGCATCAGAACCATCAGTGGTGCTTGTTAAAATGAAGATTGCTGGCCTTCCCCAGACCTACTGAACAAGAACTTTGTAAGGCAGGGCCCAGGCATCTGCATCCTTATCAGGTACTGTCTCTAGTGGCTCAGATGTGGTCAGGTGTTAGGCACAAGATGCTGTCATCAAGGGCCTTGCAGCATACCTTGGGGTCCTGGGGCCTCCCGCCTCAGTTCAGAGACCTGTTGGACCCACTTCATGGCTCCAGGCTGAGTCAACCCTGATTTTGGCAATGTATCCTATGCCATTTTGCCTAAGTGGGCATTCTATGGATATTTGTTGAACTAAACCAGTACCCTTGCAGGCCAGGCATTGTCTGCTCTATTTTGGGGGGCCACCCACTGGGACACAGAAAGTGCGCAATCTATTCCTGACAGTAGATTGATGAAGGCGTGGGTCCAGGCTGTATCAATAAAAGTAAAGAGAAGAGGAGACAGACACTTTAGTTATCACCCAGCCACATGGCTCCTCCAGTGGTTTCTGGAGGCAGAAGAAGCTGTTTCATTCATGTTCACTGTTCATAGATTCTCGGCTAGGCAGGGACACCCTTGGCATGACTCAGGAAAGGCAGACATCAGCACAGATGAGTTTTCTGAGAAAGAGCCTACACTAGTAAGCGAATGAAGTCAACCTTGAGGGCCTTTCATAATGACATGGCCAGACAGAACTTCTGTGGGCAGTTTTGGCTATTGTTCTCTAGCATTAGTTATATCAGCTGTCCTTGGTATACTTCTGGTGTGGCTGGTAAACTCCCACAAGGACTCTGGTCCTCATAAATGTCACGGGGAGAGGCTATCCCATGGCAAAGGTCATGGCCAGGTCTTACTCAACAAACAGCCTGTTTGGCAATGCCCTGTGGGCCTGCTTGGAGGTATCATGTATGGCTTCTGTCTACAGCTGTCCCTCAAGTCCTCCCAGTTTCCAGCAGAATGATGTGGGAGTCAGTGACTGGGATGGCCTCTCTTACTTACTCAAGGTGAGGGGGAGGTGCCTAACCAAGGAACTTGCTGGAAATGAGCTGACCTTGCTTCTCTGGACTCCTGGATTTTTGAGCCTCTTGCAGGGTCTGACTGGGGCCTGGGATCACTCAGTTTAAAAGAAGAGTAGGTATTTGAATGTGGCCTGGAGAAAACTTAAATCATCTGGATACAATTTTCTCATAAGTCAAAGTCCAAAAGGAAATCAGGAAAGGCTGAAATAGCCCTCGGACAACGCTCTAACAACCAAAAATGAAGGGTCTCTTGCTGGATCTGGGAAATGCACATAACACAAGCATGGGAAGAAGTGCAAATGATTGACCCATGAGGATCATGCTCATTCATGCTCATGAAAAGCAAATCACCTTCATTCATGTCTCAATCAATCAACAAGCATTTACCAAGCATTCACTACAGGCCAGCCTCTCTGCTGGCCTACAAAAGCTATGCAGAACAGCCGCTGGCCTCAAAGGCTCAGATTCTGAGCCTTACTTTGAATCCTAAATATTCAATTTTTCAGTATCTTCTATACTTCTATAGTTGAAATCTACTTGTCATAGAGTACTCAGTTGCAAGCAACTTTACCTGACTTGAAATGAAAAGAAATTTAGTAGTAAATATGTAACTGAAAGGTTGAGGAACTAAGCTCAGAAAAAGGCAGAAACTATGAGAGGCTGTACAGCAGGAAGCACCACTGGGTAACACTGCAGGAATAAGTACAGGAATAAGGAATAACCCCATTGTCATCACAGCAAGATCCAGGACTCCAGGGTTTGCACCACCCACACCCTGGCACTGTACTCTGCACACCACAGCCGCAGCCTCTGCCCCGGCTGCCACTGAAACTTGAGCAGATTCTCTACAATCCCTGTCTTTTTAATCATTAGTTGTCAACTCTAAGTCTGGGACCAGAATCCTGAGCCACATGCCCACATCCTAGCTGCAAGGGAAGCTGGAAATAGAGTATCTGGAAGTTTCTGGTTTTTAGGGGGAGGTGGGCACCCATGCATGAGGCACAGAATTTCACAAACATAGGAAGGGGTTCAGATGCAGGGCAGCCAAAATCAATCACAAATGTTCACCACACCTCCCATATCTTGCACAGGAACAGGAAGTATGAATGTGAAAGAATAGCAATTAGTTAGTTTTTTTTTTTTTTTTTTTTTTGAGACAGAGTCTCACTCTGTTGCCCAGACTGGAGTGCAGTAGTACAGTCTCGGTTCACTGCAACCTCTTCCTCTCGGATTCAAGCAATTCTCATGTCTCAGCCTCCCAAGTAGCTGAGATTACAGGTGTATGCCACCACACCTGGCTAATTTTTTTGTATTTTTAGTAGAGATGGGGTTTCACCACGTTGGCCAGCTGATCTTGAACTCCTGGCCTTAAGCTATCCATCCGCCTCGGCTTCCCAAAGTGCTAGAATTACAGGTGTGAGCCACTGCACCTGGCCAATTTATATGTTTTTTAAAAGGAATTATTCAGACTAGGCATTGTGCTGGTTGTCAATTCAATAAGCTTCTGCCCAGTGGGAGTTGGGGGATTCTTAATGAAAAGGGAGCCCTTGAAGAGTGTGAAGGTTTGGGAGAGGTGGGGAGGAGTGGAGAGGGACCTCAGCCTGGGGAAACTACACAGTGGTGGGGAGTTAGCTTGACACAGTGTTGGGGCAGTGAGGTCACAAGGCCTTCTCTACCTCTGTGGTCAAATCTTCCTCTGCCTCCCCCTTCTAAGGACCCCGGTGATACATGCAGGGCTGCCCAGATAATCCAGGACAAACTCTTACCTCAAAATCCTTAATTCAGTCACATCTGCAATGTTCTGTATGCCGCATATGGTGACATTGATAGGTTCCAGTGATTAGGATGCAGATGTTTTGGAGATTACCACACTCACCAAGCTGGTAACTCCCTATCTCCCTTCCAGGTTCTGCTCAGACTTCATCATTCTCCTCTGAGTGGCCTCCCCGATCCCCAAGGTTGTGTTCGGGGCTGCACCTTTGCTCTCCACAGCCCCCAGATCCCTGCTGAAGCTCCCTGAAGTGCCCTGGATTGCAACTGCCTTTTCGCCTCTCTTCTCGCAACTATTAGCAGCTTGAGGGCTGGATCTCATCCGCTTTCTTCCTCTCAGTATCGTAAAGATCCGGCACAGCATACATGCTTGAGATGTTTGCAGGAAGGAAGGGGTCCCTTCTGGCTGACAACCCCAGGATGAAAAGGCCTGATGACGTGGGCACAGAGGTCCCCTATTTAAAGTGATAACGGGGCCCGAAGAAAGCAGGGCTATGGCTGGGAGTGCTGGTGGACCAGGCCATATTATGCCTTGTGGGTGTGCCCCTTACATCTGGACTCCAGAGCTTTGCATAAGGAGTGCAGCAGCCCACCACTAAGAGAGCCCCCAGGTCCCTCTGGTCATATCTGTTGCTCACTGCAACTTTCCTGTCACTCTGACCCCAGGGACATGACCTTGGGGGGAAAGTGCTGGGAGTCCAACCTCACTGTACTTCTGAGGTGGTCTGTAACTGGCTCACTTAGACATTGATTAACTTTTCAAGGAAACACAATCATTAGGCAAATTCCATCCACCTATCAGGTAAGGTAAAAACATCAGCAAACATTAACCCAGACCCATGGGTTTACAGCTCACAGCTGCCCCAGGGCACACTGGCAGTGGCAGCTTGCCTCGGGTCCAGGTAGCTGCTTGGTTAAAGGGGATAAAATTCACAGTCCTGTGCAACAGATACAGGAATATGACCCTTGGAATGGGGGCCTGCGCATCACCAACGTTTATGAATCAGCAAGAAACACAAAACCCACATGCCCTCCAAGGCTGAATGACAGCTCACGCTGCATCTGTTCATCTCTGACAAGGCTAACCTAGTTTTAACTATTTATGCTAAAACTTATAAGCCACTAAAAATGTCCGGCAGAATGAGGATACGAGGGAAAGAAGTCTGGGTAATCTGAGACCCTGCTGCGCTCTGCTCTTCAGCCTCACTGGCAACAAGCTTGGGCTGTTTCTGGGGAGTCCTTTGCTGTGTGGGCAAAGCAGAAAGGGTGGGAGAGGTTTCTGTGAGTTTCTGTTGGAAGGGTAGGGGTGGAAATAGAGCTAGGGAGTCTAATCTACCCTCAAAAAGCATAAACCTCTCCGAGACTGCTAAGGCCAGGGCAATATAGGACGGAGAAACCCCCTCCATGAAGCCCACCAGGCCACTCTGCTATCACAACCCCCTCAGGTGTCTGGGTGCTGGTGGCTGGACATTCTGGAACTCACAGTCAAAGCACTGGTCATATTGGCAGCACCAACAGCTTTGCTCCAAGATGATCCCTCAGCTGATGGTCTTTGACCCTTTTTATGCAGTTCAGAGGCCTTCACTCCCTGAATTTCCCCAAGAATCACCCTTCTACCCTCTACATTCCCCTTCCCTTCTCACTGCTCTGCATCTTTAAGCTACACCTTCACTCTGTTACCTCCTCCAGCTGGAGTCCTGTGCCCTCCAGCATCCTGGGAAAGGGAGAAAGATGACCCCAAGAGAGGGATCTCGGGATGAATAAGAACTATTCATGCGAGCCTCTCATGTCACATGACTCATATCAGTTATATAAAACTTGGGTTTGTTTTCTCTGTCATTAACCCTGACTTGACAGGCACCCTAGGGCCATAATTAAGAACATGAATTTGGGGATCAGACAGACCTGGGTTAGTGGTGGCTCTGTTATTTATAAACTGTGTGCTCTTGAGGAAGCTAACACACCATACTCTTCCTCAGTTTCCCTACCCATTCCCACTAAAATAACAGTGATACCCAGCTCACAGGGCAGTTATGAGAAGGAAATGAGATCTTGCATGAAAAAGGTTTAATGATTCTTGTATGCATAGTGAGTGTAATTGACGTAATAGGATTGTGGGTAATATGAAAACCATGTAAAGAAACTTTGGTTAGAAAATGCTGGTGAATCAACCACTGTGACCTCTATCTTATATTCAGGGTGGATGAAGTTGAGTGGGAAACTTTCCCAAAAGCACATGGGAGGTAAGTTCCTATAGGGATGCGATTGTGCAAGCTGCTTCCAAATACCACCTGGATCTCCAAGCAAACAAGCGTCATATCCGAATCCCGCATTGCTTTTGTGGAGAATCTGGCCCACAGCAAAGCATCTCAACAGACAGGATCACGCAAAGTTTTTGTGCTGGGGAGGGGCTGGGCCATCCAGCTTCAGAGTGTAGGTCTGAAAAAAAAAGAGCAAATGGTTCAGGGATCGCTTTATCTCACCTAGTCAGCAGCCTGATGGGGCCCAAAACTACTTTATCAGGTCAGAACCTTTAAAGAAGGAACTGCTCAGGGCTGAAGTAACCACAAACAGATCCAACTGGTTTTTGTGTTGGGTAATATTTGTTTGACATTATGTCCAGATGTCTAGGTTGTGAGACACATATCCTTAGCATCAAAAAGTGTTTGTAAAATTCTTAGTTGAGCTCCATAGTGAGTTAGATCCTGGCATGAATCAAACTGAAACCAAATTAGAGGTGCCATCCGTGTAAGGAACAGGCTGGAGCCAGTCCCTAGTTTCAAAAAAGTGGTAACCAAACTAAAGGAATTATCTGGGAGCAAAAAGGACTTGCTCAATGTTCTCAGCTGTTTTCCAACTCCAGGAAAAATGCTACATCATGGACATGGCAAAATAATCAAGAGCTTTGTTAAGATCTATTTTCCCAGGGGAGTCCGGGACAGGGAGAGGGCCCCCTCCCTGGGAACACTTGGCTGATTTCCATTGCTGGGCATTTCATAAGATGCCCTGCTTAGCAACCTCTTAGAAGTGTGAGAAGTCAGCACTCCACCCCCCCCCCGACCCCCCCACCCCAAAAAAAACCTTCCCCCTGCTGTGCTGGGTTACCCTTTCTTGGCCTTTCTTTGAAACCTAAGCATCCATATCCTCTCTTTGGGGATGACTTTCTCTTCTAGCAAAGAAGTGGAAATGGTTTTATTGGTTCTTGGGTTTTTTTTTATATCCTGGTGCTGGCTATAATTTCAGATTTGTATTTTTAGGTTTGACTTTGGGTAGCAGAATGGAACACAAGCAGACCAAGTCAAGAACTTCCATACAGAATCAGCTAGGGACAACATTTGCTCCCCTCCTGGGAGATGCTCTCAGCGTAGCATCCTAAGAAGGAAACTGTCCCTAAGTGTCATTCTTGTGAAAAAAGATGGAAGTAAAAATAAGAGCCTTCATCAGCTGACTTAATCTCAACAAAGCCCCGCTTATACCTGGGCCTTAGACAATGACAACAAACTTCTCCACAAACATACTAATATGTTTGTAGCATCTGAAAAATTATTTGTATTCACAGTTAATTTTAAAAGAGCTCTATGACTGAGATGCTGTTATCTTTAAAATAGTCTGAAAATTACATCCTGTATTTGTCCGTTTTCACGCTGCTAATAAAGACATAGCAGAGAATGGGCAATTTACAAAGGAAGGACTCTGTGTGGCTGGGGAAGCCTCACCATCATGGCAGAAGGGCAAGGTGGAGCAAGTCACATCTTACGTGGATGGCAGCAGGCAAAAAGAGAGCTTGTGCAAAGAAACTCCCATTTTTAAAACCATCAGATCTTGTGAGACCTGTTCACTATCACCAGAACAGTATGGAAAGACCTGCCCCCATGACTCAGTCATCTTCCACCAGGTCCCTCCTACAACACGTGGGAATGATGGGAGTTACAAGATGAGATTTGGGTGGGGATGCAGAGCCAAATCATATCATATCCTTACTTTGATGGATAAGAGGTGAAGGAATTGGAAAATAGAGGAAGAAACACACTTCATCCCCCACACCACTCCATTTCCTATGAACGTTTAAACTACTCATGCACACTTTTTTTTCTTTTCTGTTTGAGGCAGGATTTTGCTCTGTCACCCAGGCTGGAGTGCAGTGGTGCAATCACAGCTCACTGCAACCTCAACCTCCTAGGCTCAAGTGATCCTCCTGCCTCCACCTCCTGAGTAGCTGAGACCACAGATTCGTGCCACCCACCGCAGATAATTTTTATTTTTTTGTACAGACAGGGTCTCACTATGTTGCTCAGGCTGGTCTCAAACTCCTAGGCTCAAGCAATCCTCCTGCCTCAGCCTCCCAAAGTGCTGGGATTATGGGAATGAGCCACCGTGCCCAGCCGAGGCAAACTTTCTTAAGCAAATTGAAGATCAATTTGAAATATTGGAGTAACTGGTGATGAAGTATTTCCTGCTGACAATTTAAAGCAAATAATGTTGCTGTCAAACCTTTACCACTGAGGTCACTTGGCAATTCAGAGCAACTCTGGCATCAAAGAAATTCTGAAAGTGGATTCAATGTGCTTAGAGCAAGGTTAGAAGACATAGAACATTTGAGCTAAAAACTAAGATGGGAAATTGGGCCTTTGTATTCTGTTGAGTGAGCACACAGAGAATTTTCTAGACATACTTGATTTGATTTTAGTTTTTGAGACATGGTCTCACTATGTTGTCCAGGCTAGTCTCAAACTCCTGGGCTCCAGTGATCCTCCCGCCTCAGCCTTCCAAGCAGCTAGGATTACAGGTGTGAGCCACCACACCCAGCTGTGAAGTATTGGTTTTAAAAAGTTGCATTTGTGTGGATGGGGCATGCTAGAGTATAAGACTAGAGAATAACATCCTAGAAGCAATGACTATTGCCTGGGCTAAGTTATCATCATGCCTCTAGTAGATGTTGTGAGATTTATAGTAGGAGCTGAATATATGGGGATGACAATCATCTTTGAGCATTTTCTAGTGTACATAGACACTAGAGGGGCCCCAGAAGCCTTCTGGTCTACCAGTTTCAGAACACTCAATGGTCAATCCTCCTGCCTCCACCTCCTGAGTAGCTGAGACCACAGATTCGTGCCACCCACCGCAGATAATTTTTATTTTTTTGTACAGACAGGGTCTCACTATGTTGCTCAGGCTGGTCTCAAACTCCTAGGCTCAAGCAATCCTCCTGAGGCAGGCTCTGGTGTCAGCTGAACTGGATTGGAATCTTGGCTCCACCATTCACTAGTAAGTAATTCAACCTCTCTATGTACCACTTTCTTTATCTGTCAAATGGAAATTATTATATGACTTGTATCTTTCAAGGTCCTTGAAGAATAACCGAGGTGATGCATGCAAAAGCTTCAACATGCTTGTCAACCACAGACTAAAAATGCATTTGATGTGAGACTCTCCACTATCTCCCAAAGGCCACAGCAAGAGGGTGATGTCATCAGGAAGCTTGTATTAAATTTATATAGACATTAAAGACCAGTTTCAAGCAGGCTTAAAACTAAAAATGTCAATATACACTGTTGCCCCCTTTTTTTTTGAGGCGGAGTCTCGCTCTGTCGCCCAGGCTGGAGTGCAGTGGCCGGATCTCAGCTCACTGCAAGCTCCGCCTCCCAGGTTCACGCCATTCTCCTGCCTCAGCCTCCCGAGTAGGTGGGACTACAGGTGCCTGCCACCACGCCCGGCTAGTTTTTTATATTTTTTAGTAGAGACAGGGTTTCACCGGGTTAGCCAGGATGGTCTCAATCTCCTGACCTTGTGATCCGCCCGTCTCAGCCTCCCAAAGTGCTGGGATTACAGGCTTGAGCCACTGCGCTCGGCCATGTTGCCCCTTTTTTTAAAAGAAGAAGGAGAAGGAGAAGACGACGACAAGGTACTTTGCAAATAGTAGAGATTTTGCAGGGCTTTCTAGAATAAAAATGTGTCAAATGCCAATAAATTTTTTTTCAGTGGTGCTAATACAATTTTATTACAGGAGTTGGAATATGAATAAATGGATTCAAGCTCAGGACTTGCCCAGTACAAGCTGCCAACTTCTTTGAACTTCAGACTTCACGTGTCTAAGACTGATATCTTAGTACCTAGTACCTGGCAGGGCTGCTGCCAGGATTAAGTGAGATCATTCAGATGGGAGTGCTTGGTTTACAATGAACTACCAGTCAAGTGCTAGTTATTTCTATTATTTTGTATTCCTCCAGAAAGTATCTTGTTACATCGAAATGGCAGAGCAGCTCACGAACCAACTCTTCTTCTTTTGTCTTATTTTTATTTTTTTATTTATTTCTTATTATACTTTAAGTTCTAGGGTATATGTACACAATGTGCAGTTTTGTTACATATGTATACATGTGCCATGTTGGTGTGCTGCACCCATTAACTGGTCATTTACATTAGGTATATCTCCTAATGCTATCCTTCCCCCCTCCCCCCACCCCACAACAAGCCCCGGTGTGTGATGTTCCCCTTCCTGTGTCCAAGTGTTCTCATTGTTCAGTTCCCACCTATGAGTGAGAACATGAGGTGTTTGGTTTTCTGTTCTTGCGACAGTTTGCTGAGAATGATGGTTTCCAGCTTCAGCGATGTACCTACAAAGGACATGAACTCATCCTTTTTATGGCTGCATAGTACTCCATGGGTATATGTGCCACATTTTCTTAATCCAGTCTGTCACTGATGGACATTTGGGTGTGCCAAGTCTTTGCTATTGTGAACAGTGCTGCAATAAACATATGTGTGCATGTGTCTTTATAGCAGCATGATTTATAATCCTTTGGGTATATGCCCAGTAATGGGATGGCTGGGTCAAATGGTATTTCTAGTTCTAGATCCTTGAGGAATCACCACACTGTCTTCCACAATGGTTGAACTAGTTTACAGTCCCACCAACAGTGTAAAAGTGTTCCTGTTTCTCCACATCCTCTCCAGCACCTGTTGTTTCCTGACTTTTCAATGATCACCATTCTACCTGGTGTGAGATGGTATCTCATTGTTATTTTAATTTGCATTTCTCTGATGGCTAGTGATGATGAGCACTTTTTCATGTGTCTCAAAAAAATGTCTTCTTTTGAGAAGTGTCTGTTCATATCCTTTGCCCACTTTTTGATGGGGTTGTTTGTTTTTTTCTTGTAAATTTGTTTGACTTCTTTGTAGGTTCTGGATATTAGCCCTTTGTTAGATGAGTAGATTGCAAAAATGTTCTCCCATTCTGTAGATTGCCTGTTCTACTCTGATGGTAGTTTCTTTTGCTGTGCAGAAGCTCTTTAGTTTAATTAGATCCCATTTGTCAATTTTGGCTTTTGTTGCCATTGCTTTTGGTGTTTTAGACATGAAGTCCTTGCCCATGCCTATCTCCTGAATGGTATTGCCTAGGTTTTCTTCTAGGGTTTTTATGGTTTTAGGTCTAACATTTAAGTCTCTAATCCATCTTGAATTTATTTTTGTATAAGGTGTAAAGAAGGGATCCAGTTTCAACTTTCTACATATGGCTAGCCACTTTTCCTAGAACCATTTATTAAATAGGGAACCCTTTTCCCATTTCTTTTTTTGGTCAGGTTTGTCAAATATCAGATGGTTGTAGATGTGTGGTATTATTTCTGAGGGCTCTGTTCTGTTCCATTGGTCTATATATCTGTTTTGGTACCAGTACCATGCTGTTTTGGTTACTGTGGCCTTGTAGTATAGTTTGAAGTCAGGTAGCGTGATTCCTCCAGCTTTGTTCTTTTGGCTAAGGGTTGACTTGGCAATCCGGGCTCTTTTTTTAGTTCCATTTGAATTTTAAAGTTGTTTTTTCCAATTCTGTGAAGAAAGTCATTGGTAGTTTAATGGGGATGGCATTGAATCTATAAATTACCTTGGGCAGTATGGCCATTTTCACGATGTTGATTCTTCCTATCCATGAGCATGGAATGTTCTTCCATTTGTTTGTGTCCTCTTTTCTTTCATTGAGCAGTGGTTTGTAGTTCTCTTTGAAGAGGTCCTTCACATTCCTTGTAATTTGGATTCCTAGGTATTTTATTCTATTTGAAGCAATTGTGAATGGGAGTTCACTCATGATTTGGCTCTCTGTTTATCTGTTATTGGTGTATAAGAATGCTTATACACCTGTTTATCTGTTATTGGTATATAAGAATGTGATTTCTGCACATTGATTTTGTATCCTGAGACTTTGCTAAAGTTGCTTATCAGCTTAAGGAGATTTTGGGCTGAGACGATGGGGTTTTCTAAATATGCAATCATGTCTTCTGCAAAGAGGGACAATTTGACTTCCTCTTTTCCTAATTGAATACCCTTTATTTCTTTCTCCCGCCTGATTGCACTAGCCAGAACTTCCAACACTATGTTGAATAGGAGTGGTGAGAGAGGGCATCCCTGTCTTGTGCCTGTTTTCAAAGGGAATGCTTCCAGTTTTTGCCCATTCAGTATGATATGGGCTGTGGGTTTGTCATAAATAGCTCTTATTATTTTGAGATACGTTCCATCAATACCGAATTTATTGGGAGTTTTTAGCATGAAAGGCTGTTGAATTTTGTCGAAGGCCTTTTCTGCATCTATTGAGATAATCATGTGGTTTTTGTCTTTGGTTCTGTTTACATGCTGGATTATGTTTATTGATTTGCATATGTTGAACCAGCCTTACATCCCAGGGATGAAGTTCTCACTTGATCATGGTGGATAAGCTTTTTGATGTGCTGCTGGATTCGGTTTGCCAGTATTTTGTTGAGGATTTTTGCATCGATGTTCATCAGGGATATTGGTCTAAAATTCTCTTTTTTTGTTGTGTTTCTGCCAGGCTTTGGTATCAGGATGATGTTGGCCTCATAAAATGAGTTAAGGAGGATTCCCTCTTTTTCTATTGATTGGAATAGTTTCAGAAAGAATGGTACCAGCTCCTCCTTATACCTCTGGTAGAATTCGGCTGTGAATCCGTCTGGTCCTGGACTTTTTGTGGTTGGTAGGCTATTAATTATTGCCTCAATTTCCGAGCCTGTTTTTGGTCTATTCAGGGATTCAACTTCTTCCTGGTTTAGCCTTGGGAGAGTGTGTGTGTCCAGGAATTTATCCATTTCTTCTAGGTTTTCTAGTTTATTTGCGTAGAGGCGTTTATAGTATTCTCTGATAGTAGTTTGTATTTCTGTGGGGTCGGTGGTGATATCCCCTTTATCATTTTTTATTGCATCTATTTGATTCTTCTCTCTTCTTTATTAGTCTTGCTAGCAGTTTATCAATTTTGTTGATCTTTAAAAAAAAAAAAAAAAAAAAAAACCAGCTCCTGGATTCATTGATTTTTTGAAGGGTTTTTTGTGTCTATCTCCTTCAGTTCTGCTCTGATCTCAGTTATTTCTTGCCTTCTGCTAGCTTTTGAATGTGTTTGCTCTTGCTTCTCTAGTTCTTTTAATTGTGATGTTAGGGTGTCAATTTTAGATCTTTCCTGCTTTCTCTCGTGGGCATGATTTAGTGCTATAAATTTCCCTCTACACACTGCTTTAAATGTGTCCCAGATATTCTGGTATGTTGTGTCTTTGTTCTCACTGGTTTCAAAGAACATCTTTATTTCTGCCTTCGTTTCGTTATGTACACAGTGGTTATTCAGGAGCAGGTTGTTCAGTTTCCATGTAGTTGAGCGGTTTTGATTGAATTTCTTAATCCTGAGTTCTAGTTTGATTGCACTGTGGTCTGAGAGACAGTTTGTTATAATTTCTGTTCTTTTACATTTGCTGAGGAGTGCTTTACTTCCAACTGTGTGGTCAATTTTGGAATAAGTGTGATGTGGTGCTGAGAAGAATGTATATTCTATTGATTTGGGGTGAAGAGTTCTGTAGATGTCTATTAGGTCCACTTGGTGCAGAGCTGAGTTCAAGGCCTGGATATCCTTGTTAACTTTCTGTCTCATTGATCTGTCTAATGTTGACAGTGGAGTGGTAAAGTCTCCCATTATTATTGTGGTGGGAGTCTAAGTCTCTTTTTAAGTCTCTAAGGACTTACTTTATGAATCTGGGTGCTCCTGTATTGGGTGCATATATATTTAGGATAGTTAGCTCTTCTTATTGAATTGATCCCTTTACCATTATGTAATGGCCTTCTTTGTCTCTTTTGAGATTTGTATTTGGTGCTTCAACAGTAAGCCACAAAGGCCAGCTCTGGTAATAAAAAATAAAGAAGTTTATGGAAAGGGAATTGGCTAACGCACAGACTTAGCGGGAGCCTGGAGAAGCAATTTCACAGAACAATGTCCAAATCCATGCTACAGCCCTGTCCCGATGAGGAAGCTGCTGCCACCAGGGCAAGGGCTCCCATCGAGGTAACTCCAGTGATGCCATCTTAACCACATTTCTTCGCAAAGAAACCTCTGTTACCTGCCTTGCCAGCAAAGTGGGTTCTGTAAGGTCCTCACTTCCAAGTCCAGGTCCCCCACAGGTAACTTGATTGGGAGAACCCAGCTCATCTTACTTGTGCTCTAATGGCAGAGGAGTTTGTAAACTGAATTTTCTGAGTTGTTCCAGGTGAAAGTAGGACTTACAAAGCAGGACATTTCACAAGTAGAGCAAAGGTGAGTTTAAAAAGTTGCTGGACAGCCAGGAAACATGGCAGGTGTCTGTTTCATTCAATTGCTTAATGGGCCCCAAGGCCAACATCCACCATCCACCAATGTTAAGCACAACATCAACTACAACAAAATTCTCCTGCCTAACACAGTTCAGCTCTCCCTCATGCAGGATAAAAAGACTCCTCTTCTGCCTGAAGTGGGGGTAGTTCAAACTCAAATTCAAACAGTAATGGGCCCTCCAAAGTCAAACAAACAAAAGAGAAGCCATCTCATCTTTTATTGGAGAAAACTAGCAAGAGTATTTATTGTATAAAACTTTTGGGGAGCGATTGCTTGGTTAAAGAGTTATCAAGAACCCAATGGGGCCAGGCGTGGTGGCTCACATCTGTAATCCCAACGTTTTGGGAGGCCAAGGTGGAAGGATCACTGGTGCCCAGGAGTTCAAACCAGCCTAGGTAACATAGGGAGACCCCCGCCTCTACAAAAAATTTAAAAATTAGCTCAGCTTGGTGGTGCATGTCCCATCCCAGCCGAGACTACAGGCTACTTGGAAGGCAGGAGGATCGCTTGAGCCCAGAAGTTCAAGGCTGCCATGAGCTATGCTTGTACCACTGCACTCCAGCCTGGGCGACAGAGGCCCTGTCTTAAACAAACAAAAACCGATGGGGACCTCTCCTTTTGTTTTTATTTATTTATTTATTTATTTATTCATTTATTTATTTATTTGTTGGAGACAGAGTTTCTCTCGCCCAGGCTGGAGTACCGTGGCACGATCTCGGCTCACTGCAACCTCCACCTCCCGGGTTCGAGAGATACTTGTGTCTCAGTCTACCAAGTAGTTGAGATTATAGGTGCGCAGCATCATGCCTGGCTAACTTTTGTATTTTTCATAGAGATGGGGTTTCACCATGTTGGCTAGGCTGGTCTCAAACTCCTGACCTCAAGTGACCCACCCGCCTCGGCTTCCCAAAGTGCTGGGATTACAGGTGTGAGTCACCGCACCTAGCTGGGCACCTTTCCTTTTAAGAGCTCACTTATTCCTTGCCTCACGCAGGAGAGAGGAGCTATTCCAGAATTATCTCTCCAGCTTCCTCTGAAGTGACAGACGCTTTGGACTCTGGGTGACACACATCTGGGAACGGAGCTGCCCCCTCATAAGGGCTCAAGATGTCGCTGTCCAGACCAGCAGCACTGGTGGGCTCTGAGCTGTGAGCATTGCCTTTCCTGTGTTGTGCAGCCCTGAGCCAGCTTCCCAATTACTCTCCACATCCCTTTTCCCCTAAGCTGCTCTCCAGAAAAGGACCACAATCAAGTGTGAGTGGTCATTCATTCTTCTCTGGTTATGTTAGAATCCTAGCAGCACTGTCAGGTCCCCCAGAGGTAGTGTCCTGTGACCCACAGGCTGAGGCTCCAAGTGTGAGAATGCTGTCCACAGTTACCCAGGAGCCGACAGCAGAATTGGCACTAGCATCTAGTTCTCTACTCTCCCACTATAGCACCTCTTGTTCAGGGATATTTGCATTTTAATAGAGGATGTAGACTGAAGCCAAAGGACTGAGTCTCCTGTTGTGAAACATCAGTCACCTTTGAGCCCTCATGCTAAGGATTGCTGAGGATCAGCTCAGCCTTTTCTAGGAAGCCACCGGCAGGTCACGATAGAGTGAACAGAAATGCAGCCCTGTGACACCAGCACCCAATGGACCCTTGGTGCCCTCCACTCACAGGCAATTCAGACCATCAGCCTAGAGGAAGGGAGCCCATTTTCCAGGCCATCCCAGCTCACGTCTGTGAAGTCTCAGCACCCCAGGCCCCAGTGAGCATGTTTCTCTTTCACTCCTAACACCCAGGGAAATGCTAGCCCCTTGGTCTTGCTGGTCAAGTTCAGCTTCTGTTACCATCTCAGTTAGCAAAGCATGTGTTAGAGGAGAATCCACAGGAATTCAAGTGCCCTCCTCTCTCAAATGAAGGAGTTGGGCTATATGACCTTTAAAGTCCTTCTGGCCCAAATTCATGAGAATCCCAGTAGAGGAGAACCTTTCTCCAGGACCTGTTTGCAAGTGGCTCTTGCACACAGGTCCTGGAGAAAGGTTCAGTTAGGGTTTCAATGCCTGTAAACTGTGAACTTATCTGCCTTCTAACTAGAACCTGAAATGGGATGACAGTCACGGCTCTGGTGCCAATAGCCAAGACATTCTGATGGCAGCGCTGGTTTACTCATGGCGTTAGGAGGTGAATGCCCGAGACTCTGTGGGATCAGGGATGTCTGTCTCATGCTGTCTGTGCTGGCCTTTGCCTGTTCAATATTCAGAGAGCTAGAAGCAAGGTTGGGGCTGCCGCCTCCTCTGGGAACGTGCCAGCTTTTCTCACTGCTCTGCCACACTTGTTGACCCCGATGGAACCCCTCAATCCTGTCACTCAGCTGAACAAATGCTGTGGTGTTCATTTAATTTCTCAAATAAGGTTTATCATCTGCATATAGGATGGATGAATATCAATCTGTGCAAAAAGTGTTATGACCCTATTGAAGCTGTGGCTTCACAGTCCAGTCTCGGAGTAAGACCATGATACATGAAAGACAGTCTAGCCACCAAAAAGTGATTAGAAATCACATAAGGCCTTTATTTGTACTTCTCGGCCCTCCTAAAGAAGATGGATGTCAGGCAATACAGTTCTCAGCCCTCCTTCTCTTTTCCTCTGCTTCCTTCTTAACCCACAAATGCCCTAGCTTCTCTTGCCTCTTAAATCTTGGGGAAACCCTCTCTAATACTAGTCTGGGTGCTTCTTATCCTTCTACTCACTTGACTTTCTGCATTACCAAAGCTCCCAAGATCTGAGCTGGAAACACAGAACCCTGATGGGAGGCAGGGAGGGCAGCGCTGACCCATCAGGACAGCTGTTCCTGAGCAGGACCAGATATTTACCAAAGCAGGTAAGCGTTCATCCAGCACATGCTTGGGGCCACTTCCTTGGGATCCACCCTACTTTCTCATTCTGAAAAAAAATACTTATACGTTTCAAATTTGTTGTGGCACCTCAGAATAGAAGGTCAGTGGTGACCATGGGACAGAGCTAGAAGAAACATCAGTACCCGTGAAAGAAAACTGTTGTGCGTTACAGGTGGGAGTTACTGACATGAACAGAAGAAAGGAGGAGAGAAGAGTGGCGATGATGCTGATTGGTTGCAGTCAATCTGCATATCTATTATGCTGAAGCTGGCTCAGTAGTTAAGAGCTATAACAATACTAATATTTACTGTGTTGATTATGTGCCAGGTACTTTACACTCTTTTGTTTATTCTGCATGACAACTCTGCAAGGTACTCTCCCTCTGTTAGGGAGAGAATTTAAAGCTAAGAGAAGTTAAGTCATTTGCTCAAGGCCTCACATGTCCGTAAGTGGTGGAGTCAGGATTTGAACCTAAGCAATCTGATCAGAAACCATGCTTGTAACTTCTGCCCACACTCTACTGCCTTCTCACAAAGCAAAGTTCCATTCGGGAGGGTGCAGAGAGAGGTATACAGAGACTCAAACAAGGCCACAGGGCACGTGGGCGGCACTGGTGCTCTCTGCACAAAGATAGGAGCAGGGGGAAATCCCACTGTTACGAGATGCGCTTCTTAGGAAATGCTGCATGGGCATTATCTTAGTCAACACAGCAAACCGCTGCAAGAAAAAACCCACGATATTAACAGCTGAACACAAAAGTGTATTTCCGACTCGCACAAACTCTAATCAGACATTCCTGGTCAGGCAGCAGTCCTGGGCTCTTCCTCCACCCAGCGACTCAGGGCTCCAGGCCTCTGTCCCTTAGTGATACAGGCTGGGGAAGAGAGTGAGGAAAGCCACACTGGACACTTAACCACCTCAGCCAGAAAGTGACACATCTCTCAGGCTCTTATTTCACCGGCCAGAATGAAGGACATGGGATGGGTTGAGAGGCTGGGAAATGGAGTCCCTGGTTAGTCACCTACTTCTCAACAGCAAGTTCATACTATGCAGATCAAGGAGTCAAGGAGATCATGACTTTTCAGGGGTCAGCTAGCCCTATCTATCACACTTGAGAGAGGGGAGGGTGATATGATGATCTGGCAGAGGTTAGTAAATGGCACATGAATTTCAGCATTATTTGGGCTGTGTTAGAAGTGGGACAACCCAGGGATGTAGGCTGGGTGCTTCTCTTAAGGAGTGACTCTGGGGGGTCAAGCTCATTCCCCAGGCATCTGTGGCCCGCTGAATCTTGGCCTAGGCACACTGATTGGCTCTGCCCCTATCTGTATGTCTGCCCCAGACTGTATGTCTGCCCTGGCATACAGTCCAATGTCACTGAATCTGAACCCAAAGGCAGCCTTGCCAGAGATTTGGTTTCTGAGAGCAAGGCCATCCTTCCTGTGGCCTGAGTTAGAATCAGTTCTCTCTGGTCACATGACATACTGAGGTTTTTAATAAGCCTTTGTTGACTGGCGACTGAGAGTTCAGGCAAGAAGTACTGAATCCCAGTATCTAAATTTGCAGACTACAGACATGTAGAGAAAGAATTTGAATTAATGTGGCTGTCAGAAGGGAAAGGGGCCAAAAAAAGGGTGGACAGATTCTGAGCAAGAAAAAACACACCAGGCTGTTCTCAGAATCATATTTCAAATTCCAAGGTTTATGTCTTTTTTTTCCCCCCAAATAGTCATTAATTATGGATTGTGTGTCTCTTGGAAGTTTGTTAATATTATTAGTTTTGGAAAGGCGTTTCCTGCTTCTTTTCCATACGCAACTATTTATTTAGTCAGCTGGTTCTCATTTCTGAATGTAGGTTCAGTGGCTCAGCTGAAGGATAATGGGCTGAAATGTCTCAAATGAAACTCAAATAAAGAACTTTGATTATTGTTTTTCAGGAGTGGATGAACACAGTATTGAATCCATTGGAACTAGCGTGGCCTTTTTTTTTTTAAAAAAAGTGCTCCTAGATGGAAATAATAATGGATTTGAAAACACTTGAGCTCCACATTTTCTGAAATGCCAGCTCTCTTTCTGCATATCTGAGGCTTTGTACTTGGAGGATGGTCTACAACTACCCGCGAAAATACCCCTCAGAGGAAAACCGTAAAATTTCCCTTGGTTTCCAGATGAGGAAACAGACTCTTAAAAAGACAAACATCTCTCCAAGGTCACGGGGCGAGCACAGAACTTGGAGACTCTGATTTCCAATTTCTGACCCCCTGGTCAATTTCTATCAAAGGACACAGGATAGACTTATAGGGATCTAGTGGGTTGTTATGAGAACGTTTAGGATAATTGTAGGAATTTCCATTTGAAATTAGTGCTCAGTGCCTTAGTTCGCATTAGAAAGTCACATTAAAAAGCCTCCAAAGGGTCGTTTGAGCCCAGGAGGTTGAGGCGACAGTGAGCTGTGATCATACCACTGCACTCCAGCTTGGGCCACAGAGCAAAACCCTGTCTCCAAAACAAACAACAACAACAACAAAAAACCGCCTCCAAAAGAGGAAAGTTTGCCTTTATTTGAAATCCTTGTGTACCTATCAGCCTCATTCCACCTGCCTGACTCCACTCCATGCCTCCACTATGACACCTTGACACTTCTCTCATTTCAACACTGCAGCGTTCTCAGTTGCCTTCTTGATGCCCCCTTCCTGCCACTCAGGTGACCCTCTTCCCTCTCTGCACAAGAACAGCCAATTTGAATGGGCAGGGCTCAGGCTGAGAGTGGTCTTGGGGGCCCAAACTCTTGTGTGTTTCAGTGCCCAGATGTGGGCTGTGGTGGACAGCACCAGGCTCAGCTGCCGCAATAGGTTGGTGGGACAGAGCTGAGATAGCACGGCAGGAGGTCACAACCTTGGCCGCAGGGGCAGGTGGGACTCTGAACCAGAGATGGTACCAGAGGCAGCTGTAGAGTAGACAGCTGTGGTGTCATGGAAAAGGGAACTTTGGACATGAAGTCAGAAACCCTGACTTAAAATCCTGCCTCTGACCCGTTACCAGTTGTGTGGCTTTGGACAAATGGTTAACATCTCTGAATTCGACTTCCTCATCTATAAAGTGGAGGCTACCACAACATTAGCTAACGCGTGTGCAGCTCTGAATATATCCCTGATATCTCTGTGCATTTTATATATATTAACTCATTTAGACCTCACACCAACACTGTGGAGTGTGCACTGTCATTAGGCTCAGTGTACAGTTAGGGAAACAGACACAGAGAGGTTCACTAACTTGCCCCAGATCTCATGGCTTGCAGTGGCTGAGCTGGGGTTTGAAGCCAGGTGGTCTGACATCATTATCTTATAGGGCTGCTAGGAGGCAATGGTTGCTTCTAGCTCAGTGCACAGAGTCAACACTCAACAAAAATTTAGAAGTAAAAGAGGCTTGATATGGGGTGTGGACAGGGATGGAAATCAGCGAGGAAAGAGGCAGAGGAACACATACGGATAGAAGGACAAGAAATGGGCTATACAGACAGACCAAGTGAGAGTCCAGGGTTTAAACCAAGCCCGAGGCCTCAGCTTCACTGTTGCTTCTTCCAGGAATTCTTCCCTGTCTTGTGTGACTGAGTTGGGAGCCCATTCTCCAATGTATCCCACAGCATGTGGGCCAGGCTCTCGTCTCAGCGCCTACCACACTGGACTGTCACTGCTTAAACTCACTTTGTCTCTTCACGGTGGGCTCAGCAGTAACTTTGGCTTACTTACCTTTCTGTCTCCAGGGCCTGGCATCCAACCTGACACATAGTAGGCCTCAGCAGCTCTACTCAAATGAATGAATGAACAAATAGGCTCAAAGGGAATCTGGGCACCAATATTCCTGCCTCTAATCTGCGTGTTTCCATTCTCACAACAGTTAAGTCCTACTACAAAAGCCGACCTGGTCTTCCTTCCCACTCCAAATGTGAATGGATCAGGGTAAGGGTGTCGCCTTGGGTCTGTGGAGCTTGTGGCTGGGATGGCAGCCAGGTGGCCAATGGGTACCAAGAGCTAGACTACCAATAGCTAGTCAGGGCCTGAAGGAGAACCTGTGGCAGAGCTGCGCCTACCTTGCCGCTTCACAGCCACCTTCAGCCCAGACCCTGGCAGTCCTGAAGGGTGTGGCTGGAGCAGAAGCAGCTGGGACCAGCAGGGGAAATCACACTTTCAGAGCACACCCTACCCCTCTCAGGATCCCCCAGGCCGTCCCGGGGAAACTGACAGGATGTCTGGAGAGAGGGTATCACAGAAACACCCCTTTCAGCAGGAGTAACACTTTTTCTTGAGGTCAGTCCCCAACAAGGCAGGCACGGGGGTCACCTGCCCAGGCTCCCATGCTGCCATCCCTAAGACCTTCTCTCCTCCTTTACCAAGCTCTGCCTGTTCCTTCCACGCCTGGGGCTGCTGGGAGCAGCTCTCTCCGGGGAGTCTCCATGGGAACCTGTAGGGGAATTCCGAGCCCCATAAACCGCCTGCCGCCTGGACTTGGCTTCTCTAACAGTTGCTCGAGAACGCTGGCACACAGATTGAGAGGCTCAGCACAAAACGCCTTGCTTTTCTTCATTTTCTTTCCCCAACACTGTTGCCCCAGCCAACCCCTAGTACTGAGGAATGCGCCCAATTGTGTAAGCTGGAGACAGGCAGGCCAAGATCTGACAGGTTTTGGCACAAAGTACAAAATCAATGTATTATCACCTAACAGGCCCTAGGTCAATTTTTATGTTTTTGTTTTTGTTTCTTTTAACAAAGTCTTGCTCCATCGCCCAGGCTGGAGTGCTGTGGCGTGATCTCGGCTCACTGCAACCTCTGCCTCCCAGGTTCAAGCAATTCTCCTGCCTCAGCCTCCCGAGTAGCTGGGATTAGGCACCACACCTGGCTAATTTTTGTATTTTTAGTAGAGACGGGGTTTCACCATGTTGGCCAGGCTGGTCTCGAACTCCGGGCTTCCAGTGATCCACCTGCCTCGGCCTCCAAAAATGCTGGGATGACAGGTGTGAGACACCGCACCTGGCTCAATTTTTATGGTTTTAATTTGCAGCTTCTGTCAGGTCAAACTACTTCTACAAAGCAAAGGCAGGCAAAGTTATAGTGGCCACCACGGCGCTGGGCATGACTTCCAGGTTTGGACCTTCTCAGCTGGGAAAAATCCAGGCTTGGGATTTGTACTTCCAACCTGTACTCTTTGCATTTCTTTTTCTGGATGCAAGATACAGCAGGAAACAGATCATGGGAGTCATTGTGTCGGAGAGATTCAGGAGGCTCTTGCTGGCAGAAATAAAAGACTTCCTGCTAATCCCTACTCTGGAAAATAAAGTGCTCAGGACATTTCAGGCAGCCCTCAGGTATCCAGCAATAAGAAAAGTTATCCGTAAATGAAATTGATGTTGTAGGATACAAGAAAAAGATGCAACCAGGGGTTGGGTAAGACTGTGTAGGCTGGGTTTGCTAAAAGCATGGCACAGCCCCACGATATTCTTGACAGAGGGAGGGGATCAGACCAGGCTGTGGATCAGCTGAGTGGGCAGCTGCCTCCTTGGCGTGATCTGAGGGGTGATGAAACATCAGGACACTCAGAAGACTCGAAGCCCAGCTCCAGATCTCCTCCCAAGACCTCAGCAAGTCTCTGAGCTGAGTCATGGGGATGACAGTACCTGCTCTACTTCTCGGGATTGTCATGAGGTTCAAACTAAGTGACAGAGCCTATGTGACTATGCTGGCTGTTAAGCTATTGTTTCTCAGCACTAATCCGCCTCTGCTTTGGGATGCTGGAGCTGGGACTCTGCAAACCATGCTCCCCCTGCCAGCTGCTCCTTGTTATGATTGCCAACAGCGGGGAGTAGTCGCAGGGCACGTCGCAGGACAAGCAGAGGCAAGCAAGCAGGGCACCTGGGACGCAGCATGTCAGGAGGCACTGACTCTCAGTGTGGACCCTGCAGTGGAAGTGCTAAACTCTGTCCTTTTGCCATCTCCAATTTAAGAACCCGGACCCTGGTGTCACTTACAGAAAGCCAACCTCCCCAAACTTCAGGGATCGATATTTTAATGATTTAGGTCTCTTTTTTCCCTCCTGTGACAATGGACAAGTTGCTTTTCATCAGCAAGAGAGCTGTCAGGGCTTCAGTATGGCTGCAGAAAGGTCCGAAGGTAGTGAGGATGGGGAAGTCCTTGTTCCCCGTCCCTAGCGTTGGTGAACCCAGGATGAATGAAAGCAGGACAAAAGGATTCAAGTGGCCTGGATTCCGGGGCTGTCAGGGTTGTCCTTGTGTCCACACCTTGCCTAGATGGGAAAGCAAGCAGCACAAAGGGCAGATGAGCAGCCCCAAGGATAGGCTTGGAAGCAGGAAAGAGAAAGAATGCAAATTACCAGGGAGAAGGAAAGAGTCACGTGGAGTTAGGGGAGTTATTCACCAACAGCAATCAATGATTCATGTGGACATTATTATCCTCAATTCTAGTGAAATCAGGATTCCATCTGGTTTAAGGAAAATAAAATAAAATCTATAGAGTTTAATGATTTTGTTCCCATAATAACGCTAAATGAACAAACAACATCTTTAGCTCTGCTTGGAGAAAAGCAGAAATGGTTCTAACCGAGTAGTGTTTAAATATGAGCTCACTCTGATTTACCTCTGATGTGCTTATCCCAGGCTAGCTACTCTAACCAGCATGGTATTGACATAACAAATGCTAAATCATTACACTGTTGATTTCATGCCCTGGAGCATCTTGGTTACCACAACGGCGGCCTGATCTTTGTGTCTGTATTCCATCTACAGCCTAACTCAGGCTGGCCGAACCCCACAGATGGCAGCTTAGGGCCAGAGAACAGAACATGCAGTTGGTTTTATTTCCCCATGCAAGAAAAGTATACAAACAGAACAAATACAGGAACTTTCAGAAACATCCTTATCTCACACTGTTTAACATGTAATTTAGAAATAGACTCTTCATCAGTATCAATTTTTTAGGGTTGCCGTAACAGAGTGCCACAGAGCAGGTAGCTTCACCAACAGAAATTGGTTTTTCACAATGCTAGAGGCTAGAATTCCAAGATCAAGGTGGCAGCAGGGTTGGTGTCTTTTGAAGCCTCTGTCCATGGCTTGTGGATGGCTGGCCTCTCCCTGCATCTTCATGTGGTCTTTCCTCTGTGTGTATCTGCGTCCTTATCCCCTCATCTTATGAGGATGCCAGTCACATGGGATTAGGGTCTACCGCTGGGACTGCATTTTACTTTAATTATCTCTTTAAGAGTCCATCTCCAAATGCAGTCACGTTCTGAGGTACTGGGAGATAGGACTTCAACATATGAATTTTGAGGGTGACACAATTCAGCCTCTGCCAAGTGTGAGTGACGAGAAGAGCCAACCTTTCCCAAAAGCCTATGAAGGGTTTAAAACTGTAGTGAATGCTCAACTTGAATTTAACCCTTAAAAATAGTCCCATATGGTGGGCATCATCGTTCTTCTCGTTTTACACATTGGTGATGAAGGCTTGAGGTTAACTGCCTTGCCCGAGGTTACACATGATGAAGCACAGGGTGGGAAGTGAAGTGCGTATAACATAAAGTGAGCCCAGGCCTGTCCAACTGCAAAGGGATTCAAGTTTTAAAGAATTCTACAACCATTTCCCTTCCTGGTGAACTAACCAAAACAACTTCCTGTAATCCTAGCATTTTGGGAGACTGAGGCAGGTGGATTGCCTGAGCTCAGGAGTTCAAGATCAGCCTGGGCAACATGGTGAAACCCTGTCTCTACTAAAATACAGAAAAATTAGCTGGCTGTAGTGGTGCACGCCTGTAATCCCAGCTACTAGGGAGGCTGAGGCAGGAGAATTGCTTGAACCCAGGAGGCAGAGGTTGCATCGAGCTGAGATTGTGCCACTGTACTCCAGCCAGAGCAAGACTCTGTCTCCAAAAAAAAAAAAACCTTTACTAACACTTAGCACATATACATTGATGAGAATGAATGAAATATCTTTGAAAGAGACATAATGCCTGATATTATTGAAATTTTGAAGGAGATGCATGGCATATGCTATTTCTGTGTGATAATCAGTTTCACAATTGAGAAGCATTTTTAAGACCAAGCTAAAGAAAAAGCAAAACAATAAATAATTAAACTTACATTATTGATGGTCTTGGCATTGCATTAGAAAACCAATAATGATTATCCATTTTGGAGAGAATCCCAGATCTCAAGAATACACTTTGTACTGTGAAATTTGAACCTTACACAAAAACAGAAACAAAAGCTACACTGAGCAGGTAAGAAACATCAATGTTTATTTTTCTCCTACTTTAAATATAAAATTATATAATTTTGTTGATAGTCTGGATTATCTCAAGATTATCTGGTCTAAGTCCTCAATGTTCCTTACCTCTTTTGAGATTCCTATTCATTGTAATTTATTCAAAATAGCTTATCAGTAATCCAACTGTGTCACTCAAACATAATATCTATGTTGCCAGTCCTTTCCGCTCCGCCCTTGCCACTCCAAGCACACTAGCTACATATGAGACTGATAATCTTAACAGGAAATAAAATGAGCAACTATGATTTGAAACTATTCTTGAACTGAATATTCCAAACTTTCCAGATAAACATGAACTGCTGGCTTCCTCTAAAATGTTAGAAATCCCCAGCAAATGTTGCTGGTGTTTGAATAACTAGTTAATGTTAGCCATAGTTCTGTAATCAGCAACAATGAATATGTCATTCTCATTACAAAAAGTATATGTCCAATGTCTCTTATACATGGTTTTGTCAAAGTTACTATAAAAAGTAAGTTGGGGCCGGGCATGGTGGCTCACGCCTGTAATCCCAGCACTTTGGGAGGCCAAGGTGGGTGGATTACCTGAAGTCAGGAGTTCGAGACCAGCCTGGCTAACATGGTGAAACCCCGTCTCTACTAAAAATACAAAAAATTAGCTGGGTGTGGTGGCATGTGTTTGTAGTCCTAGCTACTCGGGAGGCTGAGGCAGGAGAATTGCTTGAACCCAGGAGGTGGAGGTTCCAGTGAGCCAAGATCTTGCCTATTGTACTCCAGCCTGGGAAGAGCGAAACTCTGTCTCAAAAAAGAAAAACAAAACAAAACAAACAAAAAACAAAAAAGTAGTTGGAAAGATTGAGATTATGCCCTTAAAGAGGTAATACAGGCAATATTTAAAGATCAATGATCTACTTTGTATATATTCTTGTAAAGACCCAAGCTGGCATAAATTGATATTAACATGCTAATCTTTAATTTAACCATGAAGAATGTCTAAAGACTGACATAGAAAAAATTACACTTATTTTTTAACCCAAGCCTTCAATCTGATCTGACCATAAATCTACTTGTCATTGAGTTCCTGAACACATAAAATGTACAGTCGTTAATAAAAACATTTGATAGAAAGATTAAGTGACAAAAATCAGTAGTGGCTACTTTGAGACTTTAACTGAAACAAACATAAATTAGCAAATCCTCCGAGGAAAAATAGTTTCTTTATAATAAAATCAATACTGCTTTTATAAATCATAAATATTGTAAAACAGGGCCAATATCAGTAGCAATTGCCCCACAAAGATACACAGGTCCACCCCTGTACCCCACAAAAATACCATCACCTGCTTATCTTCTAGTGGTAGGAAAGGAGGCATGTTGCAGTTGAGCTCTGTTTTCAGGAGTACCTGTAGGGGTGTACTGCATACCCCATCATCACTGTCCAGCATGGAGAATGTCCTCAAGCACAGTCTCATCTTCAGACTCTTTCTCCTTGACCTTAACTTCTCCCTCTGCATACTGTGGTTCCCAAAAACTCATTGTCTTTTTTCCCACAACATTTGTGATTATTTATTTTTATTTATTAATTTTTTTGAGATGGGGTCTTGCTGTGTCACCAGGCTGGAGTGCAGTGGCACAATCTCTGCTAACTGCAACCTCCACCTCCCAGGTTCAAGCGATTCTCCTGCCTCAGCCTCCCAAGTAGCTTGGACTACAGGCACATGTTACCATGCCCAGCTAATTTTTGTATTTTTAGTACAGATGGGGGTTCACCACCCAAATAGCTGGGATTATAGGCATGTGCTACCACGCCAGCTAATTTTTGTATTTTTAGTAGAGATGGGGTTTCACCATGTTGGCCAGGCTGGTCTCGAGCTCCTGGCCTCAAGTGATCCACCTGCCTCAGCCTCCCAAGGTGCTGGGATTACAGGCATGAGCCACCGTGCCTGGCCTCTGTCTTAGTTTTTAACAACAACAACAACAACAAAATTTAAAGAAAAAAGAATAAAGTAATTTAAAAATATAACAAAGCTAGTAGCATAAGGATGTAAAGAGAGAAATATTTTTGTTCAGTTGTACCATGTGTATTTTAAGCTAAGTGTTATTATAAAAGATAATATGTTTTTTAAAAGTTTATAAAATAAAAATTACAGTAAGCTAGGTTTAATTTATCACTGAAGAGAGAAAAAAAATTAATAAATATAGTATAGCCTATGAATACAGTGTTTATAAGGTCTGCAGTAGTGTACAGTAATGCCCTAGACCAAGCTTGTACAACCCATGGCCCACGGGCCGCATGTGGCCAAGGATGCCTTTGAATATGGCTCAAGCTTTGAATACAGCCCAACGTAAATTCATAAACTTTCTTAAAACATTATGAGATTTATGCACATATCTTTTCTTTCTTTCTCTTTCTTTCTTTCTTTTTCTTTCTTCTTTCTTTTTTCTTTTTCTTTCTTTCTCTTTCTTTCCTTCTTTCTTTCTTTCTTCTTTCTTTTTTTCTTTTTCTTTCTTTCTCTCTCTTTCTTTCCTTCTTTCTTTCTTTCTCTTCCCCTCCCTCCCTCCTTTCTTTTCCTTCCTTCCTTCTTTCCCTCCTTCCCTCTCTCTCTTTCTTCTCTCTTTCTTTCTTTTTTTCTTTCTTTCTTTTTTCTTTCTCTCTCTCTCCCTTATTTCCTTCCTTCCTTCTTTCCTTCCTTCCCTCCCTCTTCCCTCCTTTCTTTCTCTCTCTTCTTTCTCTCTCTTCTTTCTTTCTTTCTTTCTTCCTTCCTTTCTTTCTTTCTTTCTTTCTTTCTTTCTTTCTTTCTTTCTTTCTTTCTTTCTTTCTTTCTTTCTTTCTCTCTCTCTCTCTCTCTCTCTTTCTTTCATCAACTATCATTAGTGTCAATGTATTTTATGTGTAGCCCAAGACAATTCTTCTTCCAATGTTGCTCAGGGAAGCCAAAAGATTGAACACCCCTGCCCTAGGCGTTCACATTCACTCACCACTCACTGACTCTCTCAGAGCAACTTCCAGTCCTGCAAGCTTCATTCATGGTAAGTGCCCTATGCAGGTGTATCATTTTTTTATCTTTCATATCATATTTTTACCCTAACTTTTTCATATTTAGATACACAAATACTTACCATTGTATTGCATCTGCCTACAGTATTCAGCACAGTAACACGCTGTACAGGTTTGCAGCCTAAGAGCAACAGGCTATACTGTATAGCCTGGGTGTGTAGTAGGCTATGCCATGTAGGTTGATGTAAGTACACTCTGTGATGGTTGCACAATAACAAAATCGTCTAATGACAAATTTCTCAGAATGTATCCATGTCAGTAAGTGACACATCTATATAATGGTCAGTCCATAAATGTTTGTTTATTAAAGAGATGTTATAAATTTGTCTTTTTGTTTGTTTTTCTATCATGTCCAACTCCTTCAATCTGTCGCTTAGTAGAATGGGTCTTTATGCATATATAGGATTTCTTTCCTTGGTAGCAACATTTTTAACCACAAAGTATCTTTTCAAACTGCATGTGGTACCATGCATCTTTGTTGATAAAATGCGCATTGTATACATTCAGTTACTTT
Organism: Macaca fascicularis; assembly: GCF_037993035.2. Lineage (NCBI taxonomy): Eukaryota > Metazoa > Chordata > Mammalia > Primates > Cercopithecidae > Macaca > Macaca fascicularis. The sequence goes on along the minus strand of NC_088382.1, from coordinate 110,067,127 downwards.
GCTGAATGTTAAACCGGCTAGTCATAATAAGATTCAGTTACAGACTATGCTCTTAATACCATATTAAATAAAATATTAAAGGAATTGGAGAGAAAAAGGTCCAGTTAAACTAAGATTAGATATTCTCAATAACTCAACCAACAAATACTCTTTTCAACTTTCAAAGAAGAAAGGGAGATGCTGAACAATTAATCTTGTGTCTTTCTATGTGACTCAGATTTTAGAAGTGATGTGATGGAGTGAGAGTAGGACTGTCATCTGGAAATCCCCCAAAATGGGTACTTGTGGTCCAGTCCATTCTGAAACTCTGTGGTGTGGCGTAGACCAGTTGCTAGGCAACCCTGAAGATGGGACCATGACTCTCTGCTTCAATAAAGCTGTGCTCCAGCCCAAGTAAACAACCCTGCTCTACACAGGCAAAGGGCTGTCAGCACAATATTTTCACTCCTCGCCGAAAACCTATCATTTCCAGCCGTGGAGGGTACACAGTGCCCTTTTGCTAAGAGGAATCGTCTCCTGAAAATAAGAGGAGACATATTTCAAAGCTGGGACACCACAGACCAGACCACATGACACTCAGGACCAAATGTTCAGAAAACAGGATCACCATTTTGTGCTTAAGCAGTTGTTTTTCTCTTGGGCTGAGTGTGGAATACTGAAAGCAGGTGTCCACGTTTGCATATGTACTTCCCACATTGCAATTCTGTTTGCTGGTGGCATTGGCTTGTCAGGTTATTTCTGTTAACCAAGGAAACTCTTTACATTGACTTGACCTAACTAGGATGTTCTGCTCAAATAACCTTGTTTTAACTTAGAGCCATCCCCAGGACCTAAAATCCCAAACCTGTGGCATAGCCTTCTAGTGGAAGACAGAAGTGAAGAGGGTATCATCAGAGCCATTTCACGCCTTCCTCTGCCAATATTCTAAGAGATAGATTTTATTTTATTTATTATTAGTATTTTTTTGAGAAAGAGTCTCTCTCTGCCACCCAGGTAGGAGTGCAGTGGCGCCATCTCAGCTCACTGCAACCTCCACCTTCTGGGTTCAAGCGATTTTCCTGCCTCAGCTTCCTGAGTAACCGGGACTACAGGCACCCACCACTATACCCACCTAATTTTTGTATTTTTAGTAGAGATGGGGTTTCGCCATGTTGGTCAGGCTGGTCTAGAATTCCTGACCTCAGGTGATCCACGCAAGTTGGCCTCCAAAAGTGCTGGGATTACAGGTGTGAGCCACTGCCGCCTGGCGGAAACAGATTTTAGATGGAGCACTCCTTGAGACAGTGAGCTGTTAAATTGTTGGAGTAAGCTGTTTTTGAGTCATTCTCTAAGAAACCAGGAGAATTGACTGAGAAGATGAAAATCTTTCTTCGTCTTCCATCACACACACATATTCTCTATCTTTGAACTTTTTAAAAAAGGCTTCATGCAGCCAACTCTGTATTTTTGTTTTAAATAAAAGAAGACGAATTTTTGTTGCTCAGGTCGTGTGAAGGTCCTCTGGGTGTTCTGAAGTAGGTCAGTAAACACCTGTCACAGTATTATGTGGTGTTATTAAAATACGTCTACAAATTCTTTGGCATGCCTTCCTTCAAGAAGCAGAACCTAATTCCTTCCTTCCTGAGCGTGGCTGGATTTACTGACTGATTGCAAATGAAGAGACTGTGGCAGAAATGTGAGGTTAAGTCATAAAAACGGTAACTCCTGCCTGGTTCACTCTTGTATTGCTTGTCTTGGAGGAAGCCCACCGCTGGGCAGTAGGGACACTGAGCAGCCCTCGGGAGAGGCCCAGGTGTTGAAGGGCTGCACCTCACACCAGGAGTTAGCATTTACTTGCCAGTCACGTGAGTGAACCCTCTTAGAAGTGAATCCTCCACTCTGATCAAGAATTCAGATGATTGCAATCCCAGCCAACATCTTTTGTTTCGTTTCATTTTTTTCTTTTCTTACTGCAGCCTTAACCTCCTCCTAGGCTCAAGCAATTCTCTCACCTCAGCCTCCCAAGGAGCTGAGACTACAGGTACATGCCACCACGTCCAGCTGATTTTTTTTTAATGTTAAGGAAATTTATTTTTTTATATTTATTTTTGTTATTTTATTTTATTTTAAATTCAGACAATACATATGCAGGTTTTTTACATGGATATATTATGTAATGGTGAGGTTTGAGCTTCCAGTGAACCCGTCATCCAAATAGTCAACATTATACCCAACAGGTACGTTTTCAGCCCTCACGTTCCTCCCACTCTGCCCCTTTTATGAAGTCCCCAGTGTCTATTATTTGCATCTTTGGAAATATGTTCATGTGTTTAGCCATTAATAAATCTAGTTTTTAGCTTTCACTTATAAGTGAGAACATGGGGCATTTGATTTTCTGTTTCTGAGTTTGTTCACTTAGGATAATGACCTCCAGCTCCACCCATATTGCTACAAAGGACATGATGGCATTCTTTTTCTTTTTATGGCTGCATAGCATTTCATGATGTATATATACCACATTCTCTTTATCCAATCAACAATAGGTAGACAGTTAGGTTGATTCCATGACTATGCTATTGTAATAATGCTGCAATAAGCATACAAATGCAGATGTCTTTTTGATAAAATGATTTATTTTCCTTTGGATAGACACCCAGTAGTGAAATTGCTGTCTCCCTACATTGCCCAGGCTGATCTCAAACTCCTGGGCTCAAGCAATCCTTCCACCTTGGCCTCCCAAAGTGCAAGCATTAGAGAAGGAGATGCTTCTCCACTTAAAACTCGCCCCCAAAAGCTGACTTGCCTTCTGTGGTTCACTATGTCTCTGGGAGAGAAAAAATTCAGCCCTCACAGCTTCAGGTTGAGTACACACCCAGCCCACTGTTTCCGTAATAATGCAGCTAACCTCTGACTAATCCTCAACTTACGAATGATTCACACATACAAATGAGCTCTGAGCATCCCCACCGCCGCCTCCACCACCACCAAAGTTCTCCCGAACTACTCCCTGCCACTGCCAGAGCCACTAGGTCCCTATCCCTCGTCCTCCTCCCCACCCTTCTCAGGGCTCAGAGGAGCTAAAGCATCAGAGACAGCCTCCCCAGCCCCTCTCAGCAAGAGGCACTGACGCCGAAAGGCAGTAAAGTTTTCAGAACCAGGACCTTGGAATCAGATAGGCCATGCATCGTGTCTGAAGTCCTTCACTTATTGGCTATATGGAGCTAGACAAGTTCCTTAATTTCTCTAACCTTTGTTTTTCTCATCTGTAAAATGGGAAGACAACCATACTAATCCCCTGCGGGATCGTGAGGATTGAATAGCATAAGACATATAAAGCATGTAGCATATAGAAAGTGCCTTATAAGAAGTAGTTATTATTCTCTTCCAAAGACATTATTAATGCTCAAACACTCAGCTCCACTAGGAGGCAATGGTAGTCCCAGCCCACCATGAGCAGCCCAGACTTGTACCCAGTGATCTACTTCTGTTGTCTCATACCCCATCCCTTTGCTCACTCTCTCAGGCAAGTTCCCAGAGCATGCCATCTTCCTTCTTGCCTTCATACCCTTCTTCCCTTTATTTTGCTTTTATTTTTTTATTTTTTTGAGATGGAGTCTCGCTCTGTCACCCAGGCTGGAGTGCAGTGGTGCAATCTTGGCTCACTGCAACCTCTGCCTCCTGGGTTCGAGTGGTTCTCTTGCCTCAGCCTCCCAAGTAGCTGGGACTGCAGGTTGTTAGAAATACCAGAATTGTTAGAAATAGATAATTGGTGCAATTTTGGTATTTCTAACACAGGTGCCCACCACCATGCCTGGCTAATTTTTGTATTTTTAGTAGAGACGGGGTTTCACCATGTTGACCAGGCTGGTCTCCAACTCCTGACCTCAGGTGACCCGCCCACCTCAGCCTCCCAAAGTGCTGGGATTACAGGCGTGAGCCACCATGCCTGGCCCCTTCTTCCCTTTTGTCTGGCTAAATTCTCATCTTTTAGGTCTCAGCTCTGATGTCATTCATCAGGGAAGCCTTGCAGAGCCCTCTTCCCACCAGACCTAATTAGATTCCCCCTTACTGTTGTTAAATACTGTCCATCTTTGAAGGGCTGTCTACAATTTTAGTTGTACCATTATAAATTTAACCATTGTTACATGTCTATTTCCCCTTCAGACTACAACTTCCATGAGTGTAGGTACTGTATTAATCATGGTATCATTATCACCTAGGAATTGGCTTGGCACATGGTGTGAATAAATGAGTGAAACAGAAGAAGGAAGGAAGGAAGTAGTAGGGAGGGAGAGAAGGAAAGAGGGAAGGAAGGGAGGAAGGGAGGAAGGAAGGAAGGAAGGAAGGAAGGAAGGAAGGAAGGAAGGAAGGAAGGAAGTTAGTTCTTGGGTACATATGAACCATCGAAATCATACTATTCTATTTAGACCCCTGCCATGCTGGCTCAGCTCAGAGTTCTAGGTTTCTGTATCAACTTGCCTACACAGCTTTGAGTCTGTTCCTGGATCTCAGCCAGGTTTGTGGAGCCCAACACCATACCAAGCTCTTCCAGACCTTTCCTTAGAGGATTAGTTGCTGCTTCCAAACCCACTAGACAGTGCCTGAGACCCTACTGGGCAAGAGTGAACTTTTTTGATTTGTGCCCCAGACACCTGCCTGCCTTCGTTTATTTCCTCCCACCTGGATTCTAACTATTGTGCCCAATCCCATGGATTAGCCACCTGGCCTTGATGGTTGCTAAAATGTAAGGAAGTTCTGTGCTCTGAAGATGTTAGACTCACCCCAGACCCCAGCCAGTGAAGCCTTAGGTCTCCCCTCCACTGCTGTGTGACTGAAGCCCAGCAGGCCTCACGTCCCTGGTTCTGGACACCTGGAAATGCAGAGCTCAGGGTCACCACTAGCACTTCTAGGATAGTCTAGGAGCCTAACTCAGTGTAACCCCCACGGGATCCATCCCACCAACTTTTCATGGAATATTGTAGAAATGCAATGACTTTTTAAAATGACCCATTTGTGGCCGGGAGCAGAGACTCACATCTATAATCCAAGCACTTTGGGAGGCCAAGGTGGGCAGATCACCTGAGGTCAGGAATTCAAGACCAGCGTGGCCAACATGGTGAAAACCCATCTCTACTAAAAATACAGAAAATTAGCTGGGTGTGGTGGTGGGCGCCTGTAGTTCCGGCTACTCAGGAGGCTGACGCAGGAGAATCCCTTGAACCCAGGAGGTGGAGGTTGCAGGGAGCCAAGATTGTGCCATTGTACTCCAGCCTGGGTGACAAGAGCAAAACTCCATTTCAAAAAAAAAAAAAAAAAAAAAAAAGAAAGAAAAGAAAAGAAAAAGAAAGAAAAAAAGAAAGCCCATTTGAAAAATATCAATTTTTCATGAAGCTTCTTACTTGCTTGAGGACTACTTACCACAACTATGTTAAACTAATCAGCACACCACCACCCTCACCCTCACCTCCACCCTCAACATACACGTACTTCAGTCTCACTCCGCCTTTGCTAATCACTACGTACAACTTTGTTTCTGTGGGAAAATGCATACCCAGATTCAATCAACCAATCTAAATAACAGTCTTTGGAGCCTCAATCCTCAGTAAATGCAGGGCTGGCTGCCTGGCTGTCCACTAGGCCATAGCCTTTCTAAAGTTAGGAAGGACAGAATTTGAAGGAGGGATGTAGTTCAAATCCCACTTTAAAGTAATGGGACTAGTTTAGGTATGTGCTTGGGGAAATCCATCACTCACCAGGTGGCCTTCCTTTCTGTTTCCCACCTTTTACCCCCAAGTCTTTGTTCACACAGATTCTCCTGAATGGGATGCCTGCTCCCCTGACCTCCACTTGGTTAGATTTGGCCCATCCTTCTCAACCTGTCCTTGTAGGTTCCTGAGACTTCTCCAGACTGCACCTACCTGCCCTCTTATGAACTCTTTGGGGACTTAACACGTGGCACATCCTGCTTGCTCTAGAATTGCCTCATTTCTGTTTCCCCAATCATATTATAAGCTCCTTGAGGGCAATGACTGTGTCTGATGCATCTCCACAGGGGTGAGCTCACATCAGTTCTCATAAATCCTTGATCTTATGAGATTGGAACTGAAGTCCTGGACATCTCCCATTCTCTCCCCACCCCCAGCTCTCTAACATCACTGGGACCAGCCTGGACCACTCTGGTGTCCTATATGTCAACAAAAGGTGTGGTTGTTTCTATCCACCAAAGGTTTCTGCTCGTGATGGGGAACCACATGCTTTATAGGAAGGAAGAGCATCTTCTCATTCAGCAAACTCAGCTGTTGGGTTGTGTGGGGTGATGGGTAGAGAGGAGAATCAGAGAAGCTAAAAGAAGGCAGAGTTACGCTCTGCAAGAGAAGCCAAAGGAGATAACCAGCTAAAGGAATCTTATACAACGGAAGAGGCTGGAAAGAAGACGGAGTTAGAAGGAGAGCCTGTGTGGCTACAAGTTCCTGAAGAGAGAAGAGGAGGATAGGGAAGCTGAGAATGAGGGGGAGTGATGGAGCAGACATTGTCAGGGGGTGAGACTTTAGGGTAAAAAGACATGTTTAAAGACAAGTTTAAAGAATATCTGGGCATGGTGGCTCACAATTGTAATCTCAACACTTTGCAAGGCTGAGGTGGGAGGATTGCTTGAGCCCAGGAGTTTGAAACCAGCCTGGGCAAGATCTCAAAACTCTGTTTTTCTTTAAAAAAAAAAAAAAAAAAAAAAGCCTTGTGTCATGTGATGTAGTATATACCCCTCCTCAATAAAAACCTACATTATTCCTTGATGTTTTCTGAATCAGCTGCATGGAGTTTTCAGTTCATTGTTTCTATAAGACCACAGGTGCAGTAGTTCTCACGGTGGGTGTGGAGTGAGTGTGCACAGTCCCCAAGGAAGCCCGGCTCAGGTATAAATGGGTAATGTGTACATTTGTTTGTTTAGAAGATGCCAGAGTCCTTCTTTATTGGTGTAACGATTAAATAAGGAAAATGCAATTTATGAAAATGAAAAAAAGTTACCTTGAGTTCTATCAGGTTAACACCATTTTTTCTCTATTTTTTTCAAATCCTAATTGAAACTTTGAGGAAGGTATTCTTTATTTGGTTGGTTGGTTCATTTTTTGGCATGGGGTCTTGCTCTGTTGCCCAGGCTGGAGTGCAGTGGCACAATCATGGCTTACTGCAGCCTTGACCTCTCAAGGCTCAGGAGATCCTTCCCATCTCAGCCTCCCAAGTAGGTGGAACTATAGGCATACGCCACAACACCCAGTCAATTTTTGTATTTTTTGTAAAGATGGGGTTTTGTCATGTTGCCTAGGCTCGTCTCGAACTCCTGGGCCCAAGGAATCCTCCCGCCTCAGCCTCCCAAAGTGCTGGGATTACAGGCATAAGCCACTGCGCCCAGCTGAAGGTGTTCTTCAGCTGGGACCTGGAGAACTTCTGAGACATGAGAGAATCCTGGTCTTTGACAACCTATGTTGTACCTATGGACAGTCTACTGCTGCTTACTTGTGGCTCAACTAAGACCAAAAAAAAAAAAAAAAATCCAGCAGTTCTGAAGAACGCTTTCCTGTCCCTTCTGGGGATGATCAAGGGGTCAGGGAGCTCTCGGCCTTCGTGGGAGAGCATTCTCCCAGCAGCCACACCCTGCAGGCTACATAGCATGCTCATACTTATAATTTAATTCAAGAAACTGGAGCTCCAAGCCAAGAGCAACAGCTTGTGATTTGTGGGTGTTAAATGCGCCAGAAAGCGGTCAGCATGTAGGCGACAGATGGGAGGGGAAGGTATTCCTTAGCTGCGGTGGAGGAAGAAGGCTGAGCGCCTTTTCCATTTTGGAACATGTGGCTTTTCTCTGCTGAGGATGGCTGGCCACCCTGGGGTGGCCCTGACCAGGAAAGTCTGAGTCTGCAGCCTCTGAGCCTGAAGGTCAGGCATGGTTACTTTAAAAATAAACTCTTGTGACTGTAACCTTGGCTCAGCGCGTGCAGTTGTGGCCTTGGACTGAAGACACTGGCCACAGCTATGATTTGCATTCACCAAAAATAGTCATTTCAGCATCTGCGAGTGAAATCGGGAAGGAAGAGCCAAGTTCCGTTTCTTCCTCTTCTGCTGCTGCTTTTCTCCATGGGACTAAGCAGATCAACTTTAGTCTGTGCTCTTCTCTGTTGCTTCAGTCACCCTGCTCAGGATTAGACACCTCCCTTCAACAAAGGCTTGTTGAGGACCATTTATGCGCCAGGCACTGGGGATTTAACAGTGAACACAACAGACCTGGGTCCCGCCCTCCAGGTCTTTAAGGTCTTACTGGGCGTGTGTTCATGATGTGGCTGCCATAACTAACTACCACAAACTGGGTGGCTTCAAACACCACAAATTCTTTTTCTCACTGTGTTGGAGGCCAGAAGTCTGCAGTTAGGTGTCAGCAGGGCCATGCTCCCATGAAGGCTCTGGTCGGGGGTCCTTCCTGGCCTTGCTGCTGCTGGCGGCTGCTGTCAACCTCGGCCTTCCTTGGCTGATCGATGCCTCATCCCAGTCTTTGCCTCTGTCTTCACATGGCTTCTGCCCGTGTGTCTAAGTTTCTATGTCCAGTCTTTCTCTTTTTCTTCCTCCTCCTCTTCTTCTTTTTTTTTTTATTTATTTATTTTTTTTTTTTTTTTTTGAGACAGAGTCTCTCCCTGTCACTCAGCTGGAGTACAGCGGAGTGATCTTGGCTCATTGCAACCTCTGCCTCCTAGGTCAAGCAATTCTCCTGCCTCAGCCTCCTGCGTAGCTGGGATTACAGGCGCCCGCTACCTCGCCTGGCTAATTTTTTAGTTTTTTAGTAGAGACGGGGTTTCACCATGTTGGCCAGGCTGATCTCGAACTCCTGACCTCAAGTGATCTACCTGCCTCAGCCTCCCAAAGTGCTGGGATTATAGGCGTGAGCCACCGCCGCCTGGCCAGATCTTTCTTTTCTTCTGAGTACACCAGTCGTATTGGATTTAGGGCTCACCCTAATTCAATATGACCTCATCTTAACTACTACATCTGCGAAGACTTCATTTCCAAAAGAGGTCCCATTCTGAGCTTCCAGGTGAACATGAGTTGGAGGGGGAGGGAGGGACACTGTTCAACCTGGCACAGGGTGTCAAATGGGAAATAAACAAATACATAGATATGAGGCAGGATTATAAGGCAAGTATTAATATTAAGCAGGTGGCCGACGTGGTGGCTCACACCTGTAATCCCAGTAATTTGGGAGGCCCAGGCGGGCAGATCACTTGAGGTCAGGAGTTTGAGATCAGCCTGGCCAACATAGTGAAACCTCATCTCTACTAAAAATATAAAAATTAGCCAGGCATGGTGGTGCACGCCTGTAATCCCAGCTAGGGAGGCTGAGGCAGGAGAATTGCTTGGACCCAGGAAGCTGAGGTTACAGTAAGCCAAGATTGCACCACTGCACTCCAGCCCAACTGACAAAGCAAGACTCCCTCTCAAAAAAAAAAAAAGAAAAAAATTAACCAGATTGTTTTCTGTATATTTTTGTTTCTATCTTCCTTTTCACTGGTACACCAAGTCAATATACACCAATAGGAAGCAGACTCCCCTCAGTGTCGCAGGAAGATTCTGGAATGCATGCAGCCTGTAGAGACTATTTTCCTCTCTCAGAGACCAGAGAAGGGCAGCCAGGCCTGAAGACAGGAGAGAGTGGGAAGACAATGTGGCAACAAGAACAGGGGAGGCAGGGGAGGAGGAAGGGGTGCCTCCTGTGGAGAGAACCGGGGAAGGGAGTGGATAGGCTGTCCTTGAGTGTGGGCCCCTCCCCTGACCCCACAGACACGGCATGTTCACAGCTCCCCACCTCGTCATGTGTCCCAGGCACTTATAAGTCCCTCTGAACGGAGGGCAGGGGACTTGAGCACCTCTGGAGATGGGGTTATAGGGTTACAGGTAGAACTGGACAGAACCAACTGGAACGTCCCTCTGAGCTAAAGCCTCATGAACCCCGCTTCCCCTACTGTGCTCTATAATGTCAGGTGGTGGCGAACAGAATGGGGCACTACACAGAGTAAGAGGGCGTGACTTTCGACTCAGGGCCAGGAGGGAGCTCCCTGAGGAGGTGACTGCCCAGATGCAACCTACAGGATGGGAGGATGTTCACAGGCAGCGGGGCAGGCAGGGAGGACTTTTCAAGCAGAGGCAGCGCCCTGTGTGCGGGTCTTGAGTGGGGACAGAACATCTCAGTCTCTGAGCTGGGGCGGAGAGAGGCACCACGTGGGCTGAAGAGGGAGGCAGGGGCCAGAGGCTCAGGCCTGGCGGGTCACAGTCAGGAATCTGGAGGCAAAATCAACAGGACTCAGTGACAATGGAAATCCATTCATTGTAAACATGTTGGAAATTCATACCATCAATAAGAGGCAAAAAGAGGAACGTTTGCACAAAACAATGAACTGTAAACGTGTCTCCCTGACCTATGTATCCTACAACAGAGTGTTTCCCAGCTGATGGAGTTTGATTTAAGTTGTTCCTGACACACCCTGTTATGAACAACACTGAGAAGAACAACCTTGTTTTCGTGTATATCCTTTCATTATTTCTACAAGACAAATGCCCAGAAAAGCAAGAGGTTTAATGTTTTCAATGGCTTTTGCTCATTGTCGCCACATTGCCCTTCAAAATGGCTGGGCCAAACTAAAAATAGAGCTGCCATCCAGCCATCCTACTGCTGGGTATATCCCCAAAAGAAAGGAAATCAGTATATTGTAGCGGTATCTGCACTCTCAGGTTTGTTGCAGCACTATTTACCATAGCCAAGACTTGGAAGCAACCTGAGTGCCCATCAGCAGATGAATGGATAAAGAAAATGTGGTACACACACACAATGGAGTACTATTCAGCCATAAAAAAAGAATGAGATCCTGTCATTTGCAACAACATGAATGGAACTGAAGATTATGTTAAGTGAAATAAGCCAAGCTCAGAAAGACAAACATCACATGTTTTCACGCATCCGTGGGACCTAAACGTCAAAATAATTGAACTCATGGCAATAGAGAGTAGAAGGATGGTCACCAGAGCCTGGGAAGGATAGTGGGGGTTGTAGGGGGAGAAGTGGGGATGGTTAACGGGCACAAAATAAGATAGAAAAAAGTTAATAAGACTTAGTATTTGATAGCACAACAGGGTGACTATAGTCAGCAATAAGTTGATTATACATTTAAAAATAACTAAAAGAGGACTGGGCGCCGTGGCTCACGTCTGTAATCCCAGCACTTTGGGAGGCCAAGGCGGGCGCATCACGAGGTCAGGAGATCGAGACCATCCTGGCTAACACAGTGAAACCCCGTCTCTACTGGAAATACAAAAAAAAAAAAAATCAGCCGGACGTGGTGACAGCCGCCTGTAGTCCCAGCTACTCAGGAGGCTGAGGTAGGAGAATGGCATGAACCTGGGAGGCAGAGGTTGCAGTGAGCCGAGATCACACCACTACACTACAGCCTGGGTGACAGAGCAAGACTCCGTCTCAAAAAAAAAAGAAAAAAAACCTCAGAGTATAATTGGATTGTTTGTAACACAAAAGATAAAAGCTTGAGGGGATGGATACCCTAATTTCCATAATATGATTATTACACATTTCATGACTCTATCAAAATATCTCATGTACCCCATAAATATATATAGCTACTGTGTACCCACAAAATTAAAAACGTAAAAGAAATGGTTAGGCCTATTTATGAAGCTATAGGTGTGGTTTGACCAAGAGGAGCACTCAAACAGGGGAGGCTCCCCTCCCCGCTGCAGCCACTACCCAGGGGGCTGGGCAATCCATGGGTGGGGGTGGGGAGTGGGTTTGGGAAAGACTCCAGTGCACATGTCTGAATGAGGAGCTTTCAGGCACTGGAATGTTCCTGAAAAGGGTTATTCTCCTGAGTGCCAAGAGTGACTTCAGGAGCAGAGCTGCCCCTCTTACAAAGGTCAGGGTTCCCAGCTGAGTGGCACTTCCATTATCCCTGGGGGGTGCGTGTTGGTTGTGGTGATGGGGCTAAGACATGCCAGCTGGAATCGGATGGCCAGGGTCAGAGAGAGCTATCTGGCTTTAACATGCCACCCTTATGCCACCAACTGCTTCTTATTTCGGCCTCTTCCAGGGGCCTGGTGACCAGTACTGAGTGGGGGCCAACCCTGAGGCATCTAGATGCAATCTAACAGCACCTCCCCTGGGCTTCGGAGACACAGTCAAGGAGGGAGCTGGAACCTGCTTGGTGCTCAGCAGGTGCAACCTGGAACCTGGAGGTAACACAGGCCTAAAGTTTTCCCCTTTCTCACCCCATCGTCTGTCCCCAGACAATGAGCAGTTAGATGCGGCATCTTTGTAACTCTCTCTCTTTTCCTGCTTTGCTCCCCATTTCTCCCGCTCACTGGATCACACTCCCCAGTAGAGGACTCGACTTCACATTTTTGTGTTAGGTTCTGCTTTGGGCTAAGACCCAGGCTAAGACAGCCACTTCTAGTTGTGTGACTTTAGGAAAATGCCTAATTTCTCTAAACCTAAATGTTCTTATCTCCAGAATGGTGACGCACAGGAGCTATCATTGTGGTAAGCAGAATAATGGCCCCCTAAAGATGTTCACTTTCTAATCTCTGGAACTTGTAAATATGTTAGGTACCAAGGCAAAGTGAAATTAAAATTGCAGATGGAATTAAGGATGTTAATCTGATCTGAAAATAGAAAGATTAATCTGAATAATCCAGGTGAGCCCAACGTAACCAAAGAGTCCTTAAGAGTGGAAGCGGGAGGCAGGCAGAGATGCGATGCTGCTGGCTTAGAAGATGGAGGAGGACACTGTGAACCAGGGAACAGGGCCAGCCTCCAGAAGCTGGAAAGGGCACAAAAATGGATTCTTCCCTAGAGAGTCTTCAGCCCTGTTGACACCCTAATTTTAGCCCAGTGAGACCTGTGCCAGGCTTCTAGCATTCAGAACTGTAGTAATACATTTGTGTCATTTTAAGCTACTGCATTGTAATTGTTACAGCAGCAAATAGAGAACTAATATACTTACCTCATGGGCTACTGTGACAATTTGATGAGATAATATCTGTAAAGTACTTAGCTCAAGCCCTGGCACATAGGAGATGGGTGGTGATCGCTGTTGCTGTTTGGCAGTAAATAACCTGAGAGTGCCTGGCTGATTTCTTAGTGTAGCCACCTGAGTCCCACCCCTGGCGATTCAGGAACCTGGGCAAGGGAAGGAAAACTGTAGCCTATAGGACTTACACTTGGCCCTGATACATAGCCAGGTGTGACCCTGGAGCCACACCTTGGGCCACCAGCACATCCCATCCTCTGGCCCCTTGGTACCACTGTCCTTGCCCCATCTCAGGTTGCCCCAGCCACCTGAAAAGCATGCCAGGACCTGAAATAACAGCCATATTCCTTGGTCTGCAAAATTCTTTTTTCTGCCAATTTGATATATTTGTCATTGTGAATCCTCATGCTCTGCATTTAAAATATGAAAACACCTATTCAGGTATCATCAATGCACCAGGCAGGCTCTGTTCTCCAGGTGTGGGCCCTGGAAAGCAGCAGCAGCAGCATCCTCCGGAACTTATTAGAAATGCTCCTGCTCACGCCAATCCCAGACCTATTGAATCCAAAACTCTAAGGGTGGGGCCCAGCCATCTGCTTTTTAACAAGGCCTTCAGGTGCACTGTCAAATTTGAGAACCACTGCACCACTACACAGGGCATTGGACCAGATGTCAAATGCAGGTGGCTTGGCACCTCTTACCAGGGCATAAGTTTAGAATCCTGTCTATTCTTACCACCCTCTGGGGTGAGTCACACAGGATATAAGCCTTATTAATTAATTCAACAAATATTGAGTGCCTACTCTATGCCAGACACTGAAACAAAAAGTGGGGTACAGTGGATAACAAGCCAGTTTGGGGCCTGACCTCATAGAGCTAACAGAGAAGAAGACAGACATTCAATAAATCATTGCCTACTGACACCTTACAAGATGCTTTGCAGGGTTTTAAAAATCAGTGCTTCTCAGTGCTTAATTTGGGTACAAATCCCCTGGGATCTTGTTTGCATGCAGGCTCTGATTCAGTAGGTCTGCAGCAGGCCTGAGAGTCTAGTATGTCTTTTGAACAAGCTCTCAAATGAGGCTGCTGGCCTGAGGGCCACACTTTGAGTAGCAAAGTTTTAACCTCTTGAGGCAATTTCATACCTGATATCCTATTCTAGCCTACAGTTTAGCTGATGGGAAAAAGTGACAGGAATCGTTATTACTTTTCTTTCCTCTAGAAAAACCAGGAAAGAGTCAGGAACGGTTATCCTCCTCTCAGGTGAGAAAACCAGGTCCTGGCGCTCCCAGTGTCACATCGAGGCTGGGCCCTGGGACCCCAGGAGCTCAGTGCACATTGCCTGCATTACCAGGAGGTTCAGGCAGCCGAGACAAAGGACAGACGAGGCTCGCTGATTAACTTTTGCCTGTGAGTTTTATCACAGAGCCACAGAGCTCTCTCCCTGAGCCAGCCCTGATGTTGGGGAGACAACTGCTTGGTTCTCCCTCTGGCCCAGGACTTGGATAAGAAATTAGATGTGGATTTGCAATGCCTGTGAGTCAAGTGAGTTCTTTGGGCTGAATGATAAAAAAAGGCGCATTCCCCACCTCGCTGAAGAGAAGAAAATAACATAGGATGATGGCAGCCCCTCTCATTCCCCCCAACCCCGTAAAAATAAAGGCTTCCCAGTCCCCTACAGCGAAGGGAAGCAGGCTTTTCTTGGCTTGTTTGCAGCCAGGGCAGCTGGAATCTGTTGGATACATTCAAACTGTCAGTCTCCCTGAGATAGGCTGGCTGGGTAAACACTTCCATTTCATTTAAGGAGGCTACTTCCCCTCTTGAACCTCCCACCTCACCCAGGGCCACCCTTCCGCTCTCACACCCCAGCTATGTTTCTTGCCTACACTGAACTCGCAGTGTTTGTGAAGTGGATTTGTATGATTCCAAGTGATTTCAAGAATTCGTTTGAAGGCTCCACTCCACATCAGCAAACATATTAAAAAGCATCTGGGGCTGGGCGCAGTGGTTCATACTTTGTAATCCCGGCACTTTGGGTTGAGGCTGGAGGATTGCTTGA
The DNA here is from genome assembly GCF_037993035.2 of Macaca fascicularis. Taxonomy (NCBI): domain Eukaryota; kingdom Metazoa; phylum Chordata; class Mammalia; order Primates; family Cercopithecidae; genus Macaca; species Macaca fascicularis. Next base: position 110,052,016 of record NC_088382.1, on the reverse strand, counting down.
GGCCAGGAATTTGAGACCAGCCTGGGCAACAAAGCAAGACCCCATCTCTTTAAAAAAACTTCTTTTTAAAAAAACCACTAGCTAGGCATGGTGGTATGAGCCTGTAGTTTCAGCTACTCAGGAGGCTGAGGTAAGAGGCTGAGGCAGGAGGATCACCTGAGCCCAGGAGTTAGAGGCTGCAGCGAGCTATGACTGTGCCACTGCACTCCAGCCTGGGAAACAGAGTGAGACCCTGTCTCTAAAAAAAACCCAACCAACCAACCAACCAACAAACAAAAAAACACCCCACACATCTTATGTGTTAAGTATTTGGCCAACGTGAGCAAGTTTTATTTGCTAGCATTTTGACTATAAAAAAAAATGATGCTTTTATAATTCTACTTTTAAAATAATTCGCCTACCAGGAATACATTCAGTCTATGATTGGCTGTGCTTTCTCAACCATCTGTATGCAAGCCAGAAAATCTTTTCAAAGAAAGAAAAGCAAGCTTTATTGTTTTTTAAGCATAATGAAGTTTTATGAATTCCCAATTTATTCACAAAATCAGCATGTAATTTTTGTAGGCATTTAATTCAACCTTTAATTTCAGTTTTGCAGTTCTTTTTCTGCTTTGGAGGTCCTTACTATTTTTTAGGGGAGGGGGTCTTAAGCGTCTCGGTTAGGCCCTTGATGGTACTTAATAGCTAAAATGGCCTTGAGTCGGGGAGGGTGCGGCAGGCGAGGATCTAGGCAATGGTGGATGCCGCTCGCCGGGGGAAACCACTCCCCAGCTCTGAGAGTCTTCTCCGCACTTCACTTTTTTCTTGCATTTTCTTACCTCCAGGGATCCAGTTTCAGCCAAGAATTTGGTTGCCATGGTGACGGTAAAAACTAGGCAGAATCGTCAGGTTCTGGGCTTTGTTCAAACGGACTAAATTTTAATTACAGAAAGCTTGGTGAGCAGCAGGCAAGGAGGGTGGAATTCCAGCGCGCTGTGATCTGGATTGAAAAAGGCCACAGAGAGAGAGAGGGCGTGGCAAGAAGGTGGCAGAGTGAAGGGTCTGGGGGCCCAGGCAGCTACCCGAAGGTTATATACACAGGGTGTAGTCCTGTAGGCCTGGGGTCAGAGATGGCCTTTCAGATCTGGCTCTCCTGCTCCTCGTCGTGCGATCCTGAGCAATAACTTGACATCTCTGTGCCTTCCTTCCATTCGTGTAACAGTATAATCACAATAACACCTGCCTCCTACAGCGGCTGTAAAGATTACATGAGCTACTGTGTTCAGCATAGTAGTTGGCACATATTAGATGATCCAATATTATTATATTCATATATGTATGTATTGATTTACATTTATTGAATTCAACCAAAATAATAACTATTATTATTGAAAGCAAACTTCACAGGTCCAAAGAAAGTATTCGAGTCACTCTCAATGTCTCTGCCCTCATAGAGTATGACGTGACTTCGGTCCTAAGGGAAAGGAAAATACTTTCTGTCCAGTGCCTCCAGTGTGTGTTAGGACCCTTAGACATCCATCTTTCTTATCTGCTCACAGGTACAGCCAATAGCCTACACTGCAGAGAGAGTGTTTCCTCTAAGAAAAGTTAAAGGATGAAAATATCAGTCTGCATTTGTAAGCCACTCAAGAAACATCAAGCCAGCTGAACCCACTCTATGTGGCAAAGGTAGTAAGCAGTGGTTAAAACAAATGTATGGGGTCGATGATTCTCAAACTGGGATGCACATTGGAATCCCCCCCGAGTCCTCCACTGGATGCTCGACTTCATCTAGGAGAGGGGAGGAAGGGAAGAAGGATTCAAGAGAGGTGTCATGGGCCAGGCCTGGGGGTGAGCAGCATTACTTCCATCCTCACTCTGTAGGCCAGCCACAGGCACACACCACCTCCGAGTGTAAGGGACTGAGAAACTGGTCAACTGCATAGCCAGGAGGAAAATCAGCCTGCCGCTGCCACATGGATGATTTTAATGCACTGCTAAGTTCAAAAACTCTTCTCCTGGAGTAAAAGGGAAAGATTCTTGAGGTTTCAAAAGCTGAAGGAAGAGACAGAAGGAGGCAAACAAAATAACATCTTGCAGTGGAAGAGAAGCTTATACGGTTTACAGAGCACTATCACACATACCCATGAAAATGTTTCAGATAAGGTATCACAGGCTCCAACATGCCCTCAAAGTCTTTCTACAGCACCCTGGCCAGACCTCCCCTTCCCCACCCAGCACACTCTAGTCTCCTACGTGCCTGCTTATCTCAATTAGACTGCAGGCAAGGCTTCAACTTATTCATCCTTGAATCCCAAGTGCCTGGCAAGGTGCTTGGCACACAGTAGTGAGAGCTGGTTGAATTTAGTCTAGGAGATAAATGGAAAAGAAGAAAATAAGAAGCAGAGAAGACCCCCAGGGGTTAAGAGCCCTGAATTTGCCACTTAGTACCTTGGTGACCTTGGATAGGTGACTTTAGCCTCTCAGTGTCTTTGTTTCCTTGTTTGTAAATAGGGTCTATGATTGCATCGACCTCAGATGGTTATTGTGAGGGTTAAATGAGCTAAGAGATCCAAATGTGCTTAGAAGAGCATCTGACTCACAGTAAGTCCCTGGTAAGTGTTGTTGCTATTTTTGTTAGTAAGATGATAAGAAGTCCTACCACTGAAAGGATGTGCGGGTAGAAATGAGCAATTGCAACTAGAAGGGCCTGTGTGCCCACAATCAGGGGTGAGGAGGAGTGTCATGGAGCAGGTAAGTTTCCCCACACACCATGGCCAAGAGACTTCAAAGCAAGTAAACATGAGAGGGTGACATTTGACTTTTTGCAGAGCAAATGGAACAATCACTGTGCTAGCCTTGTGCAGGCTGGGGCAGGAAATGGGTTAGCCGGAGTGAATGGTTGACATAGGTGACAAGGAGTCCATGGTGCCAAGCCAAGGCTGGGGTTTTGAAGGGAGAATAAAGATGTATGTGTTGGTGGGGGTGGGGGAATGTGATTTGGTGGGGATGAAGAAGGGTAGAAGAGAGAAGAAATTTCTTGGGGCATCTGAGATCCACCTGATAATATTTGACACTGTCTTCAGGCAACAGGTAATTGCTTTATTGCATTAAAATTTCCAAAATTAAAAAGATGTATTGCAGCAGCTGCCTGATAAGATTTCAAAGATTCAGAGGAGACAAAGATGTATTAGAAAAATACCCTAAAGCCCTGCATGATAAGACTAAGCAGGGAAATAATGCAATGGATATCAGCTCAGTTATTCAAGGTTTACATTGATTTCTCATGGAAATGAAACACCACCTCTTATGACATCAAGATTAGGTGTGTAATTTGTAGATAACCTAGACCCCACTGGCTCCTTCTCCTCTTGTTAGCCCTTCTCAGATGAAAAACATTGTGAGATGCCATTTATGCGAACCTGATAGAAGTGAAGAAAACCATTTTAGCCTGCCCTTCAGAAGAGCCTGGGTGACAGGTGGGCTGTGGCTCAAAGGAACTCAAGGATCCTTTCTGTTGTTAAGACCCTAGGATTCTAATCCTGCCTTCTATATGGCGATGGTTCTGTTGTCCCATCATCAGGAAAACAGGCAAAAGGTGCTTTCTCAGCTTCCTTTGAGACTAATCTGAATCCCTTGTGAGGTATGTGATAAATTGGGAGAACAGCCCATAATTAAAGAACGTTCCACCAATTCTCTCCCGCCTCCTGGCCAACACCTGTAATTCTGTAGTCAGATAATCAACCCTTGTCGTTGAGGCTTTGACTGCCATTACAGTGCAAAATCCTGAAGATGTCTTCTGGCGTTTGCCTCTTAAGATTGAAAGTCATTTTAGAAATCTAGGATCTGAGGGCTGGGCACGGTGGCTCATGTCTGTAATCCCAGCGCTTTGGGAGGCTGAGGCAGGCAGATCACTTGAGGTCAGGAGTTCACGACCAGCCTCGCCAACATGGTGAAACCCCGTCTCTACCAAAAAATACAAAAATAAAAATAAAAATTAGCCAGCATGGTGGCATGTGCCTATAGTCTCAGCTACTTGGGAGGCTGAGGAAGGAGAATCACTTGAATCCACGAGGAAGAGTTGCAGTAAGCCGAGATCCCACCATTGCACTGCAGCCTGGGTGACAGAGTCCGTCTCAAAAAAAAAAAAAAAAAAAATCTAGGATTTGAGAGCAGCTAAGAACATAGGGGGGCAGTGGTGAGATGGGTACCTGGAGGGGAGTGAAAGAGAGGCCAGGGTTGCCCAAGTCCAACCTCATGTCTCTGCTCTGCTTAAACCCCTTCTGCAGCTCTCTACTGCCCTGAGAATGACATCCCCACTGTTCACCATGGCCTTAAATCCCCTGCGAATTCCACCTCATCCTCTGCCACTTCCCTTCACTGCTCTGAAGATGCCCTGGTCTTGTTTCAGTCCCTTGGACATACCCAGCTCTTCTCCATCTTTGCATGTGTCATAGCCTCTTCCTGGAAAACCTTCCTGCTGCTCATCCCAGAACTGACTCTTCATGGATTTACTCTTGTTTTGAGAGAAGGGGGGCATGTCCACCACCAGAGGGGAACTTGCTATCTTGGTAGCCATTGTCCCCTGACACCTGGCACACCTACTATATAGAGTCACCATTCAAGTGGATGTTGAATGAGTACACTTGTTTCACAGTTTGGTTGGGCAAGCCCCAAAGCTTGGTTCCCGGTAGGATCAGGCTTTGTGAGTGGGCTAAGTTTCTATAAAAGTCTCCCTACCAGTTTCCAGTCTTGGTGAAACTATCTTTGTGGGCACAAATGAGAAAACTTGCCAATTGTATCACCAGTTACCAGCTATGGATCATGCGAGCCGGGTCCACAGAAGAACCTGATCCTCCTTTCACTTTTTATTTCCTCCAGTCATGGGGACAGAGGGGCGCCACCTTTTCAGAAACTCTAAGAAAGAGTGTTCATGAAAGTGGTCAGAGAGTTTTACAATTTTGCCATTAGGAATGATTAAATATCCGTGACCAATGCCTCTGTGATTAAATTGCATTGGGAGTTCCAAAGTTTTCTTTCTGTGCATTAAGAGTTAAATGAGAAGCAAGCAACTGAACTTCTCATTTAGAAAATATTTCTTCTCTCCTTGGCCCCGTGCAGCAGCTCACACCTGTAATCCCAGCACTTTGAGCGGCCGGGCGGGGGACCACTTAATGCCAGGAGTTAGAGAGCAGCCTGGTCAACATGATGAAACCCCATCTCTACTAAAAATACAAAAATTAGCCAGACACGGTGGCACGCACCTGTAGTCCCAGCTACTCAGGAGGCTGAGGCAGGAGAATTGCTTGAACCTGGGAGGTGGAGGTTGCAGTGAGCCGAGATCACACCACTGCACTCCAGCCTGGACAATAGAGCGAGACTCCATCTCAAAAACAAACAAAAAAAAAGTGAAAAAAATAACATTTCTTCTCTCCTGGACCCAGAAGCACCTTCCATCCATGAATCCAGGAAGTAGGAATGAGAGCTGCACCTGCAGGGTAGAAAATGCGAGTAACCCTTATGTGAGACGTAACACCCAGGCAAGGTGAGCCTCAGGAAATGGGAACCCTCCAATGGCACTGCACATCTGGACTGGGCCACTCTGCGTGCCAGAATTTGTATAACGTTTTAGATTTGCATAGATATAGGAATATACAAGAAGGAGAATATATAGGAGGATTTAGCAGTGGTTATTTCTGAGAAACAGGGAGTACATGTAGTTTTGGGGGTTTTGCTTAGCTTTTTTTTTAAGTTTCTGGTTTGCTTTTGGAATGAACATGAACATGATTTACTTTCGGATTTTTTTAAAAACATTGAATATTTAAATTTTTTTAAATAATAGGCACTCATTAAGCAATAAAATTACAAAACAGAGTTACAAAGGAGGAAAAAAACTGTTCAAATCAACTGCAATTTATGTTTGGGGTTTTTAAAAATTGTATTTTTTTAAAATAAACTGGTTTGTCTTATTTAGCATAGCTATAATGATACTACATATAAAATATTTTTGCTTGCATTCTTTCACTTATTTCATTATAAGTACTTTCCATGTTATTACTTAGTCTTTACAACACTATTTTAACTTGCAAATAAAATTCTGTTGAAATATCACAGTTTGACTTTTACTTCTGTCTTCAACAGGAGATATATATGTTCTTTCCAATGTTTCATGGTTACAAGCTGCCCTTAGCATGTCATGCCATAGAGTTTAGATTCTATTCTTAAGGCAGTGGGAAGTCACTGACAGATGCTAGGCAGCCAAGTAATGTCATTGAGTTTTCATTTAAGAAAGTTCTTCTGGGCTTTCTGAAAAAGTTGGCTAGGGTAAGGCTGAAGGTAGGGAGAACAAGGAAGCTGAGGCTGAAGCTGAAACTTCCCAGGTAAGGCTGAAGGTAGGGAGAACAAGGAAGCTGAGGCTGAAGCTGAAACTTCCCAGACCTCTCATTTCACAGAAATTGATACTCACAGTGCCAGTCTTGCCCTCACTTTACACCGGATTACAAAAGTTTGAGCATTATGAGAATTTTGGGCTCCAACTTCTTCATTTTACAGTCAAATAAGGCTCAGAGGGTTTAAGTGACTTCTCTAAGGTCACATAAAGATTTAGTGGAGCCTAGAACATAAGGCTTCTGATTTTAGTCTCATGTCCTTCACCACAGCAGGCTGCATCATGCAATAATATAAATTAAATGTCGTTGGTATACTCAGCACTGTGTTAAGGTGAGGAGAGGTTTATAAGTGTGTAGAAGACAGAGATCCTTTATGATAGTAAAGGTGGTGATAGTGATGATGATGATCATAATATTAGTGATGGTGGCAGTGGTGGTGGCAATGGTGATGGTGGTAGTGGTGGTAATGATGGTGGTAGTGGTGGTGGTAGTGGTAATGATGGTGGTGGTGGTGGTAATTGATGGTGGTAGTGGTGGTAGTGATAGTGTTGGTGGTGGTGGTAGTGATGGTGGTAGTGGTAATTGATGGTGGTGGTAATGATGGTGATGGTGGTGGTGGTGATAGTGGTGGTGGTGATAGTGGTGGTGGTGGTAATGATGGTGATGGTGATGGTGGTGGTGGTAGTAGTGGTGATGGTGGTAATTGATGGTGGTGGTGGTAATGATGGTGGTGGTGATGGTGGTGGTAATTGATGATAGTGGTGATGGTAATGATGGTGATGGTGATGGTGGTGGTGGTAGTGGTGATGGTGGTAATTGGTGGTGGTGGTAATGATGGTGGTGGTGATGGTGGTGGTGGTAATTGGTGATGGTGGTGGTAGTAATTGGTGATGGTGGTGGTGGTAATGATGGTGGTGGTGGTAATTGGTGGTGGTGGTGATAGTGGTTGTGATTCTTTACAAAGGACAAAGTACTTCCACAGCTATGATCTAATTTGATCTTCAAAATAACTCGAATAATAGTGGCCAGGATTTCTTGCCACGCTAGGCATCATGTGAGATGTTTTATTTATTTGATACCATAGCCCTGTGAGATTGGTATGATTGTTCTTCACATTTTACAAATGAGGAAACTATGACTCAGAGAGGTGAAATGACTCACCCAAATAAACAAGGAAGCCATCATTAGAACCCGTTTTATCTAACTATGTGAATTTTACTGACTTGTTTTTTTCCAGGAATCACCATGCAGACAATACTTTCCTCTGATGGGTAATTTAATCAAACTATTGAAGGGCATGGCTGAATAAGAAGGGAGGAGGGCTGGCTGGCCTGGCCAGGTGCCCACGCACCTGGGTTATTGGGAATAGGCTAGCCACTCCTTCCAAAGATACCCCTCCTGAAGGACATGTAATACAAGGAGGGGTACTCCACACAGCAGCATTCTTCATGTGTAACAGCGGCCCGTGAAACAGGGCTAAATGCTAAGGAGCTGAAAAGCATGAAAGAGCTAAAAACCACTGGGCCACTTTGCCATGTGAACCTCATTATTAAGAATGCTACCTCAGGGCTGGGCGTGGTGGCTCATGCCTGTAATCCCAGCACTTTAGGAGGCCGAGGCAGGTGGATCATTTGAGATCAGGAGTTCAAGATCAGCCTGACCAACATGGTGAAACCCCGTCTCTACTAAAAATACAAAAATTAGCCAGACATGGTGGCATGCACCTGTAGTCCCAGCTACTTGGGAGACTGAGGCAGGAGAATTGCTTGAACCTGGGAGGTAGAGGCTGCAGTGAGCAAAGATCACGCCACTGCACTCAAGCCTGGACAATAGAGCAAGACTCCATCTAAAAAAAACCAAACAAACGAACAAAAAAAGAGGCACAAGATGTGATGGGTATGTGAGTTGGTAGAAGACAGAACTGTTTTTCTTTTTCTTTTTTTTTTTTGAGATGAGGTTTCGCTGTTGCTGCCCAGGCTAAAGTGCAATGGCATGATCCCAGCTCACCGCAACCTCTGCCTCCCAGGTTCAAGCAATTCTCTTGTCTCAGCTTCCCAAGTAGCTGGGATTACAGGCATGCACCACCATGCCCGGCTAATTTTTTTGTATTTTAGTAGAAACAAGGTTTCTACATGTTGGTCAGGCTGGTCTCAAACTCCCTACCTCAGGTGATCCGCCCACCTCGGCCACCCAAAGTGCTAGGATTGCAGGTGTGAGCCACCATGCCTAGCCAGAACTGTTTTTCAATCCTGAAATCCTCTGAAAATTGATCACTCCTTATAGGTTCCTATCCTAAATCTAAACATTTGTTGCTATAGGCAACAGAGTTTGTGAGTGAACAAAACTGCCCAGGGCAAATGTGCTTCTGGAAATATGATAGCAAACAATTATTATTGGGTCATTTCAATGTGAACTTATTTGGAACAGCTGTACTTGGTTCAGGTATATAAGTGTAGCCCACAATTAATTAACCATCATGATTGATTTACTGGGGAAAATGCAGAACACCAGGAAAGTAAATGTCACATTTGTTTTTATTTTCTGCCCTAAACAAATCATAAGTACCATAAGTTTAGTAGTCTGACACAACTGTGCCAGGGATATTCATTCTCCTGTAATGAATGAGATTCAGGGAAAAATGTGATGATTGCCAAAAGCACTGACCAGGGAGACAAATTAATTTCTTCATTAAAATACACACACACACACACACACACACAAAATCTAGGCCCGGTGCGGTGGCTCACGCCTATAATCTCAGCACTTTGGGAGGCTGAGGCAGTTGGATCACCTGAGGTCAGGAGTAAGAGACCAGACTGGCCAACATGGTAAAGCCCCAGCTCTACTAACAATACAAAAAAATTGGCTGGGTGTGATGGCAGACGCCTGTAATCCCAGCTACTTGGGAGGCTGAGGCAGAAGAATCACTTGAACCTGGGAGGCAGAGGTTGCAGTGAGCTGAGATTGCACCACTGCACTCCAGTCTGGGCAGCAAGAGCAAAACTCCACCTCAAAAAGAAAAAAAAACAACAAAACAACAACAAACAGGAAAACACTGATCCTTATACAATGGAGGAGAAAACCAAAACCACCGAAAGCACCTGTCTTTATTTCAATTTGACCATGTTACAAACTGGGCTTTCTCAGGGTCATTGGTTTTGCTCGCCATGTGGCAATGGGTTTTCTGCTCCTCATCCTCCCCCAGACATCAGCACAGTTCACTTTCTCCTTCTTCAGGCCTTCACTCAGATGTCACCTTTTCCTCAGTGCCCTCCCTAGTTCTCTATCTAAAACCACGCACTCCCCTCCCTCCACACTGCCTATGCATCTTTCCTGCTTTTTAGCTCCTTAGCACTTATTACTATTTCAATACTCTATGTTTTAAATATTTATTTGTGATTGCTGTCTCCCCCACTAAAATGTAAGCTCTGTGAGAGCAGGGATCTTTGTCCTTTTTGTTTTCCCATTTTTCCAATGAGCACAGTGCCTGATACACAGTAGGCTCTAAATATATATTTATCGAACAGGTGAATGAATGAATGAATGAATGAATGAATGAATGAAACAATCAGTCAATCAATTTCTTCAATAAAGTTATTGAGAACCTACTAAGAGGCAACACATAGCAGGCTCTAAATACCTATTTGTTGAACAGATGAATGAATAAATGGGTCAATCAATCAATCAATCAATCAAATTCTTCAATAAAATTATTGAGAACCTAGTAGGAGGTGTAACTACGGAGTGATGGAGAAAATATCTTTCATTGAGCCTCTTAATAGCATTTATTCAGCCTCCATAATCTGTCTTAGATATGGAAAGCTAGGTGATTTTCATGTCTTATACAGAAACCCCAAAATGCTATTTTAAAATATGGCTGCAAGTTGTCGCCTTTGCTCTACCGGGTGGGGACAGAATTCATCCTAGAGATAAAACTGCTCTGCTGTGTAAGAAAATATTTCATGGCACTTGGCTGTGCAGAAATGAGGGGAAGGTGGACTGAGGTTGTTCTTCATAAGCAAAGCAAAATCGACAGTGATTTCCTTGGGCAGTATTTTTGGTTGTTTTTGTGAAGGCATTGTCGGTTTGTCCCTGACAAATGTAAAATACAGAAATTCTGGTTTGAGCTGAGCTGGGGAGGGATTCTAGGTCTGAGCACGAAAGCAGATTTGAGAAGGAGCTTGGTTCTGAGGGAAGAGACCCCACAATCATGGAGGCCAACTGGTGGCCAAAAAGAGAGACTGACTGTCAGGGAGGGGCTCCTTCTAATGGGAGATGATGATAGACCTACAGTAATGTTTAAGATCTAATTTTCACTTGCCCAAGCAATGTGCTCCACCCCTCAGCAAATTGGTTACACAAAACTACTGAGTGAGCACCAACTGTATAGCTGTACTAGGTGTTAAAATATTAAAATATTTCATACTGGTTGGTAGATGGCCTCTGTCCTGAGGCTTTCTCTCCCAGTTATCCCCTAGGACACTGTTACCTTGAGTACCCCAGCCCACCCCAAGCCCCCTTAGCCACCCCGTGATCCATAACCCTAAGGGTTATGCCTGACACCACAAGGATCCTTTGGGATGGATTGGCCATTCTCTGGGCTACAGCAGTTGTTAAATACTCTGACTCTCATGGCTCATGCCTGTAATCCCAGCACTTTGGGAGGCCAAGGTGGGCAGATTGCTTGATGCCAGGAGCTCAAGACCAGCCTGGGCAACCTGGCAAAAGCCTGTCTCTACTAAAAATACGAAAAACAATTAGCCGGGTGTGGTGGCATGTGCCTGTAGTGCCAGCTACTCAGGAGGCTCAGGTGGGAGGATGGCTTGAGTCTGTGGGGGTGAAGGCTGCAGTGAGCCTTCTGCACTCTACCTGGACATTGGAGTAAGACCCTACTTCAGAAAAAAAAATTCTGACTCAGCCCTGCCTCCACACACGTACCAGCCTGGTTTGGGAGGTGAGGTAGAGAATAAAGGGGAAGACTGTGTCCACAACCAGGTAGAAGCAGAGCAGAAAGAGGCAATAGTATGAGAGACTGGAGGGCCAGCTACAGTGGAGAAGGGGAAGGTGTTGTGGGATGGGAGGTAGGGCGTAAGTCACAGGCAACACCCAGGACACACAGGCACTTGGCAAATATCTTCAGTACTATCCAGACGGCCCTAGTATCCTGCAGTCACACAGAGCAAGGATTCAGGCTATCACTATCTAGTGTTAAACAAAATGAGCTTGCAGAAGGCTAGGAACTCAGGGACGCTGAGATTACATATCAGATGGAGAGAAATACAATGTAGCCCTTCCCAACAAGGAACTGCTGATTCTGATAGATTCCATTTTATATCAAAGGATAGTTGGTGTCAGGGAAGAATGGGCTGAAAGAAAACAGCATCATTTCCCATGTATTTAATCAGATGTTCAACTGTGCAGGGGTTTGGCAGGGCTGTGGCTGGCGCCCTCATGCCAGCTCCAAATCTGACACATTCCACGTCGCGAGCGCCCCAGGAAGGAACGCAGGGCCCCCGCTGTGTTTATCAGACTCTCTGCTCAGCCCCAGCACTCTTTTCTCTTAATATTAGGAAAATTAAAGAGAAACTATGCAGCAGAAGTCAAAGCAGGCATCTTCAAGAGACCCAAGCCAACACTTTTGGGGAGGTGGGGACTCACATTTTCATAGGCCCCTTCGTTCTAGTTCTCTCTTCTCCTTTTGTCCTTCCACGTTCAATCTCTGCTTTTCCTCTCACACCTGCACCTTTTCCTTAATGATAAGGATCACACCCCACTCCCCGGCAACATGGTCAGCCCCGTGCCAGGCACTGAGGTGACACTCTGCCCGGGGCTTGCTAAAAGCAGACCAACGGCTCCCTTCTCACTGCAGAAAAGCCAGCTTGTGCTCAGGAAGCCAGAGAACGAAAATTGCAATTCACCATAACTAGGACTCAAGACAGAGCTATCAGAAAGCCTAGGAGGAAAGAGCCAGTGGTCCCTTCATCCTCCTCCTGCAGGGCGGTGAACACTTCAGAGAAACACTTCATTTGAGACCAAAGAGGTATGTCTGCCATGCCTAGCAGTATTCGTTCAGGATCTTCTAGAGCAAAATGTCTTCCCTGCTGCCTCTTCGACCTTCTCGCCTACAACTCTCCCCATGCTCCACTCTGGCCACACGGACTTCCTTGCTGTTTCAGGGATTTGCCAAGCATGATCCTTCCGCAGAGCTCTGTACCTCCCATTCTGTGTGTCTGGAACACTCTAGATGTCTCTGCAGCACCTTCCCTCCCTTCCCTCAGGTCCTCGCTCAAATATCACTTTCTCAGAGATCCTCCATGACGACGCTACCAAAAAATCACATATACCTCTAGTCACTCTCTCCACCGTTACCCAGCCTTATTTCCTTTCCAGCACTTTCCTCACCAGACATATGTGATGTTTGTTTATTTTCTGTCTCTTCCATTAGTATGTAAGGTCTCAATATCAGGCACATGTCTGTCTTGTTTGCTGCAGAGACCTCAGTTCCCAGAAAAGAACTTGGTGCAAAGCAGATGCTCAATAAATAATATTGAATAAATGACCAAACTCTTGCACCTCAACTCTTGCACCACCAAATATTATTTTATTATTAATTTTTCCCCCAAAAAATCTTAAGAAATCCTTATGACATCACTGAAAGCCAGTCTAAGCTTCTGAGAAGTGAAACTAACTGATGTAGTCTCACTAACTTGTTATAATCCCAGCCATGGGAGCCTTTTAATTGACCTTGTTAGCTTCATTCCAGGTAAAGGTGTAATTTACATTAGCCTCTCCTCTCCAGCCCCCTATAACCCAGGGCACAGATGTGCCCTGGCTGGGAATCACTGCTTCACGCCTTCAGTAAGATCACTTCTTCCCACTAACAGAGCATCTACCCTCACACACTGTGTGTATACACTTGTCTACACCCCCATCCAGATGCCCAGGCACCACACAAGCACCAGACTCAAGAATATCCCATTTGATCACTCAATATCAAATATTTTTCCCACACCTACAAGATGTTGGTAATACAGCAATAAACAACAGTGCTGTGGAACTTACGTTGTAGAAATTAAACAATTAAATGTTAACTTGAATTAAAACTGACCTAGAAATGTGGAATATTCAAAGACATAATCTATGTTAAAATTTTTTATTTTCATAGTTCTGGAAATGGATAGTGGTGATGGCGTCACTATATTGTGAATGTACTTAATGCTACTAAATTGTACACAAAAATGGTTAAAATGGCAAATTTTATGTTATGTGTATTTAACCACACAAAAAAATTTTTTCATTTTCTTTCCTGGGATATGCTTTAAACATGTGTTTTGTGGTTCAGCAATCTGCACCTTTTCACTTAAATTTCTTTGATTAGGTAGAAAAGGAGTTTATACAAAGGGTATTAGGTAGCTCACAGAATTATCAGGAAGACTGGAGAAACAGGCTTGAGGCTGTGTTTTGAGAGAGAACATTCACAGAACTGCTCTCTCACCACTACAACCAGGCACTGGATGCTCAGTTCACAGTGTCGCTACTTAAACCAGGATCTTACTTTACCACAACTGCTGCTGCCCTCAACACCAGTAGTAGCACTTCTGAACCAGGAATTTGACTTTTCAGCCACTGCCACTACAAAACATCCCCTCCACTATCTTCACCAGAAAATGGATTCTGGATGGCACTGGCATTCCTACATTGTCCACTTTCAAAGAGAAGTCTCAAGTCTCACACAAGCATCATGTCTGGTGGGTGGAGCCCAGATCCCATGCCAGGGCATTAGCTGCAAGGGAGCCTAGGAACATGTTTTCAGATGAGCTCATAAGGCAGGACTTTCTCCAAATACCAGAAGGCTTTTCAATAGGTGCTGTGCACCCAGGAAACATGACAAGTGTCCCCTACAGATATGCTCTTATTTTGCTCTTTTCTTTTTTCCCTCCTAACCACATTTTCACTTCTCCAAAGCTTCACTTACATTCCACTTCCTCAGACTCCTATAGAGCAGCCGCTAGAATAGTTTGGAGCCTCCCCCAAATTTCTCTGTGTACAGATGCACAGTGGGGTGTCAGGCTCACTGTGGGCCGGAAGAGAATCAGAACACAGAGCAGTTTCTCTGCAAGCCGAACTTCCCTGATGCTTAATCCCTAGACAAAATTCAGACACTTGAAGATAGACTGTAGGATGGATTAGACAGACAGAGGTGGAGTGAGCCAGATAACAATTCCTACCCTGGAAAAATATTGTCAACCTAGCAGATACTCATGAAGTCCTTTCAGTTTATTTTATTTTATTTTATTTTATTTTATTTTATTTTGTTTTGTTTTATTTTATTTTATTTTTTGAGATGGAGTCCTGCTCTGTCACCCACACCGGAGTGCCGTGGTGCAATCTTGGCTCATTGCAACCTCTGCCTTCTGGGTCCAAGCGACTCTCTTGTCTCAGCTTCCCAAGTAGCTGGGACTACAGGCACATGCCACCACGCCTGGCTAATTTTTGTACTTTTTAGTGGAGACTGGGTTTCACCATGTTGGCCAGGCTGGTCTCGAACTCCTGACCAGCGTGATCTGCCCACCTCGGCCTCCCAAAGGGCTGGGATTACAGGTGTGAGCCACCATGCCTGGCCAAAATCCTTTCAATTTATGTTAATTCATTGATTCAACATTTCACAGATGTTTATCAAGGACCTACATTGTTCAACGGGCCAGGCCCTGTTATAGATGCTGGGGATTCGGTCATTGATAAAATAGATGAAATTCACTGCCTTCATATACAGTCTAGTACATGAGGAGAAGTACTACTCAACCAACTTATCAACCGATTTCCTGATGGAATGACCCGTAGACAATCCAGTGTGGTGGTTCCTGGCCTTCTTTCTAGTGGTAGACGTAGAATAAACGACACCAGTAGCTCCAAAGGGGTGACAGTATAGTAGCACTAGTTATATGCCAGGCACTGTGCTAAATGTTCTCCATACATGAACCCACTAGGTCCTCACCACAACTCTCTGAGACCAGTCTGGCCAACATGGTGAAACACCGTTTCTACTAAAAGTACCAAAAAAAATTAGCCAGGCTTGGTGGGTGCACCTATAATCAATGCTACTCAGGATGCTGAGGCAGGGGAATTGCTTGAACCAGGGAGGTGGAGGTTGCAGTGAGCCAAGATTACGCCACTGTACTCCAGCCCGGGTGACAGAGCGAGACGTTGTTTCAAAAAAAAAAAAAAAAAAAGGCTATTATTTATTTAGGGCTTATGATGCGCTGGACAATGATCTAAGCTCTTTAAACATATTAACTCTCCTGTCTACTTCAAGGGCTCTTTTCCCAGCACAGAAGCCAGCCCAAACCCATGCCCTCTGAGAATGTCCCCAAGAGATCCAAGATGGTCCAGGCAAGAAAGCTGTGTTTACCCCAGTTTCTTGAAGGACCTGTCAGTCCAGCCCGGCCCTGCCTTGGCATTGGAGAAGCCAGTGCCAAGGTACACAGTTTCAGGGACCTCTTGGTGAGCTGCGATGGCCTCCAAGAAGGAGACAATGTCATCACCTCTCCGGGAAGCAATTTGCCCTTCCCCTCTCCACCTCGGAGGGCACTCTCTGATTCACTTAATGCTAGGCTGCTTCTGAACAGTGATCTGCTATTCAGAACTGCTCCATCCTCTGTGACCAATCAAAGAACACAACATCCTAGAGACAAAGCCGACAGGCATACCTTATTCTGACTTGACAGCTTTCATGTCTGTGTCAGCCTGCCTTATTCTATTTAGGAATCATCACAGCTCCAGCTTTCCTTCTCAATAATACAGTAAACATCTAGCCATGACTCAAGCCAGATATTTGCTGCTGCCCAAACTGCACCTTATCCAGGCTCTCTTGTGGTCCCTAAGTCATTATCCACACAACAAGCCAGGTGCCAGCTCCACCTAGCAAGGCCTCCCTCCCCTGGCTTCTTGCCAAGGCTGCTCTTAGCCTGGGTTAATGAGCCCCCTCCACCCCCACCCCACCCTCTGCTCTCTCACCCACTCAAGCAGGCTGGAATTGAGAGAGAGAGTTCAAGAGCTGTGAAAAATGAGCAAGGCTTAGAAAACAGGAAAAATGCAAACTGAAAGCCCTTCACGCCAATTTTAGGGCAGCCCCCGTTAGGAGAGCAATAAAGAAATAGCAATTTACGCAATTTAGAAGCAAAAGGCCCTTTCATCTGGAGTGGCTGTTTAATGAGAAGCACGCTCCGCTGCAGAGGGGGGTGGGCTCCAGCTAGAGTGCACACCTTCCTGCAGCAGAGGAGAGGCTGCCTTGCTGAGCGGCCGCTTGCGGCTGCTCCTAAAGCAGTGGGAGGCGGGGTGACTGAGCAGAGAATCGCCTGGTGGATGCGAAATTCCATTTTAGGCTGTTGTGTCTTGTGAATGTTCTCTTCCAGGGGGTCTATCCTATGCTCAGGTACAGGAGGCAGGCAGCTGGCCGGAGCATTAGTCATGCTGAACTGTGTGACGGAGAAAGAAGGGCAGTAAGAGACAGCAAATAGCAGCAGCACTCCATCTCTGGAATAGTCTGCAGGGCTAAAATTGGAGATTTGCTGTCATCAGAAAAACACCACCTTTATCAATCTAACCACTTGAGCCAACTCCTCCTCCCCCCGCCCACAGCATGAGGTGGACGGTTTGGAACCAGCTAGGCCACTGCTCTCCAAGTGTGGTTCGGAGACAGCGTGGGCATTGGGATTACCTGGAGTTTAGTAGAGATGCAGACCGTGAGGTCCCACTACCCAGGAGCTACTGAATCCAAACCTGCATTGGCCCACCATGCCCTGGTGATTCTCCTGCACTCATTCCCTGATTAGAGCTGTTCTAGGCCTTCCTCTTGGTTGTGAAGAGAGAGATGAGGGGGAGGAGACGAACCCCAAAGGCACAGGCTCTTTCTTGGGTGTGCTTGTGGATAGACACAGGGAAAGTGGCCTGTGAGTAACACAGCAGCTCTTCCTGCTTGCAGGAAACTTTCAGCACTGAGTCACCATCATTGTCCAGCTAA
This sequence comes from Macaca fascicularis, assembly GCF_037993035.2. Lineage (NCBI taxonomy): Eukaryota > Metazoa > Chordata > Mammalia > Primates > Cercopithecidae > Macaca > Macaca fascicularis. Next base: position 110,034,628 of record NC_088382.1, on the reverse strand, counting down.
CTTCTACAGCCCCTCCTCTCTCCAGCCAGGTGAGAAACACCAGGGGGCAATGACCTCAGCCCTTTACATATACAAACCTGTTTATTTCCTTTTGCCTGTAGGAAATCATGTCCATTAAGTATTCCTGGAGCTTCTGACCGCATCAAATTGAGAGGGGCTCAGCCCCTTGGGAGGAGCTCTGCCAGTTCAAGACCCTCATCCCCACCCTCTTGTCTGGCCCAGGCCTTATTCTCAGCTATCTGGGGCTAGCAGGCAGGTTAGCCTTCACCACTGAGGTCCCTGGTAAACTTCTACAGATAAACCCCATTTAATTTTGTGTGTGTGTTGCCTGCCCCTCCCCCGCCACCGCAAGATGCCAGGAACAAAGAAAGGTTATATTACAAAAATTATTTGAAAGAAAACCTCCTAAGCATTTTCTTAACCTTGCAAATATTTCAAGAATGTCTGTGTTGTCAAGAGTGTGAAGAATGTCTCCTTGGACATCCGTCAGTGTCACTGAAAAAAGAAATAAATCTCTGATGTGGAGAGTGTGAAAAACAGTGTATGAAGGAAAAGCAGGACTTTTCTTTTCGTAGTAGACAATGCTGGCGTGCACATGTTTTCTCATGTTACATTAGAACATGCTCTGGCCCCCGTCCCTTCTGCCCCCATCTGCCCTTCTCTGTTTGCTTCAAGAAGGCCTTCAAGATAGGAATGTTCATTTATTTGAGCAAAGATGTGTCAAAATTGGTTTTAAAACATTGCTGTGAGAAAGCTACATGAACGTGATCTTTGAGCCAGCTAATTACTCACAAGCTGGGGCCATTTTCAAGTATTAACAGAGTTTGACAGAACATCAAGTATGATATTGAGGACCTTATTATGTTTGTGCTGTATTCCCAAGCCCAGCACAGTTCCTGCCACGTCGTAGGCACTTGGAAAGTGTCTATGGCTGAAGGAGTGAAGGAATCAGAAGAACAGAGGGCCAGATAGCAGGCAGTGCATCTCAGAGTGCCTCACTGCGTTCCTCCACAGGGTCATGTCAAGCACCCAGAGACCCTGCATATTTATATATAAATTGAGGATGAAAACGGAACAATAAAGATTTGGGGGAGAGTGAATCCTAACAATCCTCAGGCCTCCTAGTCTGTAGAACCCTACCATAAGTATCCTTTTCTATTGCTGGGGGATGCTGTCTTAGGCTGGATTCTGTTAATAGCAGAACTGGAGACAGGGATTCTCATGCAAGTGATTTATCAAAGAGTGCTCCCAGGACAATGCGAGCGAGGACAGCAGGATAGGGAAAACTAGCAAGGAGAGAGCTCAGGGAGTGCAAACTTCACCACCAGGTTGGTCCCACCTTGAAGCAGGGGCCATCAGTCTCAGTCATTGAGTCATTGACAGGATGTGAAAGGAGCAGGGTGAGGAGAGAGGTTGGAAGTGAAGTTGTATCAAAGGAGTTGTATCAGCCCTAAAGGGGACTGGGCAGTGCACCAGGAGCATCTACCACATTCCCAAGTTCTATTTCAAGTTGCAATTGGGCCTGCCTGTCAAGTCTTTGTAATAAACATGTAAGTTGATTTTTGTGGATGCATATAATTTAGGAGACATTTTAACAGCCTTCCATCCTGACCCCCCTTCCTTACTCTATTTACATGCTACATAGTTCATTCATCTTTATCTTATTTATTATCTGTTTCCATACACTAGAATGGGAGCTCCACGAGGGCAGGCATTTGTCACGCTTTTGACTGATGTATCCTGAGGATAGTGCCTGACATGTAGAAAGTACTGGGTAAATATTTGTTGAATGATAGAGTATTCTGACAAACACATGCTGCCTGGTTGTGGTTTAGGGATTTTTGTAATGATTTTTTGGGTCCAAGCAATCAACTTCTGACCCGCATGAATAAGCAGGGAACTCTAACCTACCGGAAGAAAGATTAGAGAGCCCTGTGATTCTCAGATTTTAGCGCATTTAAGAATCACCTGGGAATCTTGTTAAAAATTTAATTCTTGGTTCCCCCCACCCAGAAATTCTGATTCAGTAGTTCTGATGGAGCCCAAAAATATGTATTTTACAAAAGCATAACTATCGATTTTGATGTAGGTGACCTGAGCACACATTTTGAAAAACACTGGTAGAGTCTGAGACAGTGGGTCAGTTATAGATAGCTACCCTAGCCCACCCAGATGATCAGCCACAGAGCTAGGGCTAGACCTGGCTCTTCCCACTTCAGTGCAGCATGTTTTCCACTCACATTCTTTCTTAAGATATGTTTATAAGCTTTGCACATATGTTGGTTACCATGGGAACATAAAAGCCTGCTGAAATCTACAACTGTAGTTGGGCTTTGAGACATAGGTTGATAGATATCTTTAGCAAAATTTGGCTTCACAGTTTATTATGGCTTGTATCACCCCTATTTTCCTGTAGATTCTTTTAAAATTGTAAATGTGCTTTTGTGGTGTGCTGATGTAATAATCGTTTGTCAGGAGTGAATCCAGTGTGAGCCAGGAACTGGGGCAAAGATGCACGAATTGATTTGGGGGGTGTACTAAAGACATGGGGAAGTTGTACGGAAAACTGTGAAATGAACTGGTGTGATTTAATGCATGGTGAAGAGCTTTGGGGCAGGAGTACATTTGCTGATTAAGAGTTAACAAGCTAAAAAAAAAAAAAAGCTGTGAGGAGGAATTTCTCTGGGCCTAAATGAATGAATGAATGAATGAATGAGGGTTGGCTTAACGATATTGCAATGAAACAAATTTCATTCACCACAAATCTTCTGGTTGAGAGCATGGACCATCTTTAAAAAGTGTGTGCTGTGGGTGGGGGTTAGATCCCAAAGGAGGCGTTCAGTGGACAAAGGTGGTTGATAAGCTGTCTCCTGAGAACAAATCCTTGAAGTAAGCACTGTATTACTTGTAGTATGACACTTACAGTGTGCCAGGCCCTGCTTTAAGTTTTCAATATCATTTCATTTGACTTCATAACAATACTCTAAGGTAATAATTATTTTTTAAACTTGAGACTGGGTCTCACTGTGTCACCCAGGCTGGAGGAGTGTAGCGGTGCAATCATAGCTCACTGCAGCCTTTGACTCCCGGGCTCATGTGAACCTCTTGCCTCAGCCTCCTGGGTAGTAGAGTAGAAACTATTATCTTCATGTTACAGATGAGGAAACACAGAAGTTCCATCAGTTGTCTAAATTCATTCAGTATTTGAGCTAAGATTTGATCCAGGCAATGTGGGCCCAGAGGCTTTGCTTTTAACCAACCACTCTTCTCCAGTGCATCTGAAATGTAACAGACGGGACTTTGTCTTCTGGAGCATTGACAGTAGGGTTGAAGAACCATTTAATAAAGACAGCTGGGACAAAACTGAATTTCTTGGCATGTTGGTAGGGGAAGGGTATCAGGAAGGGGAGAAGCAGCACTGAAAATGGTCTTGGAAGATGCATTTCAAGTCATTTTTCTGGAGTTATATGACCTAGATTCTCTCCTCCTTGCCTCTTCGACCTATACAGAAAGTGTACCATATTCATTATTGCATTTTTCAAGTGGATTCTTTTCTGGGGGAGGAGCTCAAAAAGGAGGAAGAGGGGACAGTTGACATCAGTGCCATAGAGGACTGGAGGCACTGGGTTGAAGAGCACAGGGAGTCTGTTTTAACCGTTGTCTTGAGTTGTGTGCTCTGACCCAGGATTCAGTAAATGAGGGACCCAAGGAGAGAAGAGCAGTAGGACTGGGGAGGAATGTGGTCTAGATCCTAAATACTTCCAGGCTGTGGCTGGGAAGCTGTAGGAGAAACCCCATTGCCCTGGCAGTAGAGGCTGCCCAGAGAAAAAGAGAGCCTGAGAGACTGGCCGGGGGGAAGAAACCACCGGAGGCTGGAAACGAAAACCAGAGCTGGTGGCAAAAGTTTGCACCAAACCTCAAACCAGAGAACCTTCTTTTCATATATGTGCCATCAGAGAGAGGCCCTGTGAGTGGGAATTTTTCTGGAATTCATCTTAAATGCAAAGAAGCTAGAGGTGGAAGGGAAAGAGGAGGTCTTGAAAGAGAAACTGGTCTCACTCAGAGTGGTACATAGCTCCTCCCTGATCCTACATCCTCTGTCCCTCTTTTCCTCCTCCTCTTCCTCTTCTTCTTTCACTAGTTCTGCTACTTCATGTCTCCCTCCTCTGTGCTCAGCTAAGGTGTGATGAGAGCAAATGAGATAGAAATATACAGAAAGGTTTGTAGACTTAACCCTTCACCCAGGAAGTGTATTTACACTCTAGATAAAGTGCAGCTTGTTAGCCCCAGAGAATTTCTAATTATGAATTTCAAACAGGTGACTGTGGATGTACACGAAGCCAGGCAGTGGTAGTGGATATTTGTGAATGAGACATCTACTGTTTTTCCTTTCTTATGCAGGAAACCCTATGCAACACACACACACACACACACAAACACACACACCATCCTATTCACATGCACACCTGCACTACAGTTGGGTCATACTCTGGGGAAGGCTGCCCAAAGACTCTGCAGTCTCGAGGAGGAGGAGAGTTAGCCAGGTGAAGTAGGTGCTCTAGGAATAATGCCTTGGACCTGGTAAAGCTAGTGGGGAAGGAGCCACAGCTGCTGAAGCAGTAACATTAGCATCTCATCAAGTAACCCTATAGGATCCCTCTTATACAAGCCTTTGCTAAGTACCAGTACTTTAGTGTGGTCTGATACCAGTATTCAATGTACCAGCATCAGTATATCTTTGGAAGACTGGCTCTATGTAGCCAAACCCTCTCCACCTCCCAGCCAATCTCTCCCAGAGACTGCCAATGTTCAAAGTCTCATGTTACTGTGACCTCTTTGGTACCCACAGGCTAGCAAGGTCTGGGGATATTTGAGTTACAGAGCAAAAATAGAAAAAAAATATGTTTTTGCCTTATTATTTGCAATTCAAAGCATGTTCCCTGATCTTTTTCAGTCCATGCATATCTAATATGGCAGTGACACAAACACAGCTTGGTGAGTAGTCCCCTCCCTGTCCCTCAGCCCTCACATGTATATTCACAGATGTGACCCCCTCTGCCCCGGGAGCCTCATAGCCTGGCCTGCCCCATTCCATGCATCATCATTACAGTTCATTACTTACAACCATCTATGATTTAATGGCGAGTTGGCAACAGAGATCCATACAACGGCTGTATTTTGGGTACAAATAGTATGGTTGATTTTTTTTCCCAAGTTCTCAGTTTATTTTTGAAGAGTGAGATAGATTTTCTCACGCATTGAGGGTTTGGAAAGGTTTCTGGTCTGGGAAATCCATGACTGTAATACAAGGGTTTATCAAAGCTGGTTGTTTCCGAAGCAGGGCGTCACACACTGGTGTGAACAGTGCTGATGTGGGTCCTAGGAGGGTTAGGCTCGGAGGGCAGGTGAAACCACCTGATGTCAGACAAGAGCCAGAGATACTCAGGAATCAGGGCTGTGGCTGGGGACACTCAGGAGAGACTCCAAAATAGGAATCAAGCAAGGGGCCTCCCCCAGACCCCCAGGAACTCCCTCAGAGGGTGACGCAGGGTTGTGACAAGGAAGGCAAGTGTGGGAGATTGGCACATCCTGCCAAAGAGCTCCAGCTTCTCCCACCCCACAAATGTGCTTTGCCTTGTCCTTTGATTACTGACCTGCCAGCCCTCACGTGGCTCTGCACTCTGCGACCTCTGGACTCTGTAGATGCCTGGTTTCTGTTACTTCATTTTTCGCTTTCTAAAGAGGTGTGACCTCTTCTGCAGAAGTTAGGGGCTCAAGTCAATGGTTCACGGGAAATCGCTCAGACAGAAAGCCTGAGCTGATATTTGATGGGTGGAAATGAGTCTGGCAGTGCCAGTTGTTCAACATTTTGACTATCATCCCCGTGACCCTTGAGTCACATTCAGCCCAGAGAGAAGCTTATACTGTGAGAGGCTAGATGAGGGACCAGTCACATATGGCACCCTCTAAATTCTTTCCAGGACCACTCTGCTCATGGCCGGTGTCATCATCACCTGCATTATTTCTATTGTTATTTTTTTTTTCTCTCTCTCTCTCTGTCTCCCCCTTCCTTGACTATACTATTGAATACAAAGTAAATTAAGTGTGCTTTTATGTGTCTTGATCTTTGTCTTCCTCTGTATGTCTAGGTCTGGGCCTCCCGCTTATTCTTGGCTCAGCTCAGGCACCTGCATGCCTGCCCCTCACCCACCCAGTCCTTAGCACTGTCAACATAAATGTGTGACACCCTGTTTTGGAAACAATGCTGGAAGCAACCTCCTCAGGCTTTGTGGTTCTGCAGCATCTGGGTCCAGTCAAGGACTCTCTCTCCCATTCACCCAAACAACAGATGCTCTTGTGAACACTGTGTTGCCATCCATCACTAATACATTTTGATTACAAGAAGGGTTGCTGGATTTAGCAAATAAAAATACAGGACACCCTGTTAAATTTCAATTTCAGATGAGTAATGAATAAAATTTTACTGTATGTCCCATGTAATATTTGGAACATACATATAATAAAAATTAGCTATTGTTTCTTTGAATTTCAAATTTGACTGGGTGTCCTGTGTTTTATCTGACAAACCGAGTGACAAGTCATACAATAATAACAAAAAGGAATTAGAACTTACTGATGTAGACACTTGAGATATCCAGAGGCTGGACTGGCTGCAGCACACCTGACACTGGGGCCTAAATTATGTCACCAAGAACAGGAAATCCTCTTTCTCTACCTTCTAGGTCAGTCTGTGTGAGTTGGCTCCATTCTTGATAAAGTTCTGTCCTTGTGATGGCAAGACAGTTGCAGTTTTCCAGTCTCCTGTTCTAAGATTCTGAGCTGGTAAAAAAATGAAAAGTTATTTGTCCAAAGGCTCCCACAAAACTTTTAAGATTCATTCCAGGCCAGGGGTGCAAGGGCTCACACCTGTAATTCCAGCACTTTAGGAGGCCAAGGCAAGAGAATCACCCGAGGACAGGAGTTCAAGACCAGCCTGAGTAACATAGTGAGACCCCCCCCCCCATGCCCCAGTCTCTACAAAATATTTTAAAAAATAAATTAGCCAGCTGTGGAGGTGCACACCCATGGTCCCAGCTACTTGGGAGGCTAAGATGGGAGGATTGCTTGAGTTGAGAGATCAAGGCTGCAGTGAGCTGAGATGGTGCCCTGCACTCTAGCCTGGGCAACAGAGTGAGACCCTGTTTCAAAAAAATGAAAGGATTCACTCCAGTTAGACCAGTTTAGGTCACCTTTCCACCACTAACCCAAGCTTTGTGGCCAAAGAAATGAAATCCACTGATTTGCTTAGGCTGTTGCCAGAGAATGGGAAAAGGACGCTCAGGAGGTCAGCAATACCTATTCACTACTGACACCAACTTAGTATATGGGTGGGCAATGCTCTTTGACTTCTACAGCAGCTTATAAAGCCCCAGAGAGAGGAAATGTAGAGGTCAATGTAAGGCAGTGTGGGAGGCAAGTCTGCCCCTTTCAAACAGCCCAGAATGTGCCATTAAATTGCTGTCCTGCATACTTCCTGGAGTTAGCAACCCCTCTTCCTGTTCCCTAACTGTTTCACAAAGTGCCTCATTTGTACCAACACGTGAGATTGTTTATGAGTGTGGCTGAATCTCAGAAGTGCAACTTCATTGTCAGAAACTACTGATAGGAAAGGTTTTCAGGATGTCGAATGACCCAGGCACACATGTTCTACTAGATGGCTTTTCTGTGTATCTGTTTGCAAAGGCAATTGGCTTAGAACATTGTGAATGTTTAACCTGAATTTAGTTATGTCTTAAGGGATTGCCTCAGTTTTGGTAAGTATTTTTTAATGATACTGTTTAAAGAATTGCTTCTTTTTCAAATCAAGTGTGGAAAACTAGGGATTGCTACAATCCTACAAAGATTCTACAAGCAGAACTGAATGGGGAAATGAACCATTAATCAGTGGCCTAATTAATGTTTTTCTTTACATGAAAAAAAGTTTAAAGGCTAAAGGCCTAAGAAATAAGATAGAAGATTCTTTCTCTCTCATGTAAAATAAGTCCGGAGGGAGGTAGCCCAGAGCTGATGGAGCGTCTTCACAGTCATCAGGAACCCAGCCTTCTGACTGCCCTTTCATTCTTGGCATATTTTACCTCATGGTCCAAGATGGCTGCTTGAGCTCCAGCCATCATATCTACATTATAGCCAATAGGAAGGAAGAAGGGGTCACAGAGCATGCTCATGCCCTTCAAGAACATTTTCTTAAATTTATACATAACACCATTATTTATATCTCATTGGCCAGAACTTAATCACATGGCCACATATATCAGCAAAAAAGCAGGGAAAAGTAGTCTTTATTACAGGTGGCCTTTTGCCCAGTTGAAAACTGGGAATTCTATCAGTAAGAAAGAAAGAATGGATATTAGGTGCAAGTAGGAATCTTGGAGCCATGGACAATTGGAAAACTTTTCATATTATAATGAGACTGAAACATTGGAATGTTTTTATAAGTGGGATTTTAAAACAAAACTGAGCAAAGATACCAGACATGAACAAATAAACATTAAACTCTGGGCTGGGCTCAGTGGTTCTTGCCTGTAATCCCAGCACTTTGGGAGGCCGAGGCAGGAGGATCACTTGAGCCAGGAATTCAGGACCAGCTTGGGCAACATAATGAGGCCTTATCTCTACTGGAAAAAAAAAAATTAGCTAGGCATGCTAGTGCACACCTGTAGTCCTAGCTACCCAGGAGGCTGAGGTAAAAGGATTGCTTCAGCGCAGAAGTTCAAGACTGCTGTGAGAGCAGTGATCCAGCCCGGGCAACAGGGTAAGAGACCCTGCCTCAAAAAACAAAACAAAATATTAAACCCTGAACGATTTGTAATATTCTAAATTTTCTTCCCATGTTAAATGCATCATTTTATATAGATTTAATCAATGTATACTTGGTTTTTCAGTGGTTGTAATTAAATGTTACTTCCAATAAACATTGCCATATTTGGTCATAATTCACATATTTATAGTTTTTAATATCTGCTTGATATTCTACCACATTAGTATAGTTTTAAAGCATGGAAGGGGAGACGATGCAAGAGTGGCAGAATGTTCATAATGGTTGAAGTTGCTTGATGAATACAGAGGATTTATTATTCTGTTGTCTCTACTGTGCATGTTTGAATATGTCCATCATAACAATTTTTATATGTATATCATCATTTCCTTAGAGATAGGTAAATGTTTAAAGAGGAGAACCGACTGCTGAGTTTTCTTTTTATAGTCAGAATAGCTGAAGGGTGGAGAGAAGATGGGAAAGAACTCTCTTGAGGCTTCTTCTGTCTCCCCTCTAAGCAAAACAGATTTCATTCAGAAGACTGATCTCAATCTAAGAAAGCAAATTACAAAACTTCTTTGTTCAAGAACAGCAATGCTGTGTTGTGCTTTAAAAGGGTTGGTTTCAACAGAGAACTTCAATCTTTCATAAAGTTTTCCTTGTTAGAAAAAATCTGTAGGCCAGGCACAGTGGCTCACACTTGTAATCCTAGCACTCTGGGAGGCCGAGGAGGGTGGATTACTTGAGCTCAGGAGTTCAAGACCAGCCTGAGCAACATGGTAAAATTCAGTTTCTTCAAAAATTAGCCAAACATGCTGGCGCACACCTGTAGTCTCAGCTACTTGCCAGGCTGAGGCAGGAGGATCATTTGAGCCCAGGAGGTTGAGGCTGCAGTGAGCCAAGAGAGAGGAGGAAAGAAGGAAGGAAGGAAGGAAGGAAGGAAGGAAGGAAGGAAGGAAGGAAGGAAGGAAGGAAGGAAGGAAAAAAAGAAGGGAGGGAAGGAAAGAAGGGGATCTGTAGAGATGTTGTACATGATTCCTTTTCCATCTCCCACCCCATTCTCCCCAATCCCCAATATTTATTGAAAACCTGTTCTGAGCTGTTCAGAGATACAGAAATGAGTAAGACACTATTGCTGCCCTCAAGCAGTCCATATTCTGCAAGGAGAAAAAGACATGGAAAAAGATAGTTATAAAATAATGTGGTCAGTATACTGACAGAGCTATACATGGCATATCATGACTATACAAAGCACATCCACACAACAGGATGGGTACAAAGTATGAAGCCAGGAAGACAAAGCCCAGAAAAATATGATTTCTTTTGAAAATGTTGCCTTCATTGAAAGAAACATAATACTGAGTGCCATTACAGTTAGATGAAGGCCAACTATGACCCCACTAACATAAACTGCAAAGAAGCTTTAAAAATGAATGGAATTTGCAAATGTTAATATATTCCACATATTTTAAATGGTAATATGACTTTACCACAAATTCCTCAGTTGCAATCAGAAGAAATGTGATATTTAATGAGGAAAGGCCTTTAAATACACCAGTGAAAGATAAGTTATTATGTAACCTGATGCTCAGGTTAGTGGAAAATATCTCTTTAAGCCGATGTGACTTATTTAAGTTGTTAAATAAGTCTTTTTGGATATAGCAATTACTGCATTGCTGGAACAGGAAATATTTGTGGATAAATGAATGAACAAACAAAATGAGTGAGAACACTTGGGCTCTAGACTTGGCTCTGTCACAGAGTGCCCAGGTAGGTCAGTTAACCTCCCTGGGATTTTATTTCTTAACCAGTGAAATTAAGGGTAGGATTTATTGGGGGTTTCAAACTTCATTTAGCCGCATAACCCTTTGTTCAAATGAGTTATTACTTGGAGGCTTGACAGATAGGATGGAGCTAAGTGGAGGTACCCGTGTGTGTGTGTGTGTGTGTGTGTGTGTGTGTGTGTGTGTGTTGTGTCAAGGGTGCACTCTTTTTGTTTTGTTTGTTTAATACAGGGTTCCACTCTGTTACTTAGGGTGGAGTGCAGTGGCACGATCTCAGCTCACTGCAACCTCCACCTCTGGGGTTCAAGCAACTTTCCTGCCTCAGTCTCCCAAGTAACTGGGATTACGGGCACATGCTGCCATGCCTGACTAACTTTTATATTTTCTGTAGAGACAGGGTTTTGCCATGTTTCCCAGGCTGGTCTCAAACCCCTGGACTCAAGTGATCTACCCGCCTCAGCCTCCCAAAGTGCTGGGATTATAGGTGTGAGCCACCGCACCTGGCCAGGGGCACACTCTTGGTTCATTCTCATGTTCCCCTCCTCTGGTTATCCCAGAGTCACCTCCTCCAAAGAACAAAGTCTGACAGTCACTGGTCTAGAGGATCTCTGAGGTCATTTCCAGCTCTGACATTGGATAATGTTATTCTTGGAAGCCATTTGGCTGTAGAATACTAGTTCAGTAAGTATCAAAGAAAACTTAGTCCCATCTGTGGAGAGAGATCGTGGAAAAGGGGGGAGATTTTGAAATGATCAATCTTGGTGCATATCTGAAGCCAGGAACAAAAGACAGAGTACCTCTTTATTCTGATTCACTTTTAGACTAGGTTCCTAACATGGAGAGAATGTAAACAAGATTACACCCAGAGTCAGGCCTCCCAGAAGAATCCAAGGGGCAGTATCACAAGGCACAGAAGGTTGGATTTTCTTGGCCTTTTCTGTTTAATGCTTTCAGCCAAAACGTCATGAAAGAGAACTCCAGGCTTATGAAAGTCATGCCTGTTAATACATAGCCTGGCCTACTGATAACAGATGTGGTTATAATAGGAGCTGAGTGAACAAAAACACATTTCCCCAACATTAAACCTCAAGCACATTTTCCATCATTTGTAACAGACAGAAATGCTGGCCCAGGGCAGAAGATTTTCTTTGCTCATTTGTGGAAATTGCTGTGAGCACTCGTTGGGAAAGGAAGATCTGAGGTCTCTGTTGGCTGGTATCTGAAGGAGACGGCAGGACAGAAACAAATTCCTCTCCTTTTCTTGTAGGAACTGCTTTTGGGCTATTGCTATAAAAGGCTTTTTGTTGATACAAACCCTCCCTGAGATAACACTAAGTACACATTTCTCAGAGAAAGGCTCCAGAAAGCTGAGCACTGCTGAGCTAAACCATAACAGTCTTATGACTTATGCCTTGGCCAAAACCACCTCCATATTGCCCGGCCATGAACTTCATCTGTCAAGCTCTTGTGTTAGTGCAAAACCACATACCATCTGGAAACAGTCTTGAATAATTCATGCAATAAGAGATGGAGCCCCAAACTTCACCTTCCTAAAGCCAAGCCACCCACAATTGGTCACTTTAGCAACCCTTACAGCTTTCCTGGGAAGGACCTTGAGAAATGACCAGGTGAGACTTGATAATATGTCAGCCTGATTCTCAGGCTGATTTGAGCTTCTGGCTTCCAATCTTACACTTAATAAACTAGGCTAGCTACTTCTTTGTATAAATTTATTTCTGTAGACTGGGGGGAGAAACCATTGTCAACAGTGTGCATTTTATAGACACAAGTTCCAAACCACATAACATTTAATTTTTTTCAACACAGCCCTGAGTGCTAAAAGACTAAATCTGTCTCTCAGAAGAACATTTGCAGCCTTCATTTGAGCGTCTGGCAGGAAGGAATCTGATTTTCCAGTGGATCAGTATTAGCTAAAATGTTTATCATTATATATTCCCTGGAGTTCTCTATGCTTTGTCGGGTCAGCTCCTGCCCTTCTGATAGTAGCTTGAAATCATTGTCAGGGAGCTTGAGTTACACCATAAAGGTGAAGTCACCCAGGAAAGCTCTTGTTTAGACTGGAATTAAAGCCCTTGACGGCATGCTTAAGCTTTCCCTTCTCTTTGTCCAAGTGCCCAAGGATCAAGCTGCCCTGCAGCTAATACTGTAGCACATCTGTATTATGTCTGCTGCAGATGGGCTTTAGTTACCCAGAGCAGCATCCTTGAAATATTGTGTCATCTGACTGCAAGGCAATGTCTACAGTATAATCCATATTTCATTTTAATATATATGCAAACACTGAAAGGAAATTCCTTAATTGATAACAGTATCTGTTTCAGGATGGTAAAAATCTGGATGGTAAAAAAAAAGAAAAATTTCTTTTTCTTCCTAATTCTATATTTTCCAAAATTTTGCAATGAACAGATATTGCTCTTACAGTAGGGAAACAAAGAATGTGTGTGTGTGTTTGTGTGTGTTTTTGTGTGTGTGTGTGTGTGGTTATCATGCCATAATCAGCCTAGAGAGCTCAGGCTCCAAAACCTAGACTCTTCACTTTCTAGAAGAGGTTCTTAGCCTCCATATTCCTGTTATACAGAAAATTGGATCAACTTCCTACTTCACTTCAATTGTGGAGGCAACTTAGGAAACACTGGCAAAATTTTCAAGTGCTCAAACATCCCCACTAATTAATGGAAACAGCTGATGGGAGCCCAAATTAATAACTTAATTTTTTTTAATTTTATTTTTATAAATATTTATGTTTAGTTGGTTACAAACTATGCTTAGTATCAAAGGGATGACCACTGCTAACACATTGGTCTATTTCTCTTCTTCCACTGAGTCAATGTCAAAAGTTGCCACCCTGGGCATCCATTTGCAGGGTGGGAAGAAGAAAGACCCAAGACTGTGACTCTGGAACCCTGGGCCCAGAAGATTTCTTTTCCAGTCGTCTGGGCAGGACCTTCAACGACGCTGTTTCTCAGTGCATCCGCAGAGAGGGGAATGGGGCTGCATGATTTTGTTTTCCAGTCTTATTCTTTTAACTCAAAGGAAAAATTTGTTTTGTATAAGCCCTCCAAATAACTCTGGCAATGTGCCTAGATTCTGGTTATCCAAAGATCAGTAAGATGGTTTTGAGACAAAATACAACAAATAATAAAAATACAACATGCAGAGTACTTTGATAGACACGAGCTGAGGACTACAGCGAAGAGTGCGGCAGAGGGAAACCCTGGAGACAGGGTCCACTCAGCGCTCCTGGATTCCTCCAGCTGTTCAGTTGAGTGCTGACTCCTGGAAGCAGCTGGCTCAGGCCTGGAACCTAGTTCTGCCATTATTTGTCATAGACAGTGAAAGAATTACCAAAGCTTTCTGAGTCACAGGGGACTAACCCCACCTTCCTCATAGGGTTCTTGAGAGAATGACTTGAGATAAGGTCAGCACGCCCTTAGCCAAGCATGAGGGGCACAGCGAGCACTCCCGAGGGTCTGGGGAGCAAACCCCAGACTCCCCTTCCTGCAGCTCTGTCCCATCAGCTTCCTCCACGGAGCCTGAACGGGCACCAGCTCCACTCTCCAGGAAGGAGGATGTGGAAATGAAGAGGGAGGTTCTGATGACTCAACACAGCCCCCGCAAGCAGGTTAGGTGAAGGATGCAGCGGACATGTCTCAGAATTCTAATCTCTTTTTCAACTGTGCTCAGCCTGGGTGGGAAAGAGAGGCTGGGGCAGAGGGGAATACAGTTTTGAATCATCCGTAGCCTCTCGTCGTTCAGAAAGGCACATTTTTCCTGGCTTTTGCCTCTGTTGTAAACTTAGCAAGAGCAGGGAATTCACTGAGTACTGGCATGGGTGTTATTAACGCCAGTTTAACCCTTTGGTGAATCAGCGTTATTCCATCTGGACTCCAAACATAACATACTTGCAGGTGGAATAAGGTGGGCTACAAAACTGACAGGTGGTGTGTGTCCCTCACACAGTGTCTCATGGATCCACGCAACCAACCTGTGAGGCTTGTAGGTACAAACCTCATTATTCCCAGTGCACAGAGGAGGACCCTGAAGTTGCTGATGTGCAAAAGCTTGCTCCAACTCACACAGTCAGCAATGTCTGAAAAGGAGTTGAACCTTTATCTAACCAACACCAAAGACTACATGTGCAACACTGACACAGTAGTTTGAATGACCTGGAGTAGTGCCAAGAAACAGGAAATCCTTTAAAGGGCGGCTAAAGGACACAGCATTGACTTCATGTACTAAAGTGAGAATATTTTATTCATAGGCAATCTCACTGGGACTTGCTCAGGGGATTTTTTTTTTTTACCCCGCCTGCATGAAGCCGAGAAATAGTGAGTTTCCTCCAAGATGTGAGTAAATCTCATTGACTCCCAGTAGTGCTTCCCGACAACTACAGTTCAGTTCAGACATGCCTATTGGACAATTTTGACCCTATTTGGTCATTGGTCCTTCTACCTCAGTCTCCCCAACACATCACTCCACCTTGCCATTAGGGTTCAGGATCTTATAGACAGAAGATAATCTTTGAGCTTCAGCTTTAAGGATAGCAGAAAAAAAATAGTTTCTCTTGAGTCCCAGCTCTAGAAATGAAGAAATAGGTTTGTGAACTCCAAGAAGAAGGAAGACCACGTCTAGCTCAAATTTACATTTGAATGGAGACTCCCTTTTTGTATGAAGTCAACAACTATTTACTGGGAAAAATTATTTGAAAAAATCTACAAACATGATTCAAAAGTAAAAATATATTCTTTTATTTTCTATTCCTAAAATGGTTTATGACAATTCACTTTTGGCATGAAATCAGCAACACATGAAGGATATTTTTAAACTTTGGATCTGATGCTTACCTTATCTATAGAGCCCTGTGTGTTGCTCTACACAAAAGCAACTGCTCACCTCATGCTTACTGGCCAATGCATTGGAATCAATTTGGGACACTATCCTGAAGAGTTCTGCTGAACCCTGCGAGTGATTTTTTTTTGTTTGTTTGTTTTTGAGACAGAGTCTCACTCTGTTGCCAGGTTGGAGTGCAGTGGCGTGATCTCAGCTCACTGCAACCTCTGTCTCCAGGTTCAAGCAATTCTCCTGCCTCACCCTCCCGAGTAGCTGGGACTACAGGCGTGCACCACCATACCCGGCAAATTTTTGTATTTTTAGTAGAGACGAGGTATCACCATGTTGGCCAGGCTGGTCTCAAACTCCTGACCTCAGGTGATCTGCCTGCCTCGGCCTCCCAAAGTGCTGGGATTATAGGTGTGAGTCACCCAACCCAGCCGCAAGTGCTTTTTAATGCATTTTAAAGAAATGGAGAAATTCCCACTGATATCCATTAAGGCATTTCAGAGAAGATGGATTTTGGCACTTTAGGAAATCCGGTCCCATCATGATGGTGCAGAGTAAATCATACTGCAATACCGCAAAGAGCCTACAGGGAGGTTGGGCAAACAATCACAGGGGCACATCCCCAGAAACCAAACCAAGACTGGGGAGCTAAAAGATTTCAAGCAGCAGTGATGGAGTGTCCCTGCTCTCATAATGTCCTTACAAGAGTATAAATAGGGAAAAAAAATTCAAAGCCAAAGGCTCATGGGTTAAGATTTAATAACATAGGTACTTAGCAAAGGAACTTTATTAGACTCAAAATTGGCATTAATCAGAATTTTTCATTACAGTCACTTTTTATATACAATATTTGAAATGCTTAGCTATTACCAGTTGTTATGTGGACTGTGGGTTATTATTTTATACCATTAAATTTCAGAATTTATTAAATTGTGGAATTATTTTCACAATAAAATTTTAGGAGTTTGTAGTTGCTGATAACAATTCAGCCCCGCCAGATTTTGATATGTCTTGTTTCAGAACCACCCTCACCTGCCCAGCATATTTCTTTATTAGGATAATTTGCTATAATGACATTTTATGCCAGAGGAAGTTTTTTCATAAGACATAATTCTGGAAACAGAGGCAGGGATACTCAAACATGCTATCTTTTGAGTGCCTAAACCCATTCCTTGTTTAACTCCACTGGATTGTAATGGTTATTAAGTAACCTTAGAATAAGCACCACCGTCTTCCTTTGCAATTCATAAATCACAAACACAAATGCCAAGTTACAAAAACAAAAATTATGATAGAGTGGCACGCACAGAAAAATAAAATTACAGGGAACCAGAAGATGACGTGGTGGAGCAGATCTTTCTGAAACCCTTCTTCCTAAGCACGGGTGAAGGTCAGGAAAGGGTGGTCCATTTATTACTATAATAATGGTATTCTTGGCCGGGTGCTGTGGCTCACAGCTGTAATCTCAGCACTTTGGGAGGCCGAGGTGGATGGATCACTTGAGCCCAGGAGTTCAAGACCAGCCTGGGCAACATGGTAGAACCTCATCTCTACAAAAACTACAAAAATTAGCCAGGCACGGCAGCGTGTGCCTTCGGTCCCAGCTACTCAGGAGGCTGAGGTAAGAGGATTGCTTGAGCCTGGGAAGTCAAGGTTGCAGTGAGCCAAGATCGTACCACTGCACTCCAGCCTGATTGCCAGAGCAAGACCTTGTCTCAATAATAATAATAACATGGTATTCTTTGTCCATAATAATGTCTCTATTGCTGATGAGTCTGAATGGAGCCGGGCACATGCTACCATATCTTTTGCAACTAAGGGATATGCTTTGTGAGACGGCTGCCTGGAACAGGGATGGAGGCAGGGAGGGGCAGGGAAAAAGGCAGAGTATGGAGGCCCGGAACAGGAAAACAAGAGGTATATATCATCTTGACCTTGGCCATCTGACTTTGCCAAATACACTCCGACCAGAATAACCACTAGTCCTGGTGCCCCTGCTGCTGCAATATGCTATGACATGTTGTTGGGTTTATAGAACATAGGAGAGAAAAGTCATACTCCCTGAGCAAGCATCTGCTTTTTGTTTCTTGAAGGGGCCTGAAAATTTGCATTATTTGCATTTTGTAGTCACTGGGGCAGGGATGAACGTTAGAAAGAAAACATGTATTAGAAGAATACAAGTACAAATGATTAGGAACACAAAGTATTGGGCCAGTGGGCATGGATTCAAATCCTGACTGCCACTGAAGGCTGTGTGACCTCGAACATACTTCTTTAACCCTTTTGTGGCTTAGTTTCCTCATCTATACAATGGGGATCATAACCTAACCTTCCTTACTGAGTTCTCATGAGAATTAAATAAACTAACGTATGTGAATCCCTAAGTCTATAGGTAGCACTATGTATGAGCTGTTATTTATTGAGTACCTAATGTGTGCCAGACCTCCTGTAAGGTGCTTTCATATAAAGTTTTGGTTAATCTTTATAATATAATAGCAAACTTAGGAGGCAGGCAACATTATTTCCATTTTACAGACAAAGACATTGAGGCTCAGAAAGGTTAAGAAAGTTGCTCAGGTGTCCAACTGCAAGGTATCAAATCCAGGTGTGTCTCCTCCAGCACGATAGCAAACACCACTGGTGTCCCAAGCTCTCAGTGGCTGCTATTTTGTAAACATTTGCATTGTGGTTTAGACTATTACATTTCTAATCAATTTTGAGAAAATTATTCCTCTCTCCCTCATCATTTGTCTAAAGCATTTGAAATTAACAAACTCCATTAGATCAATGCGTTTGACACCTGAAGTTGAGTCACTCTGGACTTCGGGGGAAAGTCCTGCATGTCATGGGCTTTGGTGCTTTTGGAGGGAAAGAGAACAGTTGCTCCTTACTTCCTTTCTTCCTTCCTTCTTTCTCCCCTCACCAGACAGGAAAGACCAGCAAATGTACAGCTGCTTCACAGCGGAGTGATGAGCCCCTGAGCAGCCTTCTTCCCTGAGCCAGAGGAGCATCTGGGAGCTCAATTAGCAGGCAGTCTTTCTCACACAGGCTCTCCTTTGGGGGCGCCACAGCACTTGGGAACTGGGAACAAGTCTTTCCTCCCTGCCAGCACTTGAGACAGGAAGCAGGCCTTCCTTCAGGTTGCCCGACTCAGCTTCCTGCTCACACAACAGAGTGAAGGAAGAACAGGCGACGGAAAAACACTAGGAAAAAAACAAAACAAAACAAAAAAAGAACTAGTGTGGAAATAGCACAATGCTGTAAAGTTTTCGTCATAAGAAATGTATTCCTGGCTGATACTGATCGTTTTTTCAATCCCCCAAACGTTGGCCAAGTCCTTCAGAAGCTTCGCCCAGTGGGGTGGGAGGGTTATGGCTGGAGCCCAGAGGGGTGATACCTAGAAGACCTATCAGACAGGACACTACAACGCCACCATCAGAAACAGGCCTGTGAGGGCCTGGTCTCTGTAGGGTACTTGGGTTTGGCATGGCCAGAGAAGCAACATGGCTCACTGGGTGACATTGACCTCGTAGGTCCCTGTGCCCTATAGATGCTAACTAAAGCATTGCTTTAACTCACCTGAACTGGTTTTTAAGATGGAAATAATGAATAGGTAAATTAATACTGTTGAAGAAATGCTCCTAAACAGTTTCTTCTATTTTGTCTTTCGTTCCTCGTGCTCTAAGTGACAGATCTAAGAACCTATTGGCAATTCAAGGTTAAGGGGATTTATGCCTACATTTTCTTCAAAGACTTTTATAGTTTTAGATTATACATTTAGGAGTTTGATTCTTTTTTTTTTTAAGTTAAGTTTTGTATATGGTATAAGGTAGGAGTCCAACCTCACTGTTTTGCATGTGGTTATCCAGTTGTCCCAGGGCTATTGGTAGAAAAGACCATTTTTCTCCCATTGAATTGTCGTGGCACCCTTGTCAAAAATCAACTGACTGTGAATGTCAGAGTTTATTTCTAGACTCTCGGGTCTATTCTAATGATCTGTGCATCTGCTCTTGGGCCAATACCACACTGTCATGAGTACTATAGTTCTGTAGTAAGTTATGAAATTGGAAAGTGTGAATCCTCCAACCCTATTCTTTTCCTAGATCATATTGGCCATTCTGGGTCCCTTGAATTGTCGTGTGAATTTTAGGATCAGCTTGTTCATATCTGCAAAAAGGCAGCTAGAATTTAGATAGGGATTGCATTGAATCTGTAGATCAATTTGGCAATATTGAAAAAATAATTTTAGGTTAGTGAAGAAATAAGGTTAGCACCTCCCAAACTCTGTCACTTTAAGTCAGAGTGGCTTTGGGTCTCTTTGAATCTGACTCTCACATCTACTAGAGAAAAATAAAGCCTACCCCAGAGGTTGCCAAATAAATGACACAATCTACATGAAAGCATTGTGAAAACTATATTGTGAAAATCAGAGGTGGTGTTGAATCTATTTTTGTAGGAAGTCATTAATTCATTCTTTCAATTGAATTTTTTATGGAATTTAGATGCTGTGCTTATAAACTGATACACTTATAAGTGAATTAGAATTCACACATTAAAACAAGTCTTTATTGTCCCTTTCAAGCTGGTCATCTTGCAAAATTACATATTTATTCTAACAATGCTACATTTGCTTGAAATATTTTCAAGTTATTTTTTCACATTTCTTCTTTTTAAATTTTTTAAATTTAATAATTATTTAATTGAATTGAACACATATATTTCAAAATTAGTAAAAGCATAAAAGTTACATTCGTAAGAATCAAACTTATATACCAAAATATGTCTGTGTTTACATACTTGTTTGGGAAACAAGAAACTGATGAAAAATAAAAATAATTGTGTTATTCTTGCCATAATAATATACATGCTTTCCTGATGTAACCAAACTCATTGAATTAAAGTTATTGTAATTTTATGTTAGCCATTCATACTTAAATTGAATATTGAATTATAAAATGCATCGCATTACTTTGAATATCCTCAGTAATGGCAAATTATTGCAAATTGTCGTTTTTGAAAGTAAATTTGATTTCTTGGAATGATCAGAAGTCATGTGGAGCTAAGTCAGACGGCTCAGTGAAGGCAATGATCAGCCTGAGTAATGTTTTTCTTGATACTGCAGTGTTATTACTAAGTAATAGTTAATTTTTTCTTTAATTAAACTGTCACTTATGTGTTTTAATTAATTAACTTATTTTGTAGAGATAAGGTCTCGCTACGTTTCCTGGGCTGGTTTTGAACTCCTAGCCTCAAACGATCCTCTTGCCTCTGCCTCCCAAAGTGCTGGGGTTATAGGCGTGAGTCACTGCACTCAGCCATGAATTTATGTGTTTAAATAACAGTAGTCCTACAAAGATGTGCCTGGCTCAGGCAGTGATGTACTTGACATCTGATAAACTGAGAAAAAAAATAAGATTCTCCCACCAGGTCTCTCCCCCAACACCTGGGGATTACAATTCAAGATGAGATTTGGGTGGGAACACAACGCCTAACCATATCATTTGGCATATTGATTACTTCGAGCTGAAAGCACTTGAGAAACAGTAGTTGCAAAAAAGGCTACAGACTTGCCCTTTCCTATAGGTAGCAAGCCATAAAAACTCCTTTGTGAAAGATGCTTTCCCTGTACCAGGACAAAAAAAATAACTCTTAGCACCAGAGACTGGGAAATCACATTTCAATGGATCTATAGACATAAACTTACTAAAATAGCTATCTTCCAATGTTTTACACCCCCCCAAAACATATCTCCTAACAATTCCCCATGATTCATTGCCCTTTATCTTGTCATTTCTTCACAAATTTATCAATTTTGTTTTTATTTTTATTTTTATCTAAAAGACATAAAAGCTTTCTGCTTTGTCCATTTCTTTGGGTCTTCATTGTCTTGTGAGAGCCTTCATGTACATGTAAAAATTAATGAAATGTGTATACTTTTCTCCTGTTAATCTGTCTTGGGTCAATGTAATTCTTAGACCCAGCCAAAGATCAAGGGGGCAAAGGAGAATTTATCCTTTTCCCCCACAATAGCTACCAGTAAGAATCAATCATTGTGGATACCCAAAGTGGCTTCATTCAGTTCAGCACAGCTGCCAACCCTAGTAGATGGGAGAGGAGTCAGATTTCACTTGATTTTGAAAATTAAAAGAACATGACATTTCTTTCTCCTTGGACCAGGGATCAAATGCATGACTGTTACACCCTTATTCTGTCAACACTGCCAATGCCCACATGTGGAAGTCCTCTTTTTCAATCATTGTTGGAGAAAAGGCAGTCCTTTTAATAGTCACACCTGGCATGCTACAGCTGCATCTTGTTGGAATCATGTATCTATAATCTCACCAAAAGATGCTGAGAGCGCCTGCCTAAAAGTGGGGAGAGAAGTCTCAGATTTTCTTTGACGTTTCAGGTGGTTCTCCATGCTTTACCATGAGATATTCACTTATCCTTTCATTTCTATTCAGTTAACACACATGAAGCACCTACTATGGGCCAAATCTCTATTAGGCCTTGTAAGGATTAGAGATGTGAATTAAATGTAAATCTTCAAACCACTGACTTCATAATCTGGTGAGAAAGAAAGAAAGACGTGCAAACATCCTATAGTACAAACCAGAATATGACCATTTAAAAGTGGGATGAACATCATGCTAGGGGACGTGTGGCTGCAGGGATGATTAGGCTTTGGAGAGAAGGTTTAAGTGAGCCTTGAAGAATGAAAAGGAATTTGATGGAGAATGGAGGAGGATGCTCCAAGTGTAAGGAAAGTCCTAGAAGTAGGAAAACCCTAGCATGTATACAGAAGAGTGGTAGAAGGACACAGCAGAAGGCAAGACCAGAAAGCAGGTTTGGGACCATCTCAACTACAGTTTGTACCTGGCTCTAAGGAATCCTGCCACACGGGCTATGGGGGAATGAAACTCAACCCTCCATCAACTCATCAGCCATGCTCCAACCACCCAGAGGAGGGGGCGTCTTTTCTAACTTACACAGAGACACAATAGGGGCTAGTGGAGTCTTATTTTTTTGAGACAAAATTTCGTTCTGTAGCCCAGTCTGTAGCACAGTGGCATGATCATGGCTCACTGCAGCCTCAACCTGTGGGGCTTCAGTGATCCTCCCACCTCAGCCTCCCGAGCAGCTGGGACTACAGGTGCATGCCTCCACACCTAGCTAATTTTTAAAAAATTTTTGTAAAGCCAGAGTTTCACTATGTTGCCCAGGCTGGTCTTGAACTCCTGGCCTCAAGCAATCCTCCAACCTCAGCCTCCCAAAGTGTTGGAATTACAGGTGTGAGCCCCCACACCTGCGCTGGAGCCTCATTCTTGACGGTCCTGAATAGCATGCTAACGAGTCTGGGCTTTGTTGTGTAGGCAACAGGAAGCCCTTGAGGATTTTTTTGGAGGTTTGAAGAGTCTTTAAAAAATAATGTGAATAATGAGAATAATAGCCAGATGGGTATTAAGCATACTTTCCTTTGTTGCTTGCTCTGTTTCAAGTATATTCTTACATATTCACAAAGGCCTCTGAATGGTAAATTTTTCTAACAATGAGCAAATGAATTACATAACAGACAAATTAAAGAGCCCATGTCGAATGCAAATCTAAAGCCCAGTTCTCCAGACTTTTGGTCTAAAGAAGTCAAAGTCAGTGGGAAAGAAAGTTGAATTGTGGTTGCCAGGGGCTGGGGGAGGGAAGAATGGGGAGTTATTGTTTAATGGGTACAGAGTTTTAATTTTATAAGAAGAAAGGAGATACGGGGATGGATAGTAGAGATGGCTACACAATGTTATGAAAGTATTTAATACCTTCTTATTGTTTGGGACTTTTTTATGTTGGACCCATGTAAAGATCACTAATGCAGTACTCAAGTGGAAGAAAGTACAAAATAAAACACACACACACACACACACACACACAATCTACGAGTGAAAAATAAATTCTTATTTCCCCTTGTTTTTTTTTTAGACGTTCTACATGTTTCCACTTATAACCAAAAACCCTTTAGACTTCTAGTAAGATAAAGTTAAAGCTGTAAAACATTAGTAGGTAGTTTACCCAAATAAGTTGAAGATTATAAGCAAGATTGTCAGCCACTTTCACCCCCTTACAGAGGCTGACGGATTTCCATTTGTCTCAATGCTAAATAATGTAGCATTTGTCCAATGGTCATTAAAAGCTGTATGCCCTCAAGAAGCAATGTCTTGGGCTTTTCTGGGTACAGACCAAGTTTCCACTGCAGTAGACGCTTAAAGGAGCACCAGTTCCAATGCTAGCACTGTCCTGGTAGAGGCTCTCCCACCTCCGGCTGTGATGCTTCATCACTGTTTGTGTGGGTCTTGGCACAGATGAAGGCAAGGGTCGTAGGTCCAAGATCAGCTAGCATGGCATTGCGGGTAGGGGAGCGGAGGCCCTAGAGGGAAATATTGAAATCGTTAGATACAGAAAGTGGAAAGAAACTTGGTGTTTCTTTTTTATCTTTTAACTTTTATTCTAGGTATGGGGTACATGTGCGGGCTTGTTACATAGGTAAACTCATGTCATGGAGGTTTGTTGTACAGATTATTTTGTCACCCAGGTACTAAGCCTCATACCCAATAGTTATTTTTTCTGCTCGTCTCCCTCCTTCTACTCTCCACCCTCAAGGAAATCCCAGTGTCTGTTGTTTCCTTCTTTGTGAACGTGGAAACTTAGTGTTTCTTTACAGAAACTCTTAGGTTACCTTCCGGTTTCTGTAATGAGGCAGGAGAGGCTAAAGTGACTTTGTAAGTCATTAGGTTCCTGTTTCCAGTCCACTACTTTTTCTACCACCCTATTCAGCTTCGCTGAATATGTGCTAATCTATCTCATTTGTGGATTTGTATATTTATTATTCATTTTTCAATGATTATCCTCCCATATACGAGAGTTTTGAAAGCATTTTTATTGAGAGATATGTCACAAAGCGTAAAATCTACCACGTTAAAGTGTACACTTCAGTGGGTTTTAGAACATTCACTCTATTGTACAACTATTACCACTTTCTAATTCCAGAACATTTTCTTCACCCCAAAAAGAAACCAGTATGCTAAGTGAAGTAAGCCAGCCACAAAAAGATAGATATACACTGTAGGATTCTCCTCATATGAGGAGAGTTGTCAAAGTCAGTGAGACAGAAAGTTGAATTGCGGTTGCCAGGGACTGTGGGGAGGGAAGAATTGGGAGTTACTGTTTAATGGACACAGAATCTCAATGTCTAAGAAGAAAAGAGACACAGAGATGGCAGGTGGAGATGGCTACATACATTATAAAGGTATTTAATACCACTGAAGTGTATACTTAAATGGTTAAGTTAGTAAATTGTATGTTATGTATATTTTACCACAATAAAAATAATTTTGGTAAATACCAAAATGAAAAAAAAATGGGAAGGGAATCCCTGTAGGTACCTTGTAAATAGCAGCATATTATTGAATCATTTGTGCTAGTACTTTTCATTTGTTAAATGTAAACATTCAAAGTACACCAAGTATTAAGAAAAAAAAAAGGAGCCCATGGCTATTAGCAGTTATTCTCCATTCTCACCTTCCTCCAGCTCCTGGCAGCCACTAATCCACTTTCTGTTTCAATTTGCTTACTGAGGACATTTCATACAAATGGAATCATACAATAACATGACCTTGTGTGTCTGGCTTCTGTCAATTAGCATAGTGTTTTCAACATTCATCCACATTGTAGCATATATCAGTACCTCATCCCCTTTTATGGTGACATATGTGGGCTTTTTAAAGTAGATTCCAGGCTGAGAGATAAGAGTCTTTCCCTCCGAAGGTTTCCTCCTGGAAGTAGAGCTTTGGCATATCTGAGCTGGGGAGCACACAGGTCTAGGAGGCTTCATTGTACACAACTCATCACGTGGCCCAAATGTTTTGCACCTGTACAGGCTTCCTTTTCCCTCTTTAGTGTGAGAGACCCCATAACAGGGGGCCCTGCTTTCAAACTCAACTGGGATACTATGACCCCCGGTCAGGTCTTTAGTAGTGATGTAACGCAGAGGTGTCATGGTGCCAGTGGCCACTCTGTAACTGGTGCTTTTGCTTAAATGTAAACATGTATCACAGAGGAGAAATTCTGCTAGACATTCTTCTAACTGCAACTGAATGTAGCCTGTGATAACCAAAACCCACTTTTCTGAAGCATGGTTCACTTTGGAGCATACCCTGTTGCACATGCCACTTGGAATCAGCGGTGAACCAGACCCATTTAAGCTATGGCTAAATATAATGTGCTGCTTTGCTGCAGAGCCTGGGGAAGCTTGGCAGTGGGTCATGTCTGGAGGGCAGGCCACTGCTCTATTTCAGCAGGAAGTTGCTGTGCTTTCCTTGTTTTATAAAATGTCCCCAAATATGGAGGCTCTATAATGGGTAAACCAGTGATCCAGTTGGACTCATTCTAGATATACTATGATTTATCACAGTATAAAGGGGTAAGAAAGATCACTTCATGTTTGAAAGCACAAATCTCTTTTAGGAAGTTACACTGGGCATTCAAAATTTTTGTGTAATTTTATTTCTTGCTTTTTTTTTTTTTTTTTTTTTAAAGAGATGGAGTCTCTCTCTGTCACCCAGGCTGGAGTGCTGTGGCACAATCATAGCTCACTCTAACCTCAAAGTCTTGGGCTCAAGTGACCCTCTCACCTCAGCCTCCCAAGTAGCTAGGACTACCAGGGCATGTCACCATGCACAGCTAAGTTTTGGTTTTTCAAAAAAGCGTTCATAGGGACAGGATCCCATTATGTTGCCCAGGCTGGTCTGGAACTCCTGGCCTCAAGTGATCCTCCCACCTTGGCCTTCACCAGCATTGGAATTACGGGAGTGAGACAATGTGCCTGATCAATTTTCTTTTTTATATGTGTTAGTTTCTACAATTTCTTCCCTAGCTGACTTTGAATATTCTTCTTTGGAATAGATATGATGTTCAGCAACCGGGAGGATTTCCCTCATCTAAGTTCATGGGTAATTTGGTGGGTTTTCTTGGAGAGTTTAAGTAGAATTTAATTGTGAATATTTGAGTGTTTGAGGTAGGGAGGAAGGAGATGGCCTGAAGGATAGTCACTACTTGAAGGGAAGACATAATTAATTGGAATGTTCAACATTATTTTTCTCTAAAACATGAAGTTCTACATGATTCTTACATGAACGTGGACTGAGAAATCATGCTGTGTTGTGTAGCATTATCTGGCTTCAAGAATTCATTATAATGAGATCAATAAGGCGTGAGTACTGCCAGCCATGCACTCAGCGGCACCCACTGTTGGGCTGATACACCTTCTCATTTTCACTTGCCTACCTCCAATTCTAAAATGCTTTTTTCAGCCTCCCTTGCAGCTAGGAAAAACTTATGACCTAGTTACATGTAGAAAGTTTTTGCTTTTCTAATAAAAGTGGGAAATATTCCCAGTGTGACTCCCTTTTTCTCCTCTTCCTTCCTTGAAAGTGGTGTGATGCCTGGAGCCACAGCTGCCTTCTTGAGGCAGTCATCTTGTTATGATGAGGAAAGGCCAAGAGAACTGTCAAATTGCTAGCCCTGGCATCACATCACTGAGCTGATGAATCAGTACCATTGTTGTACTTTTAACCTTCATGTTATTTGAGAAACATAAACCCCTATTTGTGGAATTGACTTTTAGTCAGAGTTTTGCTAACAGATATAATTCATGGAAAGAACTTTGCTTTACTAGTATTTACTCTAATACGTCTACCTAAATATCCACTACGTCCTGTTTGTCTCTCTCCCGTATATTTCAGCACTGCCTAAAGTCTGTATTTATTGTTCCCATTTTTTTTTTTCTGAGATGGAGTCTCACTCTGTCTCCCAGGCTGGAGTGCAGTGGCGTGATCTCGGCTCACTGCAACCTCCACCTCCCAGGTTCAAGCAATTCTCCTGCCTCAGTCTCCCGAGTAGCTGGGATTACAGGCATATGCCATTAGGTTTTGAAAATGAAACTTACTCATAAATATATTTCTTTCAAAATGAATTTTATAACTCTTTTCCCTCCAAGTTTAAAACTTAAACCTCTACTAAGTTCCCACGGGTTCTTTTCATTGAAACTTAGTAGAGGTTTAAGTTTTAAATTTGGAGAGAAAAGATTTACAAAATTCATTTTGAAAGAAATATATTTATAAGTTTCACTTTCAAAATCTAATGTGTGATCACTTCATTTAGATTAAATTGTTGCCTGGTGCGCTTGCAACCCACACGTGGCAGAATTAGTTGGTGTGGGAGAAGGAAAGGGAAACTCTGACTGCATAGGGTCCAGAGCTGTTTGATGACAGGCCCGTTTGTGCATAAAGACAATACTTTTAAAAACCCATAACCTTAGCAACCTCAAATGCCAAAAGCAGAGTGTGAAATAACCAGACTAGAAAAAAAAAATGGAGGCCTTATTATTGCTCTTTGTCACACTAATATACCCTTACCATTTTAAAGAAAAGTATACTTTTTAGAAGAAAAAAGAAATCTGTTTTAAAAATTTTTTAATTACTCCCTTGAACATGTGTATGTGGTTTCTTTAGGAGAGTCTGGGTAGTTGACATTGTTTTGTCTATTAAGGATATGAGTCTATTGTATCACATAGTTTCCTGTTTATTAGGACCCTTGGGGGAAAATTTCTGTCTGATCATGGGAGCCCAAATATTTATAACTGAGCAACAGGTTTATTTTAATCTCATGAATATTGTAGGTGATTTAATTGTCAATGGGCTGCTTATTTTTGTTTTCTTGGTTGCTTTTTAAAAAATTTATTTAAAAAGGTACACAAGTCTCATGACATTAGTTCCTATTAAAAAAGATTGAGTTAATTTGGTCAGATTTGTATGCAACATCCAAGAGTGACTCTGTGCCATAATGCACCCTCTGCTTCACTTGATGTTTTCTAGCATTGACTCAGGATATGCAGTAGTAACTAACATCATATGAATTTTCAAAATTGCATTTGTTTTTAGTACCAACTTTAAGGATTTTTATTATGACAATAGAGGTTAATGAGCATTTTCACAAGATAAACAAAAAAATTCCCAAAAATATATGTGTTTTAACATCATGATTGCAGTTTATTTTTCACTCAGGTCAAATCCAAGATAGGTGTTCCTGATCAGCCTGTAGCTCTCCTCCAACCCAGACTCCTTTCAAATTGTGGCTCCACCATCTTCAATAGGGAGCTTCCAAGATTGCCCTGCTGCCCTGTCTCAAGCCTGCAAAAAAGGATAGGGGTCAGGCCACTCATATTTCATTGGCCCAAATTTGGTCACGTGGCCACACTCACTGCCAGGGAAGCTGGGAAATGGAGTCTAGCTCTGTGCCCAAGAAGCAGAGAAAAATAGATTTGATGAAGACTTAGTCAGTCTCTGCAACAATGAAACAGATAAGAAGGCAAAAGAAAAAGAATTTTACAACCTGAAGAGGGAGAAAAAATTCAATTAACAAAAAGATGGACTACACCCCAAGATAGTCTGCAGAATTCTATCTACCCAAATCATGTGTTAAATTGTGAAAGAGGTTATGATAAAAGTAGGATAAGGGTGAAATTTGAAAAATGCTCTGGGGACACATAGCACACTCCTTCCCTGGTGACACAGTAGGCAGAACCAAGCCAACTATAAAAGGAAGTTCAGTGTGTTTAATCTGTTGCTCAGATAAAACCATCCTGGAAAAACTCCCAGTTTTACAATCTAACCGATCATCAGTATCTCACTTATATAAATAACTCTAGCCTGCATGAAATACCTTCTTGCTCCCCTTGACTGGTAAAAATAACTTTGTTTCAGCGGAAAAGGTGTAGAAAAGGAATGTTGAAGCCAATCAAACTCATAGTATCAATATTTTTTGTTAAGCTTTAGGAGTAAGTTCTGTAATCATTGCAATCAGCTTGTTTTTGTTATTTAAGAAGCTTAAAATGATTAAGAAACTCTGACGTATTAGCCTTACAATTTTATTTTGGAATGATAAACTAATACTCAGTTTGTAATTTTCACTTGAAAGCTGCAAAATAATTGAATATGTTCTTTAAAAGTGTTTGAATATTCAGAAGAATCTAATTTAGTACATGTATAAACTAGTATTATTACAAGACTTAATTGAGATATTGAAAGATTTTTCTTGCTTGGTTTGTAAATGTTGCCCCATCAGGCATTTGAAGTGTTTGAGAAAGTCAAAGTTATTAAGTTTGTAAAGATAATTAAAAATATTTTAGGAAATCTTTTTGCATGTATAAAGATGGTCAGTTTGAAGAAATTTAATGTTTTTAAGTTTGTAAGTTAATTGAACATTAATCAAACAAGAAAAGCAATTGTTCTCATTTTTATATAAAAATCACTATATTTACAAACAAACTAACCAGGTTTATAGATTAAGCTTGAAGACCTAAAACACATTTTAAGTGTAAGGGCCAGGGGTGGGGGGCAGGAATGAGCAAGAAGCTAAGAGGAGCTGAGAAACCAGAACCTGAGCTGCGGTCCCCAGAGGAAGGGCCTTGCTTGGAAGTCTGCTTCCTCCCAGGGGTAGGCTGTCGAGTCATATGGGAAAGAGGTAGTGAGACTAATGGGCAGAATCAGGGTCATTCCTGGATTTCTGTCTAAAGCAGGGCAAAGGGGAGCAGGAGTAGGGCCCAGCAACAGGATATGGGTCTGACAGAGATTCAAGTTGGGTAGCAGGGCCCTGTGTGGACAGAGGGTGCACATAAGAAGACATAAGAGGACAACGGAGAGGCTACACCATAATGGAGATGTCTGGCCACTTGGTGCTGAGTTACAGAGCAGAACAGACACTAAATAAGGCCAGTGTCCCCAGCCACCAAGTGACAGGAGAAGGAACAGAGAGGCCCTTGGGGAAGTGGATGGTCTGGAAGAACAGGTGGAATAGACACTTGGTGTCCTGGTGCCTATCATGTGACAATCATCTTAACTGTGAACCCAGTAAAGAAGGACAGTAGCAGCTCATATCAAGTTCTGAGGTGTGAGGGTGGGGACACAGTACTCCAGTATGGAGTGTGGAAAAGTGAGGCTACACTGACAGCATCACGGCACTCTACCATCTAGATGACAGTAATCCCCCTCCCCAACTCATGAAAATCAAAACTGTCTCCAGAAATTGCCACATTTCCCCCTAGCCCCCAGAGGGGACAAAATAGTCTGTGGATAAGACCCACTGCTCTAGAATGTAAATGCCATGAAAACTGGAATATTTTCTTACATATCTTCAGCAACCATAAGTGACACTGAGTAAGTATTTGTTGAATAAATGAATGAGTGGCGTATGAATCATAACAGCAATGGAAGAGCAGTGTTAACGACAATCAAATTCCAAAGCCTTCCTGGATTAAAATAAGTGAGAATCAATTGGCATAAGACAGAATCAAGATAGCTTTATCTTTAATAAAGTTAAGAAAGAAATAATGGTTTGTTTATACTTAAAATATTTAATTTTTTCTGGTTGGGACATTGATTTATTTCCTCATGCTAGTAGTGAGTATATACTTATCATTATACATATAATTTCACACATTTAAACACAGGTGTGTTTCTTCTCTGGGGTTCTTAGCATTCCAGTTGGAAATCCGTCTCTATTTTAAGCACAAAACTCCATATGTCACTTAAGTGAATGGACCGCCAATCAACCAGCGACAGCAACAAGAGGCAAAGGGCACAGAGGGAAGGAGGAAGAGTAAAAAATGCCTTTTTTCCCATTTTCCCCAAAATACCAGAATGTAGTCACCATATCTCAGAGGAACATCTGGTTGAACTGGGAGGGTGGGTAAGATTTTGGAGGATCTGGGAGGCCAGGCAAGGGAGTTGTTTTAAGGTAGTGAGCATTTGAGAGCTGTGAGAACATGTGGAGCACAGTCAGATGTTGTCAATTGTGCCTTAAGAAGATTCTGCAGGCAGTGGTGGGCAGGGAAGAAAGTAGAGGAGAGAGATGCACCAGGCTGTCTATGATGAGATGAGCACCAAGGAAGCTGGCTGCTTGACTTCAGAGCCAAGGAAATGGAGTATGGCCATTACTACAAAGCTGGACTTCTGTTAAGGACAGACCTTTTTACAATGCTTACACATTGTTGGTTTACAATTCCCTGAATTTAGCAATGTTTGATGATAATGGAATTTACTTTCCTATTAAAACAACTCAGAGAGGGTTACTAAGGCAGGGTCATGAAGACCTGGACAAACCGACCCTCTCACCGCCTTGGATAGCCTTGGCCACTTAAGTCAAATCCAGTGTTATCTGGGAGTGAGGGATTATTTTGTCTCAAGGGTAATCAGCTTTAAGGCAAGATTATAGGAAGGAACCCTCACTTAAAATTTTATTTTTATTAAGATCTAAAGAATAATTTTCAGTGATTATGAAGTTATCATCTCTTATCTTTGTCTCTTTGATTTTTATAACATTATGGCAGAAAATGCCAGTAAATCCCTTATATCCATTCTTCCTTTCTCCCTCATAACAGAATCCCTTGTTTATCAGCTGGGAATATGGAAATCCAGACAGCAAATCTCATTTTCCAGCTTCCCTTGCTAGCTAGGTGTGGCCTTGTTGCTAACCTTTTTTTTTTTTTTTTGAGACAGAGTCTCGCTCTGCTGCCCAGGCTGAAGTGCAGTGGCACAATCTTGGCTCACTGCAACCTCCACCTCCTGGGTTCAAGCAATTCTCATATCTCAGCCTCCCGAGTAGCTGGAATTACAGGTGTGTACCACCATGCCCAGCTAATTTTTATATTTTTAGTAGAGACAGGGTTTCACCATATTGGCTAAGCTGGTCTCAAACTCCTGACCTCAAGTGATCCGCCTGCCTTGGCCTCCCAAACTGCTGGGATTACAGGCGTGAGCCACCGTGCCTGAACTGTTGCTACCTTCTGACTAATGAGATGGGGGCAGAAGTATCACGTGGAAGTTTCTGGGAACCTTCCTTTAAAGATACCATGTGTCTGCTCTTTGCCCTCCTCCATCTTGCTGATATGGCCATCCTGGGCCACGGGAAAGCAGGTTGTCCTAAGGATGGTGGTGGGGTGGTAGGGTGGGGGACCTGGCAAAGCTGCCACACCAGTCCTTAACATGAGATAGAAATAATGCCATATTTTGTGTAGGCTTCTCTTTGGGATGTTTTCTATTACTTGCAGATAAGCTCATCCTCAGTAATACAAAAAATAAAACTATATTCTATAGTATGATCTCTCACCTACCCTATTAAAAATGTTTTTGTAACTTCTCCTTACTCATTCTTTCTTCCTCACAATTTGTCCCACGTGTAGCTGATAAATGATCTCTGAAAGTCCCAGCTGAATCATGTCACCCACACCCTGCCACCCATGTTTGAGAATCTTCAATGCCTTCCCATTTCCCTCAAACCAAGTGACACTTCCTTGGCCTGGTATAGAAGGTCTCCATGAGCTGCACCCACCCTGCCTCTCCAGCCTTCTCTCTACTACTCCCTCTGCTTGGCTGGGACTGCCTTTCTCCTTTAAAAGGAGGCTGTCCCCACTTCTGCCTGTCAATGTTCTCTACATTTTTCAAGATCCATCTCATTAGCCAGGCATGGTAGCTAGTGCTTGTATTTGCAGCTACTTAGGAGGCTGAGGTGGGAGGATCACTGGGAGGCTGAGTCTTCAGTGAGCTATGATCATGCCACTGCACTCCAACCCAGGTGACAGAGCAAGACCCCGTGTCTTACAAAAAATGAAATAAAGTAAATAAATAAGTAAATAAATAAATCTGTGAAAGGTTGTATTTGCTTTGTTTCTCCACCCATCACACTGCCCGGGCTTTACTCATCTTTGACTCAGAGGATGTCTGTAGCTCTCCCCTGGGAGGGGGAATCCACCCAGGAGTCAACATTACTGCTTCTCTAACTGGGCCATCTCCATGGTATTTCCTTTCCTCTAGTGGCTTTCGCTGAAGATGTCATTTTTCTGATCAGCTGTCTGCCATTAGCACTCACCAGGTCACATGTCTTTCCTGTTAACCTAACTTTGGGTGACCTATACCTACTACCCTATAAAAGTTTCCCTCTTCTTTTTGATTTTGAGTTATATTACAAAGCCTCCTTCTATGAACTTAGCCTGAGGTGGCACCATGCCTGACCCCTTCTTCCTGACCTTTCCACTCAACTGCAGAATTCTGTGGGTTGGGATGGGGGGATCCGAGACAGTCTCTCCAAACTAGAACTGACAAGAAAATGTTAACATTTCTTGGGCCAGATTATCATGATACATGGTAATCACTTTACATGTGTCATCTCATCTCTCCCAAAAATCACAAGGTCACATAACCAGTAAATGGTGGAACCAGAACTCAAACCCAGGCAGCCTGCCCCCAGCACACTTGCACTGTAATGTGTTATCTACTCTGCAAACTCAAGGCAGTATGCCAATGTCACATATGGACAGTTTAGACCCAGAAGGAATCACTTCTTCCCGAACCTCTTTTGAGTATTTCTATTTTTATAGGAGGTGTTTCCTAAAGCCACAGAGAATGTGCAAAAAATGAAATCAGATTCTTTTTAAAGAAACTCATGAGGAACAAATGACTCTCGATCAGGCTGTTCCTCTCTTTGATCAACATCCTGGCAGGAAACATTGCCCGCAACAAGCACAAGAGACTTGAGAAGCAAGGAGTGTTTGCCCTTGCCTATAACTGGGTTTCCTGTTTTGCTTTCCAAAATTTTCATAGAATTTTTTAGGTGCTTTTAGGAAAAGTTTTTTTTGTTTTGCTCTTTGTTTTTTTCCATGAGACAAGATTTATGGTGGTGAGTGATCAGCCACAGAAATTGCACAGGATCAGCTTGAGGTACCTAGATATTATCAACACTGTGTCCTCCTCACTGAAGCCTATTCTGTGCCTGTCATCCGTCCACTTAGAAATAGCCGGTCCTTCCTCTGTGCTTTCACTGCGACCCCCACATATTCCTGTGGCACTTCGTGAAGCTTAGTTATATATATGCCTGTTACTCTGCTAGACTGTCGGCTCCTTGGAGGCAGGAACTGTGTCTGACTCATCTGTTTATCTCAAAGTGCCTGGCACATAGTAGCCACTCGACAGATGCTAATAGCGTGAATGAGAAAACAATGCTGCTTGAAGGGTGTCAACATTGATTGAGTACCTCCTTTGTGACAAGCACCATGCAGGTGGCTT
Organism: Macaca fascicularis; assembly: GCF_037993035.2. Lineage (NCBI taxonomy): Eukaryota > Metazoa > Chordata > Mammalia > Primates > Cercopithecidae > Macaca > Macaca fascicularis. Next base: position 110,000,009 of record NC_088382.1, on the reverse strand, counting down.
GCACCCACATTTCATTCACTTCTCACAACACAGCTGGGCAGTTACCCTTATTCTTCATCTTTCAGATGAGGAAACAGGCTCATGGAGTTAAGTGCATCACCCAAGGTCACGGTCACACAGGTGGTGAACAGGAACCAGGAGTCAAGCTCAATTGCTCTTTCCCATTCTATGTCTTTTGCCTCCTGCCTTAAAGTAACACATGAAAGAAGTCAGCAGCTTAGAAGGCTTGCTGATCCTTACACGTACTGGGCAAATTTCAAAAGCTGTTTCCTATTTGGAATGGTGAAGCTTACTTTTGGGTGGTCCTGGCAGAATGAGATTATGGAGACAGTAACTGCCTTGATTTTCTGTGATCTGTCCTAGAAATGGCGATATGGAGCAGGGAAAGGAAGGCAACTAGGGGGTATGCTAGGCCAGGGTTCAAATCCTAGTTCTACCACTTACCAGCTGTGTGACTCTGGCAAGGTATTCAATAGCTCTGTATCCCTTATAGATGGACAATAATATTTACTGGATAGGAGAGTGAAGAGTAAATCAGAAATTTCAAGGAAAGTAGCTGGCACACAGTGAATGCTTTATAAAAGGTAGTGTTTTGATTTATTTATTTTTATTTTAGAGACAGAATCTCACTCCATCACTCAGGCTGGAGTGCGATAGCTTGGTCTTGACTCACTGCAACCTCCGCCTCCCAGATTCAAGCAATCCTCCTGCCTCAACCTCCTGAGTAGCTGGGACTACAGGCATGTGCCACCATACACAGCTCTTTTTTGTATTTTCAGTAGACAGAGGGTTTCATCATGTTGGCCAGACTGGTCTTAAACTCCTGACCTCATGATCTGCACCCCTCGGCCTCCCACAGTGTTGGGATTACAGGCATGAGCCACTGTGCCTGGCCAAAGGTAGTGTTTTTAATAGGAGGGGGCCCATGAGGTGCTGTGTTCCTCTGTCAGTGGCCCCATCTGACCCCCTCTAGCCTTACCAGACCCAGGGCATGTGGCACAGCTCTATCCCTTCATGCCAGGGTTCCCTCTGTCTGGAGAGGGAATCTTTATCTACCCAAGGGACAAAATCCTCCATAAGACACCTTCCCTGAAGTCCTTTAACCACTTTAACCCTGCTGCATGGGTTGTTTGTTGTTAGTTTGGTAGTTGGTTGATTGGTTGGTATAAGAAGGATCTTGAACTCTTGGCACAGGCCAGGGGTCCACAAACTAGAACCTACAGGCCACGTTCATCCCTCCCCCGGTTTTGTGTGATTCATGAAGTAAGACTGGCATTTACATTTTTGAAAAAAATCAAAGGAAGAATATTATTTCATGACACACAAAAAACTGTATGAAATTCAAACTTCAGTGTCCATAAATAAAGTTTTACTGGAACACAACTGTGCTCATTTATTTACATAGTGTCTATGGCTGCTTTCCTGTTACAATGGCCATGCTGAGTAGTTGCAACAGAGACCATATGGCCCGCCAGCCTAAAATAGTTCCCATCTGGCCCTTCACGGAATAAGTTTGCCAGCTCCTGGTATAAGCAAATCAAATCAGAAGCCTCATCACTTAGAAATACTCAACCAGGCCGGGTGTGGTGGCTCATGCCTGTAATCCCAGCACTTTGGGAGGCTGAGACGGGCAGATCACGAGGTCAGGAGATTGAGACAATCCTGGCTAACACAGTGAAACCCCGTCTCTACTAAAAATACAAAAAATTAGTGGGGCGTAGTGGCAGGCGCCTGTAATCCCAGCTACTCAGGAGTCTGAGGCAGCAGAATTGCTTGAACCTGGGAGGAGGAGGTTGCAGTGAGCTGAGATAGCGCCACTGCACTCCAGCCTGGGTGACAGAGTGAGACTCCATCTTAAAAAAAAAAAAAAAAGAAATACTCAACCAAACCCCTGCCCTTCCCCTTCTTCACTCTATTCCCAAATGTAGTCCCAGGTTGGAAATTCTTTTAATTAACAAACTGCCAATACTTCCTAGAAAGTTTGCAGGTGCACAGTGGTCTCCACACTTTCATTTTATTTGATGTAATCACACCTTATCCCAGCATGGAAGAGGAAGTAAGGAGAAGGTGGAACCAGGCGAGGAGGGGGAAAGAAAGAGCCAAAGAAGGCTGGGCACAGTGGCTCACGCCTGTGATCCCAACACTTTGGGAGGCTGAGGCAGGAGGATCACTTGAGGTCAGGAGTTCAAGACCAGTCTCGATAACATGGTGAAACCCCGTCTCTACTAAAAATACATTAGCTGGGCATGGTGGCGAGTGCTGTAATCCCAGCTATTCAGGAGGCTGAGGCAGGAGAATAGCTTGAACCTGGGAGGCAGAGGTTGCAGTGAGCCAAGATTGTGTCACTGCACTACAGCCTGAGCAACAGAGGAGATTCAGTCTCCAAAAAAAAAAAAGAGCCAAAGAAGAGAACAAGGGAGGCAGTGAAAAGGCTAAGGCTAAGCAAAGTCATAAAGAAGTTTGTTCCAGACAAGAGAATCCATCAAAAGCCAGAAAGGGAAACATTTAACAGAAATTTATAAATACTCCTGCTTTTTCTGCAACTGACATAAGCACATCATCTCCTCCTCAAGAAAGCTTTAACAGTTTTGACAAGATGGCAGCAAGAGGCAATAACGCCAGCTAGGGAAGAGGATTGATCAAGCAACTATTGTTGAAAAAGTTTAATATTTACTCAGCTTAGGAACTAACCAGTTGACAGGGATGAACTCAAAACCTTGGCAAGATTTGACTGTCCTGGCAAACAATGCTGTGGAGCTAGAATTATCTAAAAGAAGTCATTGAATCCCTTAAAAAAGAAGGAAACAGCAATTCTTTTAGCATTACAATTGTAATGTTGAAAGACTATAAAAATCAACAAGGACAGCCCTGGTAGAAAAAAGACAAGGACATTATTTAAAGATTTTTAAAAGCCTGCATCTTCATTTGATTAACATGTCTTATTTGATTAATAGAAAGACAAGCCCTTGTGATGTTAATACCAGAGAAGAACCGCAAAACCTTGGTACCTAAGGACCTCAGAGCAAGATTTCAAAGCTCAGAAATAGGGATTGCTAAAAGACCAGAAGAAGCCTAGCAAAGCATTTCTCCATTTTAAGACAGCAGAGATGAAGACGCCAAGAGCACAAGTGTTTGCCAAAGTCAAGTCCCATTGGGCTTTGATACACAGGGGAGACTGAATCCCAACAGGACTCATGGGGGGAAGAAAAATCTCATTTCCCGAGATAAAAGAGAAAAATCACAGAAGCAAAAAGCAAAGCAGTACAAGCAAAAAGAAGAGTAAAGCCAGGCACAGTGGCTCACACCTGTAATCCCAGCACTTTGGGAGCCTGAGGTGAGCAGATCACTTGAGGCCAGGAGCTCAAGACCAGTCTGGCCAACATGGTGAAACTCTGTCTCTACTAAAAATACAAAAAAAAAAAAAAAATTAGCTAGGCATGGTGGTACGTGCCTGTAATGCCAGCTACTTGGGAGGCTGAGGCATGAGAATTGCTTGAACCCAGGAGGTGGAGGTTGCAGTGAGCCGAGATCACGCCACTGCACTCTAGCCTGGGCGACAGAGTGAGATCCTGTCTCCAAAAACAAACAAACAAACAAAACAGGCCAACAAACAAAAAGAGTAAAGCACTTGTAACGCTGTCTACACTCTGGTCCATTTAGTATTGGCTTATGCTTTTGGCTCTCCCGATTCAGAGGTTCTACATTTCACATTTGCAAGTCTACTCACAATCTGAGAAGGATATCCCAGTGGTTTATTGTCAGTGACTAACTGCCACAAATCAAATAACAAAAGGGGCAAAAGGAAACAATTAAAAGAAATCATTCTAATCAGTACTCCTCAAAACTGTCAAGACCACCAAAAACAAAGCAAGTCTGAGAAACGATCACAGCCAAGAGGAGTCTAAGGAGACATGATGATGAAATGTAATGTGGGATCTTGGATGGGATCCTGGGACAGGAAAAAGGTATTAGGTAAACACTAAGGAGATCCGAGTAAAACATTGACCTTGGTTAATAAAAATGTATCAATATTGATTAATTGTGACAAATCTACCATTACTAATTATTATTAATTAGTAATTTAATTATTACTAATATGAGATGCTAATATAGGGGAAACTGGAAGAGCAGAGGGTGGTAATATAAGAGCTGTGTACTAACTTTATAGCTTTTCCGTAAATTTAAAACTATTCCAAAGAGAGAGGGGGAAATGGGGAGATAATTGTCAAAGTTGTAGCTCTGTGGGACAAACAGGTCTATAGCTCTAATGTACAGCATGAAGACTGGAGTTAATAATCTTGTATTGCATACTGGAAATTTAGAGTAGATTTCAGGTGCTTTTACCACCACCACCACCACAAACAAGATAAGTATGTAAGGAGATGGATATGTTAGTCTGTTTGACTGTAGTAATCATTTCACTATGCATATGTATATCAAAATATCATGTCATATACTTTAAATATGTGCAATAAAAATCAAGAATTTTTTTAATTAAAAAAACTTAAATGAAAAAATTATTTACTCAGTGAACATTTCACGAGTGCCTACACATCCATCAACCACGGTGCCAGTAGTCTCACTTGAAATCTGGAGTTTTGGTGAGTTTGCCTGTCAAAACTAGCCAGTGTCTCACTACAGATAGGGCTATGGGAACAAAGTGTCCCCTTGACCTTGCAATGGCCTAGGTCAGTGTTTTCCAAAGTGAAACTTACTGTGAGATTTCACAGTTGTTAATTTAAAAGAAAACAAAAAGAAACAAAAAAACAGAGGGAGATCTTTGATTTTTAAAAAATTTAGAAAAATTTGATTAAAACAAATTAAACATACGTCTTTACTACTGCACCTCTCAGAGCCCTTATTATGCTTTCGCACATTGCAACTACATTGAACTGTACAATGTGGCATTTCCCAAATTTATTTGATTATAAAATTCACTCATTGCAGAATACCCCTTGGGACTAGCTTCCCCCAAAGATCCTTTGGAAACCACTAATTTAGGCAGCCTGAAAAGAGGACTAGGATGCCGAAAACTGCTAAGCGAAAAGCCTGATACAGTAAAGTTAAAAGAAACACAATGAAAACAATCTAATTAGCCATTACTGATTTTTAACTGGTTGCCTCAGAGACCTCAAAAACAAGAAATTTCATCAAACTAATTTCTGAAAATTTCTCATATGATGCCCACAGCCTGGAACAAGAGCCAAATGGACTGTGTATCTTGTTATATGTAACTGGATGGGGAAACTATTAACATTAGGTTCAGTTGAAGTCTTCAGTTGCTAGACAAAAGGCATTTGTATCTCAGCCTTTTGAAAAGTTACACAAATTTGGGGGTGGACAACGAATATTTGGTTGAGATTAGTTAATGTGGCGATGAATAAATTCTCCTTATCCTGAAGAACAAAGACAATTCAGTTTGCAAATAACTGCAGACACCCAAATGTATCTTACACAGCTGGAATATTTAGAACCCATATATGATAAATTGTATATTTTCTTCCTTTCCCCATGCAACTTTCTCAAGTCTAAACTGCATTTTAATTTAATCAGTTTGGGCAGTTGTGTCTCTTCAGCTGCAATTACAATAAAAATAGGCTCAGACCAGGCAGGGTTCTTTTGCAAATTTGTTTCAAAATATAGCAGATGATAGGGATAAAATTTGAATCTTGACAACACAGCTTTGTTATGGGACACAGTAATAGCATTTTTATTATCCTGTGACTGCTTTTAGCACAGTCCTTGAAGAATTGAAAAATTATTACTTGGGATGCATTTTAAAGTAGCAGAAAAATAATTGTTGAGGAAACAGAAGAACTAAGACAGCAGAATAGAGTACGGAATCAGAACTTAGCAGAAAAAGCACAGGCTTTTTGGAGTGTGACAGATGTTGGTTTGAATCCAAATCCTTCCCTTCAAAGCTGAGTAATCTTGGGCAAGTCACTTTTGGAAACTCAGCTTTCTCATCAGTAAAACCGGGATAATCTCATCTCCTTTGCAAGGCCATTATAAGTAATAGAGTTAGTGTATGCAAAGTGTGCCTTTAACAGTACCAGACACAGATAACATAGTTCTAGTACTAACAGAATACTAGTATATCTCAGTAAATGGTTATTATAATAAGAAAGTACCATCACCCATCTTAAACAGCAGAGTTTGTTTGGCAAGGATACAAGAAAATATTGGAATACAAACACAAAATAACCAAAAGTCAGGTTAAAAAAGAAATGCAGGCCAACTAAAGTGAAGGCTGTATGGAAAGAACAACTTTATTTGTATCAGAAGAGTTTTTTGGAAGGGAGGCAAGACTAGTAAACTTTTGGCTATTTGACAAAATTGAACTCAGTTACAGTGGTTCTGCTTCAGTCAAGTTTGTCAGATGGGCTAACCTGTAATCTCCAGAGCAAAGTCTCCTAAAACTAGTACATTCCTAGACTAAAGCAAGAAAACTATTGAATCTTCAATGATGATACAATGAAAGTGAACCGAGGAAATGTTTCCCAAAGTACATTCTGGGTGTTATTCAGAAAAAAAAATTATGGGATTGTATAATGTAAGAGCTGTTGGGTTAAACAAAGTTAAACCAGTTTCTAGGCTTTTTTTCCTAACGTAATGCATATACTTGATAAAAATGTAGGGAAGAACATAGGATAAGATTTCTGCTCACTTCAGCTTCTATCCTCCAGTTCTTCAAAGAATCAGCAATTCTTACTAGTTTCTTGTATATCCTTCCAGGACCATTGCATGTATACATGAAGAGACCTCAAAAAGTTTATGAAAAAAAATGAAATTAAAAGATAAAAATAAAAATGTAAACTTTATTTCACAGAATAAGCTCTATCAAGGTCTAGATACTTTTGTAAGTGATGATTCCAACCATTTAGTTCATCTTTAGAGAACTGAGAGTCCTGGGAATAACCATGTAATGTAGTTTCATATATATATATATATATACACACAAAACTTTCTATATATATAAAGTTTTATATGCCTTTTATAGTGTTTTGTTTTGTTTTGTTTTGTTTTGTTTTGTTTTGTTTTTTTTTTAGATTAGGAAACAAAAAGAAGTCAGAAGGAGCCAAATCAGGACTGTAAGGTGGATGCTTAATGATTTTCCATGGAAACCCTCACAAAATTGCCCTTGTTTGATGAGGGGAACTAACAGGAGCATTGTCATGATGAAGAAGGACTCTCTGGTGAAGCTTTCCTAGGCATTTTTCTGCTAAAGCTTTGGCTAACTTTCTCAAAACAATCTCATAATAAGCAGATGTTATCATTCTTTGGCCCTCCAGAAAGCTGATCAGCAAAATGCCTTGTGCATCCCCAAAAAGCTGTTCCCATGACCTTTGCTCTTAATCAGTCCCTTTTTGCTTTGACTGGACCACTTACACCTCTTGGTAGCCATTGCTTTGATTATGGTTTCTCTTCAGGATTGTAGTGGTGAAACCATGTTCCATCTCTTGCTACAATTTTTCAAAGAAATGCTTCAGGATATTGATCCCACTTGTTTAAAATTTCCACGGAACCTCTGCTCTTGTCTGCAGTTGATCTGGCTCAATGGTTTTAGCACTCACGAAGGGGAAAATTTGTTCAACTGTAATTTCTCAGTCAGAATTGTGTAAGTGGAACCAGTTGAGATGTGTATGGTGTTGGCTATCATTTCTGCTGTTACTCATCGGTCCTCTTCAATTAGAGCATGGACAAGATGGTTAATTTTTCTCTCAAAAATTGATGTGGATGGTCTGCCATTGTTATATCTAGCACATCATCTTGTCTTTTCTTAAAATGAGTTATCCATTTGTAAACTACAAATTTCTTTGGAACATTGTTCCCATAAACTTTTCATAAAACATCAGTGGTTTCACCATTCTTCCACACAAACTTCACCCTAAATTTCATGTCTGTTCTTGCTTCTATTTTAGCAGAATTCATGTTGCTCTAAAAGGGGTTCTATTCAAACTAATGTTGTATCCTTCCTACTGCCTCAAACTAGATTCCGTTCAGACATGTTATAAAGAGTTAGTGCAAGTTAATTTTGGTACAAAATTGTTTTAAATCTATGCACAGTTTTTTTCATAATACACATTTTCCAATAACTTTTTGAAGATCCTTCATATAAACATTTTAGTTCATCAATGTATAGCTAAATATGGATAAATACATTACAAAAAGGTAGCAAACTATACATACTTCTGCATTTTCCTTTGTTCACTAAATGTATCTTGGGAAAATTTCAGTTCATTTAGATCAGTGATTCTCTCAGTTGGATACATTAAATATAACAAAAAAATATATTAGTGGTTCTCAACCTGGGATAATTAGTCTACAGATTTTTTAATTGTCACAACTGGGAGGGTGACAGAGCAGGTTGCTACTGGTAACTAGTGGGCAGAATTTAGCAGCATCCCAAACTCCCTACCCACTAAATACCCTTTTAAAAATGGGTAGAGTTTAGGGATGCTTCAAAATATCCTACAATGCACAGGACAGCCCCCACAACAAAGATTTATTAGGCCCCAAATGGCACTGTTAAGAAACCCTGATTTCTGTCTAGTCATTTTTAAATGACTATCCAGTCATTTCACTGTTATAGATTAATCACAATTTATACAACCAGTATAATATTGGTGGTCATTTAGGTTACTTCAAGTCCTTTACCAGGAAAAAAAGAAAAGTTGAAATAAATACCCTTGTGCAAATGCAAGATATCTGTAAGTGGAATGGGGAGGGGGTGTCAAACTGTGTGTGCAGTGTGCATTTTTATCTTTTATAAATAGTGTCAGTTGTCCTCCAAAGACAATATAGCAATTTACACTGCCTTCAATAATGCATGCAAATTCCTGTTTCCTGATATCCTACCCCAAACTGTGTAGTAACATATTTTTTGATATTTGCCAATCTGATTGGTGAAAATAGTGTTGTCTAAATTTGCACTTACTTAATTATAAGCAAAGTTGAACTTTTAAAGCTATTTGTTACTTTTATCAACTATCTGATTAATTTTATTTGACACTGGACTTCTCAGAGCCTTTAATATGTTTGTCTATATATGGCACTCCAAGAGATGGCATTCAGCATTTCCCAGTCTTTTATCTTTGTGATCTAATTTTTTTCATAGGTCATTTTAAGTAAATATGGTTCTGTAAAACAGTCTTTGAGAATTACTGAATATAAGACATTAGGATGAGATTGATGTATAGAAAGAATTTATACAATTTCAGTGAATGTGTAACAGTGACTTATCAATTATTTGGTGCACTTTTAGGAGATAGGGACACTGCTAACCCATGGTTGCAAGTAAGAGCAATCAAGCTTGAATATTAGAGACCTCTAACACTCCTTTACCAAATGTATTAATCAAGATTATTTTCCTTGCGGGCGAATTAAATTCATGGGAACAATTAAAACTGATTTATTTTTTAAAAAAGAACTTATTCGCTCATAAAAATAAACTTTGGGAAGGGCTTCTATGCAGCTGTGCCTCAAGTAAAACAGGTGCCAAGAACTCGAACTCTGTGAGTTTTCTCTCTTGACCCTTCAGTTTTATTCTCTCAACTGGGCCACCAATTAGCTGCCTACATCTGGTGTTTCACTGTTTCACCGCCAGAGAGAGACTGAAACACTCGCTCTCATACCCAGGTTCAGAAGTACCGGGAAAGAGCTGGATTATTGCCTATCCCTGTGCCAAACAGCAGTGCCAAGACCAATAGCCATGAGAAGACCGAGTACTCATTAGTGTCACATGATAGGAGTAGAAGGAGTTTCGCCCAGAAAAAAGACAAAGGGAGGTCTCTCTCACCAATACATGACATGACATTCTTTGCTTCCATGTTAACAAGAGACCAAGAAACATCCTTACAGAACATAGTCATCGTGAACCAAGTGGCACTTGGCAAATAAATTTAAAAGAATTTAACATCTAGTGTCCTTGTGCAGTTTACACAGACTTGCCAATGTTTAAAGCCACATTAGACACTGGAGAAAAGCTCTCAATTGACTGGATTTGGATAGGTGAAGAAATAAATATCAGAAGGATTGGCAGCTGTAGTTCTGGGACGGAATATAGATTCATCAGCTTAGTAAGATATTCACATTCAAACAGCTACAATGGTATCGAATGAGGAAACTGGGTTACCAGTAACATTGTATGAACATTTCAAATCTTATTAGTTTTCTGTTTGCTGCTATAACAAATTACCATAAACATAGCATCTTAAACAATACAAATGTATTATCTTACAGTTCTGGAGGTCCAAAATGGGTCTTACTGGGTGGAAATCAAGGTGTTGGCAGGCCTGCATTCTCTTCTGGAAGCTCTAGGAAAGGATGTATTTCTTTGCCTTTTCCAGCTCCTAGAGGTCGCTCACATTCCTTGGTTCATGGTCCCCTTCTCCAGCTTCAAAACCAACAACAGTAGGTCCAGTCCTCACATCCTATCACTCTGACCTCACTGCTGTTGTCATATCTCTTTCTTTCTGACTTGTCTTCTGCCTCCCCCTTTCACCTTTAAGGACCCTTGTGATTACACTGAGCCCACATGGAGTATCCGGTATAATTTCCCAATCTTAGGGTCAGCCGATTAGCAACCTTTGTTTGATCTTCTATCTTAATATTCCTTTGCCACATACGTACCACATTCACTGATTCTGGGCATTAGGACATGTGCTTTCCTGGGAGAGGCATTATTCTGCCTACCACAAATTAAGAACTTGGGAGACAGGCATGACAGCACACATCTGTAGTCCCAGCTACTTGGGAGGCTGGGGCAGAAGGATTGCTTCAAGTCCAGCCTGGGCAAGACAGTGAGACCCTATCTCTAAAAAAACATTTAGAAGAAGAGGAAGAGGAAGAGGAAGAGGAAGAAGAAGAAGAAGAAGAAGAAGAAGAAGAAGAAGAAGAAGAAGAAGAAGAAGAAGAAGAAGAAGAGGAAGAAGAAGAAGCAGCAGCAGCAGCAGCAGCAACAGCAGCAGCAGGAGAAGGAGAGAAGAAGAAGGGGAGGAGGAGGAGGAGGAGGAGGAGGAAGATTACCACCTGTAATCCTAGCACTTCAGCAGGCCAAGGTGAATGGATCACTTGAAGTCAAGAGTTTGAGACCAGCCTGGCCAACATTGCAAAACCCCATCTCACTAAAAATTCAAAAATTAGCTGGGCATGATGGTTCACGCTTGTAATCCCAGCTACTTCAGTGGCTGAGGCATGAGAATGACTTGAATCCGGTGGGGCAGAGGATGCTGTGAGCTGAGATGGCACCATTGCACCCAAGCCTGGGTGACAAAGTGAGACTGTCTCAAAGAAAAAAGGACTTAAAGACAGTATCACTATTTTCTCCTGAACTATCAAAGGACAGCTGGCATTTGAAATACTGATTATCAATTTTACTAAATACTCCAAATGTGTAAGGTGAATGTCCAAAATGTAAATGTTTAAAATGTTCAGGGGACCCAGCTTACATGGACGTGGAAAGGTACACCTCTCTGTACACTAACTCCTAAGAGGCAAGGAGTTTGATTTCTTAAAAATTCAGGTTAACATTTTTCAAACTGGTCACTTATTTTTTAATAATTCAGGAAATTTTCACATTGCTGAATTTCCATTATATTCTCTGATCAATAGTAGCAATCATATATACAACATAAATCATAGCATCCCATAGAATGCAGACATTAAAATTTGAAAAATAAAATACCCATAACGTAAAACCAGAGGGCAAAAGTTCTTATAAACTATATTAAAATTATTAAAGAATTGTCCTTTTCTTAGTGGATATGGGAAGTTTCTTCATAATACTGCTGACATTATTCCCTCTTTTTCTGAATGCAGACCTTATGCTTAAAGCTGTCTAGATATGTAAAGACAATATTGATAGAGTTTCCTGCAGATACAACATGAAATGAGAAAAATAAATTAGTTCACCCGTGACCCCATTAAAAACTTGTCTATCTAAGAGTATGAGGAAAGATGTATCATCATACCCTGTTAGTGGAAGTATACATTGGTATAATCTTTTTGGAGGGCAATTTGGCATATCTATAAAAATATTTCTAGATACATATCTTTCAACTGTACAGTTATGCTGCCGGAAATCTATCCTATAGAAAAGCACAAACACATGAGAATATATGTACTATAATATTTGTTGTAGCATTATTTATAATCGCAGGAAAAATAGAGATAATCATCCACAGATGAATGGTTAAATTATGTGCACCAATTTCTTGGAATATTATATTTTTAACTAGAGATAGAGTTATAATGGACAAATTATAATGAAACCTGTAAAGAATTACAGTGGAGGCTGGGCGAGGTGGCTTACGCCTGTATCCCAGCACTTTGGGAGGCTGAGGCAGGCAGATCACCTGAGGTCAGGAGTTTGAGACCAGCCTGACCAACATGGTGAAACCCTGTCTCTACTAAAAATACAAAAATTAGCTGTGCGTGGTGGTGTGCACCTGTAGTCCCAGACTTGTGAAGCTGAGGCGAAAGAATAGCTTGAACCTGAGAGGCGGAGGTTTCAGTGAGCCGAGATCACAACACTGTACTTCAACCTTGGCAACAGAGTGAGACTCCATCTCAGAAAGAAAGAAAAAAGAAAGAGAGAAAGAAAGAAAGAAAGAAAGAAAGAAAGAAAGAAAGAAAGAAAGAAAGAAAGAAAGAAAGAAAGAAAGAAAGAAAGAAAGAAAGAAAGAAAGAAAGAAAGAGAGAGAGAGAGAGAGAGAGAGAGGAAGGAAGGAAGGAAGGAAGGAAGGAAGGAAGGAAGGAAGGAAGGAAGGAAGGAAGGAAGGAAGGAAAGAAAAAAGGAATTATAGTGGAAATTCAGTGGATTAAAAGAAGTTAGACCCAATTTTAAAATGTGCAAAGGATTTAATAGATATTTCTTCAAAGAAGATATTCAAATGGCCAATAAACACATGAAAAAATGCTCAATGTTACTAGTCATTAGAGAAATTTAAATCAAAACCTCAAGGAGATACTACTTCACACCAAGTAGGATGGCTAAAATAAGAAAGACGAATAGTAACAAGTGTTAATCAGCATGTGGAGAGAATGGAATCCTCATTCATTGCTGGTGGGAACGTAAAATAATTCAGCCATTACTAATGAGTCCAGATTTCTAGTTTCTTTGGGGACAATGAAAATGTTTTAAAATTAGATTGTAATGATAGTTGCAGAACTCTGTGAAAACACTAAAAACCACTGAATTGTGCACTTTAAGAAGATGCATTTTGTGGCATATAAATTGGTTTTTTTGACTGTTGTTGTTTTTTGAGACGGAGTTTCACTCTTGTTGCCCAGGCTGGAGTACAATGACGCGATCTCAGCTCACAGCAACCTCCACCTCCTGGGTTCAAGCGATTCTCCTACCTCAGCCTCCCAAGTAGCTGAGATTACAGGCATGAGCCACCATGCCTGGCTAATTTTGTATTTTTAGTAGACACAGGGTTTCTCCATGTAGGTCAGGCTGGTCTCGAACTCCCAACCTCAGGTGATCCGCCCGCCTCTGCCTCCCAGAGTGCTGAGATTACAGGCATGAGCCACGGCGCCTGGCCCTGTGGCTTGTAAATTGTATCTCAATAAACGTGTTATACCAAGAAAGAGTTCAGAGAATCACGTGGTGGATCTGCCCCAAGGTCATTAAGTAAAACCAAGCCCTTCAATAATAATTTACATTTACTGAGTGCTTATTAAGGACCATACTTTCTCTAAGTATTTTATATGTATTAACTCATTTGATCCTTACAAGACACTATAAGATAAGTATCCTTGTCACCATGTATAAAGAAACTGGTGTGCCCATGATCACATAATAGTAAATGGCAGAATTGTGATCTGAACTCAGGCTATATAACTCCCAGCTTGTATGTTTGAACCACTCACTGTTTGTTCTCTTAACCACTACACTATACCATACAGATTCTTTGAACATATGGTGTCCATTACTAGAACACAGCAATCTGGAAACCCAATTAAATACTACAAGGTATTTTAAGCAAAGAATTATGGTGCAAAAGGAACTTGATAGTTTACTTTTAAATAGCTGTATATTTTGGCAGACCTAAACATTATAACCAAGAAGAGTCAGCCTACTGTCAAAGCCTGGTTTGCCAAAATATGAGAAGTGATAAAACAGAACAAGACATCACAGATTAAAGCCCCATCCTACCCAAGTCCAATAAACATTCGTTTGTCTGTTGTATGCCCTTTCAAAATTTTATCCATAAGCAAAACAATGCAACCAGAAAAGACCAGATATTACACATGCCATAACATTGACTTCTGTAGGATAAACAGTGATTTGACATCAAGAAGAAATATAAATATCTTCATCATCTACTTTGATGTGTATGCCATTAGAATTCCTATGTCATTTTCTAAAAATTTACCTTTTTGTTGTTGTTGTTGTTACTAGTGCCATTAAGCTAATCTGGTGGGGAAAATTGAAGTATGTATGACAGGTTAGAGAAGATTTCAAAAGCATTTCTTTCCTTCACAAAATAAAAGGCAACAAGTATCTGTTAAACAGATTGCAGAAGGATAAGGTGGTAACAATTAGTGCCTTATAACAGAAGTGACATTTCTTTGCTCTTTTGTTTTAAAATTAAACTACAGGGTCCTGCTTGACTGACATTCAAAAACCCAATGTTTTGTGATTTATTGGCTACACAAAGTATATATTTTCAAAAAATGATGTTGATGTTGACTCTAAAATTTTCCTACATACAAGGACACATTCTCATCTCTCTCACCCTGTGGCAAGATTTTCATGGGATAAGAGGGCAGGGAATTGGAGTAAAAATTCATCAGGGAGAGCTAGGTTAATTGGCTTGGAGGTGTACCTGAATTAGAATTCCAACTGCAAACAACAGTCATTACAATCTTAGTCCTGAACAAAGTGTGTGTCTGTCAGAGATGTGGAAAAGAAGAAAAGTTGAAACTAGCTGGTCATTGATCTCTCCTCACTGTCATCCATGTCTCACTTACCCCAGCCCCAGGCCTCATTTCTACCACGCTGCCTTCTGATGCCTTCCTACACCTGTTCTATACTCCACTACCTCTGAGTGTTGGTGCATGTTGCCCACATTCCTGGAGACACCTTCCTTTTTCTGCTGAACCCTGCCTCCCTCTCCATCACCACTCCCAACATATATATTCTAGGCCTTTTCTTTAACTCTCCACCAAACCTGCTTAATTCCAGGATATTTCCATTAATTGTCTTTCATTCATTTGATAATCTTATTCAACTAGCATCCACACATTTAAAGGAAAAACTACATGCCAAAGCAACCTTTAAATGACTGTTGATTTTCTCCAAGCACTTTTGTAATTATAATAGTGATTGTGTATATTTATACCATAACTCTGCCTCCCTCTCTGTTCTGTTACTCAATGGGACTTGCCTGATCTTTGTACTTTAAGCACTCTGAACTCAGGCATACAACTGATACTCAGTAAATTCTTGTTAACCTACTGAGAGACTGAGCTGCTGCCAAGAATGACTATTCTAGCTACAGTCCATGGTAATGTCCTTTTTCTCACATTTCTGAGCCACATGAATCCAACTGACTTTTGGCTCATCCTCCCCTCTCCTTCAACCTCCTCACCAAAACAGATATGGAATATTTATCTCCAAGAAGTAACCACATATCCCATTCAATTTTGGCCAAAAGCAGGAATCCTCAGACCCTAAATTCTAGTGCATTGCCTAAAAGGCTGCTTATTAACTGTGAGCTGAAATGACATTTCAGAATGGTGGACAAGGAGACAGGATTTGAGTCCCAGTGGTGCTACAGATCAGCTATGACATCCTGAACAAGTCATAACTTCTTGGAGGTTTAAGGTCTTCATCTGTAATACGGAAATGCTGGTGCCTTCAGAAGTCTCTTGTGAGGATGAAATAAGGGACTGTATAAGAAAGTGCATTGAGGTGGGCAGATCACCTAAGGTTAGGAGTTCAAGACCAGCCTGGCTAACATGGTGAAACCCCGTCTCTACTAAAAATACAAAAATTAGCTGGGAGTGGTGGTGAGTGCCTGTAATCCCAGCTACTCGGGAGGCTGAGGCAGGAGAATCACTTCAACCTGAGAGGTGGAGGTTGCAGTGAGCCAAGACTGCACCACTGCCCTTCAGCCTGGGCAACAGAGCGAGACTGTCTAGAAAAAAAAAAAAAAAAAAAAACTACAAAAGCTTACAAAAAAGTATTGAGGAGCCTCTTCTGCCTTTCTATGTTTCACTTATCACTTTGCAAAAATTGCCAAAGAGCCTTCCTAAAACTAATTCCACATCAATGACTCAGACCTTTAATCTTTGCCTTTTGACATTACAATTTTAAATCAAACTTTACAAAAGAAAATAATCACTGACTTTCTATGCAATCAGTCACACCTCAATCCCCTGCAATCTGGCTTCTGTTCTCAGAGTTTAATGAAGCTGTATCCTGAAAGATCACCTGTGAACTCCATTTGCCAAGTCCAAGGACTTTTTTCTCAACGGCCTACTGGTCATAGGAGGCATTTTTCTCTCTCCACTTCTGTAATATAATAATAGTGTAATCTTTCTGCCACTTCTCAGGCCCACTTCCTCATCACCCTTTGCCTACACTCCTTCCTCCTTCCACCTTGTAACTGTGGTATTCTCTGATCTTCTCACCTCCATTCTCCTCTTGCATGCCCCACTACCCCTCATGGTCTCACTGACCCTCACAACTTCAGTGACCAGTTTCTAAGCAGAATGACCCTCATGTTTAGCTCAGTCTCCATCTCTCCCCAGGTCTGCTGGGTACTCCCACATATATGGGTTAGCATCAGCTTGACTGTGTCATGCCTAACACAAACCTTATTTTTTTCCCCTAAATGGCTCTTCTTCCTGCTTTCTCCCTCCCTTAACTCCCATATATAGTTACCCAACTCCAGTAGCTCTCTTTTGCAACATCTTGTCCAAGTCCTTGTGACTTCATGGAGAACTGTAGTAATAGCCCGGCATCTATCTTGCATCCCTAGTGAGCTTTCCTTATTGATAAAAAGGGGAGAATACAAGTTTTGATTTGTTGTTTAGTTACACAATAGCTTTTACAATTATAAAAAAATTTTCTTTCCTTCTTTTTTTTTTTTTGGAAACGGAGTCTCACTCTGTCATCCAGGCTGGAGTGCAGTGGCACGATCCCAGGTCACTGCAACCTGCACCTCCCTGATTCAAGTGATTCTCATGCTTCAGCCTCCCAAGTAGCTGGGACTATAAGCACCTACCACCACGCCCGGCTAATACATATATATATATATATATATATATATATATATATATATATATATGTGTATATATACACATATATATATATATATATTTTTTTTTTTTAGATGGAGTTTCACTCTTGTTGCCTAGGCTAGAGTACAATGGCATGATCTGCCTCCTGGGTTCAAGTGATTCTCCTGCCTCAGCCTCACAAGTAGCTGGGATTACAGGCATGTGCCACCATGCCCAGCTAATTTTGTATTTTTAGTAGAGAGAGGGTTTCTCCATGTTGGTTAGGCTGGTCTTGAACTCCCAACCTCAGGTAATCCGCCCACCTTGGCCTCCCAAAGTGCTGGGATTACAGACATGACCCACTGTGCCCGGCACGCCTGGCTAATTTTTTTATTTTTGGTAGAGGTGAGGTTTCGCCATGTTGTTCAGGCTGGTCTCAAACTCCTGACCTCAAGTGATCTGACCACCTCACCTCCCAAAGTGCTAGGGTTACAGGCATGAGCCACCACACCAGGTCAAAAATTTTTCTTTATTGTTTTCTTCTTCTTTTCTTTCTTTTCTTTTTTTTTTTTTTTTTTCTTTCTTTCTTTCTTTCTTTCTTTCTTTCTTTCTTTCTTTCTTTCTTTCTTTCTCTCTCTCTCTCTATATATATATATATTATTATTATTATTATTTATTTATTTATTTCTGGAGATAAGGTCTCAATCTCAGCCTGGAGTGCCGTGGCATGACCATAGCTCACTGCAACCTCGAACTCCTGGGCTCAAGCAATCCTCCCACCTCAGTCTCCCAAGTAGCTGGGACCACAGGTGTGCACCACAACACTGGGTTAACTTTTTAATTTTTTGTATAGAGACAGGGTCTCACTCTGTTTCCCAGGCTGGTCTCAAACTTCTGGTCTCAAGCAATCCTCCTGTCTCAACCTCCCAAAGCACTGAAATTACAGGCATGAGCCACCTGGCTTGGCCCTTTATGGAAATTTTTTCGAAGTAACACATTTCTGCTAACCTTTTTGTATATATTGTCTTAGAAGGAAGGTTTGAGTTTATTATTCTTATTTGGTAGTACAAAGACACAGTAAAAGATTATATAATAAATGTTCTTCAGATCAACAAACTGGGAATGATATGGTTTCCCAAAAATATTACTGGCACAGTTTTTCCAACTTTGCAAACTTCTGCCCTATCTGAATTGGTCCTTGCCTCAACATGGGGTTCCAGATGCCCAGGACTTGCAGATGGGATCTACTTTAGTTCTAAGGGCCTAGGAATCCAGTACCTTCCTTGACAACTGATGCGTAGCCTCCCATCCTACCCCTCCTACCCTAATGCCCCTGCCTCATGAATACACCAACCCCAGTGAATCCTTTCTTAATTTTCTGCTGTGCACAACCTGATTTTCTCTGCTGCATTGCTGGAACACTTTTCAGCTGTCACCAATGCCAAGCCCTTGCCTTCTGCCCTGTGAGGTTCATGCCTGTAGTTCCACTCAGGTACTACAGCCTATGATGCCCCCTAAAAGTACATGATGTTTCCATATGGTCGTTCTGAATCTGTCTTTTGAAGCTATTCATATTTTAACATTTGTCTTTCTTATAACCCTAAAAGACAAATCATAAGACTTTCTTTTTATTACTAAATCATGTGTCCAACAGATGATATAATCCTATCTCTATTCCCCTCAACCCCGATGCCCCACACTGACTTCAGAATGCCATGGCATTCTTCTGGGGAAGTCCAGGCCACAACTTACAGCCCTGCTTGAGCCGAGGAGAGGCTTCCTCTCACAGCTATAGTATTTGGTCCTGTGCACCCTGCCTTTTCTCCTCTCCCTTGGGAGTCAAGGGAGAAGCTTGACCCCCACATGCACCTCAGAATCAACTCCAAGACTCTACCATCTGCCGCTCCCTTCTCTCCTTACAGCTGCTTCGTCTGTTCCCCCAGAGTGCAGAGAATCTTCCCAAGCTCAGTAAACAGACTCAGCTCTGGTACATTCACTCCCCAGCCTTTTACAGTCTCTAATCACAGTTGCACTTTGCCTAAAGTCACACAACAAAATCTTAGCCAAAAAATGCCAAGATACTCCAATCTCTAATTCACGTGTTGCCAGGAGTTCTTTCTAGCAAGCTGAGTCTGTTGAATTGACTGAGGACGGCTGTCTCTCTGTGATGTTCATTCTTAGATTATTGCTCCCTCAGTCAACACCCTTGTGCTAGCTTTTTATTTAAAATTGCAGGCATAGTGGCTAAAGACCACCAACAACATTGAGACATAATTTATTACCCAGGACCAAAGGGGGCTCATAGAAAGGGAGTATGAAAAATCAGGAAGAGGCCAGGTGAGGTGGCTCACACCTGTAATCCCAGTACTTTGGGAGAGCGAGGCAGGTGGATCACCTGAGGTCAGGAGTTCAAGACCAGCTTGGCCAACATGGCGAAACCCTGTCTTTACTAAAACTACAAAATTAGTCAGGTATAGTGGCAGGTGCTTGTAATCCCAGTTACTTGGGAGGCTGAGGCAGGAGAATCACCTGAACCCGGGAGGCAGAGGTTGCAGTGAGCTGAGATTGTGTCACTGAACTCCAGCCTGGGCAACAAGAGTGAAACGCCATCTCAAAAAAAAAGAAAAGAAAAGAAATCAGGAAGAGGCAAGGCCTGTGGATAGACTTGCCCCCACTTCAAGAACCGTCTGCGTCAGAACAGACAATCACAACAGCTCAAACTAGGACAGCGACAGGATGAATCTCTTTCCATACTAATTCACAAAGATGCTTATGCCCCAGTTACCATTTAAAACATTTTCTTATTTTGGGGGGGCTTTGAGGTCTATGACCTAGTTTTTAGTTTACCTTTTCTACCTAGGCTACCGCCTCCACATTCAAAAGGACAAAGCCGTTCTATTTTATTCCAGGTAGAAGTGGTCTTTCAGGACTACTCCTGAATGAGAATCTGGAGCAGTGGAAAGATTTCTCCTTTCCTGCCCCCCAACTCCCCTCCCTAACCCTCCTCACACAGCCTCTAGCCCCTACTGACTGGCCTGGAATTCTCCTATCAGCTCATCATCCTGAAGCATAATCAAATGGTTTTAGCACTAAGTTAAAATGGAAATATCACAAAAAGAAATACACACTTTCTTTCCTTCCTTCCTTCCTTCCTTCCTTCCTTCCTTCCTTCCTTCCTTCCTTCCTTCCTTCCTTCCTTCTTTCTTCCCTCCCTCCCTTCCTCCCTACCTTCCCTTTTAGAGATAGGGTCTCACTCTGTTGCCCAGGCTGGTATCAAACTCCTGGGCTCAGGCATTCTACCTGCCTTGGCCTCCCAATATGCTGGGATTACAGGCGTGAGCCACCATGGCCCACATTAAGTCTGATTGGTCATTCGTATTTTGATAAAAAGTAGTTGATTGTTTCTCTTTTTCACCTTCCACAAAGCAGTTGTTGAGAAAGAAAAAAATGAGTCTCAGACAATGAGGAGGATATAAAGGTCATGGAAAAATGTAAGAGTCCAGCTGCCTACATCGCAATCTAGCCAAAAGCAGGGTCATAACTCTTCCTATTTCCATTTCTGCCATATTCCCTCTGCCTCATGTGGTATCTAAGGGACAAACAGCTCACCATTCCCATCACTACCTGAGAAATGAGAGAAAGAAAAAGTAGATGGATCACAAATCGGGAGCCAAAGCGTGCAAAAAGAGATCAAATCAATGGTTTGGGGAGGTTTCTATTCCTCGAGTGTAGCTATATTTTATTATTAGTCAATGATCAATGCAAGTTTATGACTTCAGTGATCTTTACTGTCAGAGATACAAGAACCCATTGATGCACAGCAAAAACACCCAATTCCTAGAGCAAGGATAAACTGTTGCCTGCACTTATGGAAACATGAACACTTTTTTCTTCTTCTAATTTTTTTTTTTTTTTTTTTGAGACGGAGTTTCACTTTTGTTGCCCAGGCTGGAGTGCAATGGAGCGATCTCGGCTCACTGCAACCTCCGCCTCCCGGAATTCAGGCGATTCTCCTGCCTCAGCTTTCCTGAGTAGCTGGGATTACAGGCATGCGCCACTACGCCCGGCTAATTTTTGTATTTTTAGCAGAGACGGGGTTTCTCTCTCTTGGTCAGGCTCGTCTCAAACTTTAGACCTCAGATAATCTGCCCGCCTTGGCCTCCCAAAGTGCTGGGATTACAGGTGTGAGCCACCGCACCTGGCTCTCTTCTTCTTTTTCTAGAAACAGAGTCTCTGTTGCCCAGGCTGGAGTGCAGTGGTGCAATTATAGCTCACTGCAGCCTTGAACTCCTGGTCTCAAGTGATCCTCCCGCCTCAGCCTCCCAAAGCACTGGGATTACAGACATGAGCCGCTGCACCCAGCCATGAATACCCTTTAGTAAGCATTTACTCGAGAAACCTAAGAAGGTTTTGCACTGAAGATTTTGAGAGAATCTGAGCACAGATGGTTTCCTGGAGTCGAGAGGCCCAAGTGCAGCCTCAAGATGGGAAAAAGCCCTTTTTCTTACATACAAAATAAACCTAGTACCATTTTTTCACCTCATCTGTTGGAAGCATCAGGAGCATATCTTGGAACACTAGCAGTCAGCAGTGTGCTGAAGACCAACAACTCTGACATCGCTACTTTCGTTATGACTTGCTACTTGACCTTGAGCAATGACTCAGCCTCTCTGTGCCTCAGCTTCCTCATCCATAAAACAGAAGGATAATGCAGTATCTACCTCACAGGGCTGTTTGAAGGATCAAATGAGTTCTATGTGGAAAGTCCTTAGAGCAGTGCCTGTGCTCTACAAGTATTTGCTATTTGCTTTAACACTGTTTGGAAGGACATCACTGTCCATGGTGATCTTGAGGGCCCTTGGAGCAGCTTCCCAAACAGTGGATATTGATGAAGGGAATGAGAACAGGAGAGAGAAATAGGCCAGGTGCTGCCAACAGGCAGGTGTGTGAGCACTTCCATCTACTCATCTGCTCCCTAGAGAATTCCCAGAAATAGCCCAGGAAGAAGTGTTCTTTACTTGGTCAGGGGCAGGAGGTTGATGGAGTGGCAGAACTACAAGCACAGGACCTTCCAGGCACAAACGCTGTTTCGTGATTTGACTTGTATGTTTAGACTAGAGAGGCAGAATTGCACAATGGGAACCAACACACCTTGGTGGTTACGAGCAAGGGCTCTGGAGTCAGACTGTCCGGGGTCAAATTCTACCTCTACCATGGCATCAAAGCTAATCTAATGGTGTAACTAGAATCCGGCTGATATAGTTTGGATATCTGTCCCCCGACATCTCATGTAGAAATATAATCCCCAGTATTGGAGATGGGGCCTGGTGGGAGGTGATTGGATCATGAGGGCTGATTTCTCACGAATGGTTTAGCGTACAGAACTATAAGCCAATGAAACTTCTTTTCGTTGTAAATTACCCAGTTTCAGATATTCCTTTACAGCACTCCAAGAATGGCCTAACACACCTTCTTGTAAAAGCCCAAAGTTGGACTGGAATTGGTTTTCTGAGTTTTACTGAGTTCCCACAGAAGACCAAACCCATGTTTGGGTAACCTAAAGGACTGCAGCTAGCCCAGTTAGCATCTAAGTGTCACCAGGAAAAGGCTTCCTTTTCTGAGACTGAGAAAGTTCAGGCAGGACTCCACTCCCAATTCGTACCCTTGCCTGGGAGCCCTGTGCTGGGCATAACCTTAACACATATACCCAGAGCACAGTAATTAACATACTTATTATTTTAGTCTTGAAGAAAAAACTTGGAGGAAAAATGTCATTTAATTTAAAAATTACAAAGTCCATGAGTTTTATAGAAAGTTTTGCCACTTGGCTGGGCACGGTGGCTCACACCTGTAATCCCAGCACTTTGGGAGGCCAAGGCGGGCAGATCACGAGGTCAGGAGATCAAGACCATCCTGGTTAACATGGTGAAACCCCGTCTCTACTAAAAATACAAAAAATTAGCCAGGCGTGATGGTGGGCACCTGTAGTCCCAGCTACTCGGGAGGCTGAGGCAGGAGAAGGGTGTGAACCCGGGAGGCGGAGCTTGCAGTGAGCTGAGATAGTGCCCTCGCACTCCAGCCTGGGGGACAGAGCGAGACTCCGTCTCAAAAAAAAAAAAAAAAAAAAAAAAAGAAAAAGAAAAAAGAAATTTTTGCCACCACTCAAGACCAGGGAGACTTAATTCTAGAAGCTCTGGCCATTCTTACTCTCTTAAGAGAATTAGGATCCTAGCAGAGAACAAAATGTATTATGGTTCTCAGCAGAAAGTGTTAATGCTTTGCTAAACAGAGACTGGAATTAAAAAATAGTGGTTACTCTCACTAGTCCTATATGAGGCTTAAAAGAATAGTAGTAAAACAAATTTTTCCCATAACTTCTTTAAGCAAAATATCCTAAGAGCAATTTGAGGCAGCCGAACAATAAATTATCTCTTTGGTTTTACAACAGGAAAAATAGATACATCAAAATACCTTCTACATGTAATTTCAATACAGCTGCAAGTTATAATTAAGTCAGTAGTAAAAGATGTGAAAGTCAGACCAGGTGTGGTGGCTCATGCCTGTAATCCCAGCACTTTGGGAGGCTGAGGCAGGCGGATCATGAGGTCAGGAGTTCAAGACCAGCCTGGCCAAAATAGTGAAACCCCGCCTCTACTAAAAATACAAAAATTAGCTGAGTGTGGTGGCACACTCCTGTAGTCCCAGCTACTCGGGAGGCTGAGGCAGGAGAATCATTTGAACCCAAAAGGCAGAGGTTGCAGTGACCCAAGACCGCACCATTGCACTGCAGCCTGTGTGACAGGGAGAGACTCCGTCTCAAAAAAAAAAAAAAAAAAAAAGTCTTAGAATAGAAATTATTTAAAATTTTATGAATAAAAATTTTAAAATAGTTGCCATAGTTGTGTATATTTTTCTGACATGTGTTCTCCAGTGATTTGGTATGTTTCTGTCAAGAATGCTTGCTCAGTAGGGATGATGGCTCACACCTGTATTCCCAGGACTTTGGGAGGCTGAGGTGGGAGGAGGATTGCTTGAGCTCAGGAGTTTAAGACCAGCCTGGGCAGCATGGTGAAACCCCATCTGTAAAAAAAAAAATACAAAAATTAGACGGGTGTGGTGGCGTGTGCCTGCAATCCCAGCTGCTTTCCAGGCTGAGGCAGGAGGAGCAGGGGAGGCAGAGGTTGTAAAGAGCAGAGATCACGTCACTGCACTCCAGCCTAGGTGACAGAGTGAGATCCTGTCTCAAAAAACAAACAAACAAAAAACAATTAAGAATGCTTGCCCAAGACACAGGACTACTTTCCTTGGCAGTTATAAAGTGATGACTACTGGCTGAGGCAGGATACAGGGGTTTTAGTTTGTACCCAGCCACCAACCGGCTGTACTGCCTGGAATGATCTTCTTCCATTCTCCGTCTGGCAAACTCCTACTTATCTTTTAAGAATCAGCTCAAATGCTGCCTCCTCTGAGAAACCTTCAAGGACTACCCCCAGGAAAGTCTCTGGGTTCTCATACATTTTGCTCATATCTCTTTTATAGTATTTTTGCTGTTTCATAATTTTGGTTTTCCTATATGCTTTTCTAACCAAAACATAACTTTCTTGAAGACAGGCAATGTGGTCTAGTATGTTTACTTCCTTGGCACCTAGGACACTAGTTGACTTAATGAATGATTAAATAAATGAAGGAGCTTTATGACCCTAGGCAATTCACATAACTTCTCTGGTACTGCACTTTCTTCATTTGTAAAACGAAGGTATCTGTATTAGTTAGGGTTCTTCAGAGAAACAGAATCAAGAGAGAGTAAGATAGAGATACAGAGAGAGAGATTTATTATGGGAATTGGCTCACGTGATTATGGAGGCTGAGAAGTCTCTGAGAAGTCTCATCATCTGCCATCTGCAAGCTGGAGAACCAGGAAAGCCAGTGGCGATATTCAGTCCTAAACTGAAGGCCTGAGGCCTGGGGGTGAGCAGGTGGGGTTCTGCTAGAGTCCCAAGAGCCAGAAGCTCCAGTGTCTGAGGGTGGGAGAAGACGGATATCCCAGCTTAAGAAAAGAAAGGGATAATTTGCCTTCCCTCTGTTTTTTGTTCTATTCAAGCCGTCAGTGGATTGGATGATGTCCACTCACATCAGTGAGGATGGATCTTCTTTATTCACTCTATCCATTCAAATGCTAATCTCTTCTGAAAACACGATCATGGACACACCCAGAAATAACATTTTTACCAGGTATCTGGGCATCCCTTTGCCCAGTCAAGGTGACACATAAAATTAGCCATCACAGCATCAGTCTAGTTTTTCCAAGTCCTGGCCAGCTCAAATGCTCATTGAATGCATAATATTCAGTTACAAATATTCCATCTAGGCCTCTCCAGGGGTAGGGCAGACAGAATTGCCTTTGGAGTTCTGCCATCTCCCCTTTGTACCCTCTCCACTTATCTGATTCCCCTTCATGTCCTGGTTAGGAGTCTTTTCCATAGACGCTTGCACTCAGTTACTTGACAATAGTGTCAAGGTTATGAGCACAGAGTCTGGAGACAGACTGAGTTCAAATACTGGCTCTAGCACTTATTAGCTATATGACCTTGAGTATGTGACCTTGAGAGTTATTTAATCTCTTAATTTTCTAATTTTAAAATAGAGGTGATATTAATAAAAATACCCACCTCATAGAACTGTTTAACATAGACTCTGATCAAAAAGAATGGATGTCAGCCTTAAACAACTAGCAGTCTCTACTAGACATAGGAGTCCTACCACCTCGCCTCCCTCCAGTGCTGAGTCTGTTGCAGTTGTTGACTCTTATTTTTGAGAATGGGTAAAATAAAGGCTTAGTAGAAGATGCATGCACACACACCCTAGATATTTTAAATAAGGCAGAGGGAGTGGGGCAATTCAGGTAATAAGTCTAGGCCCTTAAAGGCTCACCTCAAGGTGGATGCTTAAACTTGGTTGATTTTACTTAGACAATGAATATTAGGATTAGGGCTGTAGAATTCACTCTCCTGGTTCATGAACAGAATATATGTCTCCTTGTTTTCAGAGAGTAATATTATATGTCTTCCCAAGTTTTATATTTCTTTTATTATACCTATTATTATATATTATTTTTAATAATGCCTAATATTAGAATAACACTTTATTTATTTTCCTGTATTTCATAAGCTTCTTACAAGCTTGTGAAGTGAGTAGAACAGATATTATCTGCCCCATTAAAAGAGCAATTACTAATTTATTTTATTTGGGAGTGTCTAACACATAAATATTTTGACAATTCTTTGGAAACTTACATAAATATTTATGAACCAGGAACATTCTCTGAGAAGGTAAGAGGGTAACTTAGATTTTATTCATCAATGTACTGGAATCTAACTGTAAATCTTGGATAACTTTAGAGTCTAAGTATAATAACATATTAATAGATGTGTAGCTTAGGAAGGGTTGCTGCTGCAAATAATATATTACTTCACTTACTCCAAAAATATAAGGTAAGTGGCTTTTGTGATTGACAGAGTAAAGTAGAAATAGAAACATAGCAAATACATAGATTAGGTATAAATTGACATAGCAACATCCCTGTGAGACGCAAAGCTATGAGGAGCTAAATAGACCATGGCTCCTACATAGAAATGAGTATGGTTATTTGGTCACAGATTCCAATTCCACTTGACTTTGCAGAATATATGGTGCAGAATGAATAATCTTTACTCTGGCAATTCACCATTATATTCCCAAATTATACTCACAATCTTCTCTCGTTGTTCATTGTATTAATGTAGCCGTGACCTTATGAATTTGTGGAATAGATATTAACATATAATAGCTGAATCTTCTGCTTTGAATTCGAGATAAGTATTCATTTGCTGGTAATCTTACTTAATAAGCCCAGAGTAAATGAATTGTATCAATTCATCACTAAATGCAATTCTTGTAAGGCTTTATTTCTGAGAGCAAGTAAGGAAACACTATTTGTTTATTGAAGAGAATGATGGAATCACATTTTGGCAAAATTATGGGGAGTAAGCAGATGGGAAATGGGAGAAAAGCCACATGGGTAATAAAAATCATGAGTTTTCACCACATAACTAAAATATAAAGGAAAATTCTCCTGGGAACCCCATAGGCCACTTGATTCAACAACAGTGATTTATTTTCCATTCAGCAAAGGTTCTACACTTTGGGGGCAGAGGGAGTCTTATGACATATGGTTGTCAGCACCAGCTGTGACAGGGAAAAAGGGCTGTTGATAGAATAATCCTGACCCAGATAATGAGATCCTTAGCTGGCTGCATCTAATAGTTTCACAGGACATCTTAGGATGGAAGTCAGCCAAGAAAGCCATCTTCGTTTGCCCTTTAATTTGGCACACACAGTGGACACTTATTTCTCTAAAAAATAAATTATTTAAAAAAAATTTAGCCGGGCACGGTGGCTCACGCCTGTAATCCCGGCACTTTGGGAGGCTGAGGCGAGTGGATCACAAGGTCAGTAGTTCAAGACCAGCCTGACCAACATGGTGAAATCCTGTCTCTACTAAAAATGCAAAAATTAGCTGGGCGTGGTGGCGCACACCTGTCATCCCAGCTACTCAGGGGGTTGAGGCAGGAGAATTGCTTGAACCCAGGAGGCAGAGGTTGCAGTGAGCCAAGATCGCACCCTGCACTCCTGCAGTCCAGCCTGGGCTACAGAGCGAGACTCTGTATCTATATATCTATATCTATCTCTATCTATCTAGCTAGCTAGCTAGCTAGCTATATCTTTTAATGGGGTCATTTCACTTAATAAAACAGCCTATATCTCAAACGAGGTACAAAGCTTTAAAAGTACTACCTATCTTCCTGGCTTATTTCATTCCATCTTTCATCTTTCATTCATCCTTGTCCTTGTGATGTCACACTGGGTGTTACGTCACAACTACTGAGGGTGGAAGGACTGATCAATAACTAGAGCAATTTGGGATGTGAATGCAGAAGGGAAATGGCTACTAAAGAACTCTGAGACCCAGTGTGGTGGCTCATGCCTGTAATCCCAGCACTTTGGGAGGCTGAGGTGGGAGGACCTCTTGAGCCCAGGAGTTCAAGACCAACCTGGGCAACACAGTGAGACCTTTATCTCTACAGAAATTTTTTTTTAATTAGCTGGGCACAGTGGTGCATGCCTATGAGCCCAGCTACTTGGGAGGCTGAGGTGGGAGAATTGTTTGAGCCCAGGAAGTTTAGGCTGCAGTGAGTCGTCATCACACCACTGCATTCTAGCCTGGGCAACAGAGCAAGACCCTGTCTCAAAGCAAGCAAACAAACAAACACACAGACAGACAGACAGACAGACAGACAAATAAAATGAATTCTGGAGCTTCATCTGGTTTGCCGGACTAGGACTGAACAGTAGCAAGCCACAAATGTTTTCTAATTAGGAGTAGGGCATGATCAGATCAAAAAGTCACAGTAGTGATCATATGGAGGACAGACTGGAAGAGAAAGACAATGGACTTCACACTATCACTTGGAAAGTTCTAGAAATACATTAAGGAGAGAAGTACAAAAGACTAAGACAGTGGCTTTGGGGATAGAATGAAGAAAACAGTCAACAGTCATCAGGTCTGGTCCATTCTCTCCCTGAAATTTCTTTACCAATTTAGTCAAGTGTCTCAATAATGTCCTTTATGGCATTTTGTTTTCCTCCAGTCCAGGATCTTGTCCAGGGTCACATATTGTGTTTAATTGTTGTGTCTCTTTAGTCTCCTTTAATCTGAAGCAGTTCATCAGCTTTTCATTATCTTTCATGACACTGGCATGTTTGAAAAGTACAGGTCAGTTATTTCATAGGTTGTTTCTTAATTTTTGTTTGTCTGATGTTTTCTCAAGATTTGACTTGGGTTATGCATTTCCAGTGGGAATACCACATAAGCAATGCTATGTCCTTCTGACGGTCACATCTGGAGACCACCTGATGTCCACTTGCTCTTCATTTGTTATGTTAATCTTGATTATCTGGTCAGGATATTGTCTGGTTTTCCCACTGTATAGTTACTATTTTCCTTCTTGTTACCAATTTGTGATTAGTGGGAAAATACTTTAAGACTACAGAAATATTCTGCTCTTCAACAAACTTTCTTGCCTAGATTAGCATTCTCTGATGATTCTTGTCCAGATCAATCTTTACCATGATGTTTGCAAAATTGCAATTTTCCAAATCTTCCATACTGTACACCAGAACTTCCATTTTTAACCAGACACATTACTACCTGAAATAAAGGACCACATACCACAGTTTGGTCATGTTTTATTAACTAAATCCTAACAAGTGTTCTGTGGGACTTTCAAGAAGTCTTCTTAAAAGTGCAGGGGTGAGAAGTGTCTTCCTCCTCATTCCTAGGAAGAACATGGTGTAAGAAGAGAAAAGAGCAAAATATTAGGGCTCCGAGTGACACTGAAAGTTGCTGGGTAACTTAAAAAAAAAAAGAATAACCCATGTAGAAGTCTGGAAAATCAAACATCAGAACTGAGTGGTGCCTCCAGAATCAAGGGAAGGAAGATGTTTAAGGAGAGTAGAATAAACAGTTCAAATATCATAAGGAGGTCAAATGAAATAAGGACTGAAAAGTCTCTATTGAATTCAGCCATTTGGAGGTCTTTGATAGCATAATAAGAGGAATTTTATTAAAGCGGATGGGAAACCTGGACTGCAGCAAATTAAGGATCAAACAAAAAACAAAATATTAGCATTAAGTTTAGGTGATTCTTCCACAAAATTTGCTTCAAAAGAAAAGGAACAGGATCAGGCAAAAACTAACCCTCAGACTTTATATTGAAAGGAAAGACACTATCTTGTTCCATCTTGACTTTCCAATCAAGATGTATGCTTGCATGTAGTAAACAATGAATAAATATTAGCTGAATACAAACTAGACAGAAAAAGGCTCCTCCCTTAGAGAACTCACACTCAAGTAAGTAAATAAATAAATGGGGTAGGATGCATGGTTGAGGGTTTTTTTCAAGGTAAAAGATACTAGTTTTGAGGGGCGGAGCAAGATGGCCGAATAGGAACAGCTCCAGTCTCCAACTCCCAGCGCGAGCGACACAGAAGACCGGTGATTTCTGCATTTTCAACTGAGGTACTGGGTTCATCTCACTGGGGAGTGCCGGACGATCGGTGCTGGTCAGCTGCTGCAGCCCGACCAGCGAGAGCTGAAGCAGGGCGAGGCATTGCCTCACCTGGGAAGCGCAAGGGGGAAGGGAATCCCTTTTCCTAGCCAGGGGAACTGAGACACACAACACCTGGAAAATCGGGTAACTCCCACCCCAATACTGCGCTTTAAGCAAACAGGCACACCAGGAGATCATATCCCACGCCTGGCCGGGAGGGTCCCACACCCACGGAGCCTCCCTCATTGCTAGCACAGCAGTCTGTGATCTACCGGCAAGGCAGCAGCGAAGCTGGGGGAGGGGCGCCCGCCATTGCCGAGGCTTAAGTAGGTAAACATAGCCTCTGGGAAGCTCGAACTGGGTGGAGCTCACAGCAGCTCAAGGAAACCTGCCTGTCTCTGTAGACTCCACCTCTGGGGACAGGGCACAACTATACAACAACAAAAGCAGCAGAAAACTCTGCAGACGCAAACGACTCTGTCTGACAGCTTTGAAGAGAGCAGTGGATCTCCCAACACGGAGGTTGAGATCTGAGAAGGGACAGACTCCCTGCTCAAGTGGGTCCCTGACGCCTGAGCAGCCTAACTGGGAGACATCCCCCACTAGGGGCAGTCTGATACCCCACACCTCACAGGGTGGAGTACACCCCTGAGAGGAAGCTTCCAAAGCAAGAATCAGACAGGTACACTCGCTGTTCAGAAATATTCTATCTTCTGCAGCCTCTGCTGCTGATACCCAGGCAAACAGGGTCTGGAGTGGACCTCAAGCAATCTCCAACAGACCTACAGCTGAGGGTCCTGACTGTTAGAAGGAAAACTATCAAACAGGAAGGACACCTACACCAAAACCCCATCAGTACATCACCATCATCAAAGACCAGAGGCAGATAAAACCACAAAGATGGGGAAAAAGCAGGGCAGAAAAGCTGGAAATTCAAAAAATAAGAGCGCATCTCCCCCGGCAAAGGAGCGCAGCTCATCGCCAGCAACGGATCAAAGCTGGACGGAGAATGACTTTGACGAGATGAGAGAAGAAGGCTTCAGTCCATCAAATTTCTCAGAGCTAAAGGAGGAATTACGTACCCAGCGCAAAGAAACTAAAAATCTTGAAAAAAAAGTGGAAGAATTGATGGCTAGAGTAATTAATGCAGAGAAGGTCCTAAATGAAATGAAAGAGATGAAAACCATGACACGAGAAATACGTGACAAATGCACAAGCTTCAGTAACCGACTCGATCAACTGGAAGAAAGAGTATCAGCGATTGAGGATCAAATGAATGAAATGAAGCGAGAAGAGAAACCAAAAGAAAAAAGAAGAAAAAGAAATGAACAAAGCCTGCAAGAAGTATGGGATTATGTAAAAAGACCAAATCTACGTCTGATTGGGGTGCCTGAAAGTGAGGGGGAAAATGGAACCAAGTTGGAAAACACTCTTCAGGATATCATCCAGGAGAACTTCCCCAACCTAGTAGGGCAGGCCAACATTCAAATCCAGGAAATACAGAGAACGCCACAAAGATACTCCTCGAGAAGAGCAACTCCAAGACACATAATTGCCAGATTCACCAAAGTTGAAATGAAGGAAAAAATCTTAAGAGCAGCCAGAGAGAAAGGTCGGGTTACCCACAAAGGGAAGCCCATCAGACTAACAGCAGATCTCTCGGCAGAAACTCTCCAAGCCAGAAGAGAGTGGGGGCCAATATTCAACATTCTTAAAGAAAAGAATTTTAAACCCAGAATTTCATATCCAGCCAAACTAAGTTTCATAAGTGAAGGAGAAATAAAATCCTTTACAGATAAGCAAATGCTTAGAGATTTTGTCACCACTAGGCCTGCCTTACAAGAGATCCTGAAGGAAGCACTCAACATGGAAAGGAACAACCGGTACCAGCCATTGCAAAAACATGCCAAAATGTAAAGACCATCGAGGCTAGGAAGAAACTGCATCAACTAACGACCAAAATAACCAGTTAATATCATAATGGCAGGATCAAGTTCACACATAACAATCTTAACCTTAAATGTAAATGGACTAAATGCTCCAATTAAAAGACACAGACTGGCAAACTGGATAAAGAGTCAAGACCCATCAGTCTGCTGTATTCAGGAGACCCATCTCACATGCAGAGACATACATAGGCTCAAAATAAAGGGATGGAGGAAGATTTACCAAGCAAATGGAGAACAAAAAAAAGCGGGGGTTGCTATACTAGTCTCTGATAAAACAGACTTTAAACCATCAAAGATCAAAAGAGACAAAGAAGGCCATTACATAATGGTAAAGGGATCAATTCAACAGGAAGAGCTAACTATCCTAAATATATACGCACCCAATACAGGAGCACCCAGATTCATAAAGCAAGTCCTTAGAGACTTACAAAGAGACTTAGACTCCCATACAATAATAATGGGAGACTTCAACACTCCACTGTCAACATTAGACAGATCAACGAGACAGAAAGTTAACAAGGATATCCAGGAATTGAACTCATCTCTGCAGCAAGCAGACCTAATAGACATCTACAGAACTCTCCACCCCAAATCAACAGAATATACATTCTTCTCAGCACCACATCGTACTTACTCCAAAATTGACCACGTAATTGGAAGTAAAGCACTCCTCAGCAAATGTACAAGAACAGAAATTATAACAAACTGTCTCTCAGACCACAGTGCAATCAAACTAGAACTCAGGACTAAGAAACTCAATCAAAACCGCTCAACTACATGGAAACTGAACAACCTGCTCCTGAATGACTACTGGGTACATAATGAAATGAAGGCAGAAATAAAGATGTTCTTTGAAACCAATGAGAACAAAGATACAACATACCAGAATCTCTGGGACACATTTAAAGCAGTGTGTAGAGGGAAATTTATAGCACTAAATGCCCACAAGAGTAAGCAGGAAAGATCTAAAATTGACACTCTAACATCACAATTAAAAGAGCTAGAGAAGCAAGAGCAAACACATTCGAAAGCTAGCAGAAGGCAAGAAATAACTAAGATCAGAGCAGAACTGAAGGAGATAGAGACACAAAAAACTCTCCAAAAAATCAATGAATCTAGGAGTTGGTTTTTTGAAAAGATCAACAAAATTGACAGACCACTAGCCAGACTAATAAAGAAGAAAAGAGAGAAGAATCAAATCTACGCAATTAAAAATGATAAAGGGGATATCACCACCGACCCCACAGAAATACAAACTACCATCAGAGAATACTATAAACACCTCTACGCAAATAAACTTGAAAATCTAGAAGAAATGGATAATTTCCTGGACACTTACACTCTTCCAAGACTAAACCAGGAAGAAGTTGAATCCCTGAATAGACCAATAGTAGGCTCTGAAATTGAGGCAATAATTAATAGCCTACCAACCAAAAAAAGTCCAGGACCAGATGGATTCACAGCTGAATTCTACCAGAGGTACAAGGAGGAGTTGGTACCATTCCTTCTGAAACTATTCCAATCAATAGAAAAAGAGGGAATCCTCCCTAACTCATTTTATGAGGCCAACATCATTCTGATACCAAAGCCTGGCAGAGACACAACAAAAAAAGAGAATTTTAGACCAATATCCCTGATGAACATCGATGCAAAAATCCTCAATAAAATACTGGCAAACCGGGTTCAGCAACACATCAAAAAGCTTATCCACCATGATCAAGTGGGCTTCATCCCTGGGATGCAAGGCTGGTTCAACATTCGCAAATCAATAAACATAATCCAGCATATAAACAGAACCAAAGACAAGAACCACATGATTATCTCAATAGATGCAGAAAAGGCTTTTGACAAAATTCAACAGCCCTTCATGCTAAAAACGCTCAATAAATTCGGTATTGATGGAACGTACCTCAAAATAATAAGAGCTATCTATGACAAACCCACAGCCAATATCATACTGAATGGGCAAAAACTGGAAAAATTCCCTTTGAAAACTGGCACAAGACAGGGATGCCCTCTCTCACCACTCCTATTCAACATAGTGTTGGAAGTTCTGGCTAGGGCAATTAGGCAAGAGAAAGAAATCAAGGGTATTCAGTTAGGAAAAGAAGAAGTCAAATTGTCCCTCTTTGCAGATGACATGATTGTATATTTAGAAAACCCCATTGTCTCAGCCCAAAATCTCCTTAAGCTGATAAGCAATTTCAGCAAAGTCTCAGGATACAAAATTAATGTGCAAAAATCACAAGCATTCTTATACACCAGTAACAGACAAACAGAGAGCCAAATCAGGAATGAACTTCCATTCACAATTGCTTCAAAGAGAATAAAATACCTAGGAATCCAACTTACAAGGGATGTAAAGGACCTCTTCAAGGAGAACTACAAACCACTGCTCAGTGAAATCAAAGAGGACACAAACAAATGGAAGAACATACCATGCTCATGGATAGGAAGAATCAATATCGTGAAAATGGCCATACTGCCCAAGGTTATTTATAGATTCAATGCCATCCCCATCAAGCTACCAACGAGTTTCTTCACGGAATTGGAAAAAACTGCTTTAAAGTTCATATGGAACCAAAAAAGAGCCCGCATCTCCAAGACAATCCTAAGTCAAAAGAACAAAGCTGGAGGCATCACGCTACCTGACTTCAAACTATACTACAAAGCTACAGTAACCAAAACAGCATGGTACTGGTACCAAAACAGAGATATAGACCAATGGAACAGAACAGAGTCCTCAGAAATAATACCACACATCTACAGCCATCTGATCTTTGACAAACCTGAGAGAAACAAGAAATGGGGAAAGGATTCCCTATTTAATAAATGCTGCTGGGAAAATTGGCTAGCCGTAAGTAGAAAGCTGAAACTGGATCCTTTCCTTACTCCTTATACGAAAATTAATTCAAGATGGATTAGAGACTTAAATGTTAGACCTAATACCATAAAAATCCTAGAGGAAAACCTAGGTAGTACCATTCAGGACATAGGCATGGGCAAAGACTTCATGTCTAAAACACCAAAAGCAACGGCAGCAAAAGCCAAAATTGACAAATGGGATCTCATTAAACTAAAGAGCTTCTGCACAGCAAAAGAAACTACCATCAGAGTGAACAGGCAACCTACAGAATGGGAGAAAATTTTTGCAATCTACTCATCTGACAAAGGGCTAATATCCAGAACCTACAAAGAACTCAAACAAATTTACAAGAAAAAAACAAACAACCCCATCAAAAAGTGGGCAAAGGATATGAACAGACATTTCTCAAAAGAAGACATTCATACAGCCAACAGACACATGAAAAAATGCTCATCATCACTGGCCATCAGAGAAATGCAAATCAAAACCACAATGAGATACCATCTCACACCAGTTAGAATGGCGATCATTAAAAAGTCAGGAAACAACAGGTGCTGGAGAGGATGTGGAGAAATAGGAACACTTTTACACTGTTGGTGGGATTGTAAACTAGTTCAACCATTATGGAAAACAGTATGGCGATTCCTCAAGGATCTAGAACTAGATGTACCATATGACCCAGCCATCCCATTACTGGGTATATACCCAAAGGATTATAAATTATGCTGCTATAAAGACACATGCACACGTATGTTTATTGCGGCACTATTCACAATAGCAAAGACTTGGAATCAACCCAAATGTCCATCAGTGACAGATTGGATTAAGAAAATGTGGCACATATACACCATGGAATACTATGCAGCCATCAAAAAGGATGAGTTTGTGTCCTTTGTAGGGACATGGATGCAGCTGGAAACCATCATTCTTAGCAAACTATCACAAGAACAGAAAACCAAACACCGCATGTTCTCACTCATAGGTGGGAACTGAACAATGAGATCACTCGGACTCAGGAAGGGGAACATCACACACCGGGGCCTATCATGGGGAGGGGGGAGGGGGGAAGGGGGAGGGGGGAGGGGGGAGGGATTGCATTGGGAGTTATACCTGATGTAAATGACGAGTTGATGGGTGCAGCACAGCAACAAGGCACAAGTATACATATGTAACAAACCTGCACGTTATGCACATGTACCCTATAACTTAAAGTATAATAATAATAAATAAATTAAAAAAAAAAAAAAAAAAAAAAAAAAAAGAAAAAATTTTAAACTAAAAAGCAAAAAATAAATGTGCCCAATGTATACGCGTAAAAAAAAAAAAAAAAAAAAAAAAAAAAAAAAAAAAAAAAAAAAAAAAAAAAAGATACTAGTTTTTCAAGTTTATGATATTATGCATACAGCTCTCTGAGTTTTGACAAACAAATGCGGTCATAGAGCAGCCATGACAAATTATTGATTATTTATATCACCCTCACCCCCCAAATTCCCTCATGTCCCTCACCCACACCCTCCAGTGTGGGGGGTTGCCATGGCAACCACTGATCTAATTTCTGTCCCCATAGTTTTGACTGTTTCAGAATGTCATGCAAATGGCATTCAAACAGGAGTCTATTTGTTTACTAGGTAATCAAACCAGAGCCATTTGCATCTGGTTTATTTCATTTAGTATGATGTTTTTAATATTCATCCATGTTGTTGCTTGTGTAGTTCATTCCTTTTGATTAGTGAGTGCTATCATGATTTGTCTGTTTCTCAGTTGATGGATGTTTGAGTTGCTTCCAGTTTTGGCCAATTATAAATAAAAATGCTATAAACCTTTGCATACAGGTCTTTGTGTGGGCGTACATCTTCATTTCTCTTGGTCCTTGGGAGAGGGCTACTGAGTATAAATTAACTTTTTAAGAAAACTGCCAAACTTTTCCCAAGTGATTATACCATTTTGCATGCCAACAGTGTATGACTTCCTGTTGCTTTGCATCTTCCTCGGAACTTGATATCATCAGTTTTTAAAAGTTTGGCTGTTTTAATGCATGTACAGTGATATCTCACTGTGGTTTTAATTTCCATTTCCTACTGCATTTGCACTCTGTTAATTATGTTGAGTATCTCTTCATGTGTTTGTCATTTGTACCTCTTGGTGAATTCAAATCTGTTGCTCATTTTAATTTTTGGGTTGTCTGTTTTCTTATTATTGAGTTGTGAAAGTCTTTACATACTCTGAATTGAAATCCTTTATCAGATAGGTGTTTTTCAAACATTTTCTCCAAGTCTGTGGCTTGTCTTTCCATTTTCTTAACAATGTTTTTTGAAAAGTAGATGTTTAAATTTTTGATGAAATCCAATTTATCAAGTTTTTGTGGTTCATACTTTTGTGTTCTATCTCAGAAATCTTTGTCTAATTCAAGGTCCTATGTTTTCTTCTAAACAGTTCATAGTTTAGATTTTAGGTCTATAATCCATTTTGAGTTAGGTTTTGTATGTGGAGAGAATAAGAGATTTGAACATACTTACCATTAGAGAAAAAAAGTGATTGAAGATGTATAATATAAAAAATTACAAGAATCAAAAGCAGATTGGAACAGGAGTTCATGAGGGCACAAATGAATCCCTTTTCCCACTAAAACAAAAAGGAAAGAAACTAAAGCAAAATTTGTAAGTGGGTGGGGTTGGGGGTGTTAAATGGGATCACCTCTTGGTCCCCATTTTCTCTGGAAGGAGACAAGATTATCTGATAAAAGAAGGGAGACAAGGCTAGAGAACAGTAGGTTGGAGAAGAGTAACTAAGATCTGGCATAGACACCATGGAGAATGGGGAAGAGAGGTAACCAGTAACAAAAAAAAAGGGAAGCTAAATGATGATAAGGGCCCAGGTGAGCCTGGGAACCTTGAAATTGCAATTGCTTTTGTTAGGCAATTGTCCTTGGTTGTATTGCTAAACATGATCAGCATACGAGCAATGAGGCCAATGCGGGAGAGGCTTGGCAGAGGACAAGGGAGTGAATTCACTGAGACTGATGAGAAGTGACACTCCTGTTTAGACAGAAGAGGAAATTACTCCAGGAGAAACAGATAGGAGGAGACTGTAAGAAGTGGCTGCAGGAATGAGAGGTCTACGTGAGGCTGCGGAGCAAACTCCAAATCCAGTGGTTATTCTGTGCTTTTCTCCTCATGGGATCAAATTACATATTTGATCTATACCTCAGTTAGGATGCATTTGGCTGCAAGTAAAAAAAATTTGGTTTAACCAGATAAAAGTGACGTAAGCAACACAGGTTTGTTTAGGTTTGTTTTTTCTCCATTTTGTTTCTCTTCCATAACAAGAAGCCTGGAAGTAGGAAGCTCTGGGAATGGTGAAATAAGTGGCATGATAGTGTCAGGACTCTGGGGCAATCTCTCTGCTATTGGCCTGGTTTGCTCTCATAATTACAAAATGGCCACCAGAACACCAAGCCTTACATCTTTTCATGGCCATATTCCTTACTCTTTGTTTTTTGTTTTTTGTTTTTGGCATTTTAAGACATTTTTATTGTGGACAGTTTAAAGCATAAAGAAAAGTGAC
Organism: Macaca fascicularis; assembly: GCF_037993035.2. NCBI lineage: Eukaryota > Metazoa > Chordata > Mammalia > Primates > Cercopithecidae > Macaca > Macaca fascicularis. Next base: position 109,961,247 of record NC_088382.1, on the reverse strand, counting down.
AAAATAGCAAAGTGAACCCCATGTACTCATCACTCCACTTTAACATTGATCAACTATGAGCAAACGTGCTTATCTTCCACCATCACCCACATCCTTCCTCCTGGGTTATTCTGGCCATTCCATGCTGGAACTCATCCTTGACTTCTTTCCTGGTCCCACACATCCAATCCATCAGCACGTTCCACTGTTTTCGTTTTGTTTTGTTTATCTCCAAAATATACCCTGACTGTGTTCTTTCCCCACTAGATTTCTCTCTGTTCCCATTGGTTGGTATACAACCTCCCACTAGTAACTTTGACTGGCTTAAAAATTAATTAATTAATTAAATAATTTCAGCCTTAGGCCTTCCATTTACCTGACTTCTTTGATGTTAGTCGACAGTCACATGTTAGATAATGCCACTAAAGTGTCTTCATATGCTGAACTTGGATCTTTTGTGTTTAAGCTAAGAAATGGACATTTGAGGTAAGTAGACAGAGCTACCTGGTAGGCAACAGGTTGATTTCAAATATATTTCCATCTTTCTCTGCCTCAGTGTTTTGACAATTATTTGAATAGTTATTGCATTTTACCTTCATTTTACTAAAAGTATAAAATATAAAATGAAAGTATTAATAATGGGAATTAGAAGCATTGGTCTTATAAACAATTGTGACAGTCAGAAAGATGGGAATCCTCAGCCTCCTCAGATGCTTTTTTAGACATAAACTGGTTAATTTTTGTTCAGTTGTAATGGAAAAACACAAAATTGATAATATGAGTAAAATGCTAGAACCATGTTGCCAAAGGTTATGCCTAAAGTTTCATATAGATATACATAGATATATATATAATTAGATATACTCATAGATATACAAAGATATATATATAATTGTTTATACTCTGGAATAAAATCCTCCTTGTAACATATAATTCTATTGTTCAGCTTTGACACATTGATTTAAATCCACATTTTAACAAACTCGAGTATGAAAAGGGGACCGTCTTCCTTTCTTTATATTCAAAATTCTCCAATCCTGTGATTTTGTTGAATCAACTTATCTCATTCCTTCCCAATACCCACACCAATCCTTTTACTCTTAACAGAAATCTAACATTGCTGTTCCTCTTATGTTTACCTCTGACATTTCCTCTCCTTGCTGAACTGCAGCTCTCCCCTCTCAGCCCTTTTTGTTGTAGTCATACTCTTTTTCCTTATCCCTACATTGTTGGCCAAACGTCTCAATTATTTTTCTTCCCAGAGTGATTCTAAATGCCTTTAGGCAAAGGGATTAGAAATATAGTCAACATAAAGGAGAGTTAGAAATTAAAATAACTCATCTGTTGATGACTGCCCTCTGTTTCTTAGTATGTTATTGCATGTAGATTATTTCTTGCTCATCCTCTCTAGGCCATAAGAACTATTCCTCTGCTCATCACAGCTGTGACTGTTCTGTTGTAAGCACTAAATGTAACTCTAGTGAACAGTGCACACAGAAGACCTAAATTCCAACCTAATATTGGTCTTTCACATAATAAACATCGCAAAATCTTACTCATTTACATGTAGTAGCGAGAAAACTCTGAAGTTGTAAAAAGTCTGAATTAGAGACTTTAAAAAACTAAATCATTCAAAAACAAGCAATGGGGAAAGGATTCCCTGTTTAATAAATGGTATTGGGAAAACTGGCTAGCCATATGCAAAAAACTGAAATTGAACTCCTTCCTTACACCTTACACAAAAATTAACTCAAGATGGATTAAAGACTTAAATGTAAGACCTAAAACCATAAAAACCCTAGAAGGAAACCTAGACAATACCATTCAGGACATAGGCATGGGCAAAGACTTCGTGACTAAAACACCGAAAGCATTGACAACAAAAGCCAAAATTGACAAATGAGATCTAATTAAACTAAAGAGCTTCTGCACAGCAAAATAAACTATCATCAGAGGGAACAGGCAAGTCACAGAATGGGAGAAAATTTTTGCAATCTATCCATCTGACAAAGGGCTAATATCCAGAATCTACAAGGAACTTCAACAAATTTACAAGTAAAAAACAAACAACCCCATCAAAAAGTGGGCAAAGGATATGAACAGACACTTCTCAAAAGAAGACATTTATATGGCCAAAAAACATGAAAAAAAGCTCATCATCACTGGTCGTTAGAGAAATGTAAATCAAAACCACAATGAGATACCATCTCACGTCAATTAGAATGGCAATCATTAAAAATGTCAGGAAACAACAGATGTTCAAGAGGATGTGGAGAAATAGGAACACTTTTACACTGTTAGTGGGACTGTAAATTAATTCAACCATTGTGGAAGACAGTGTGGCGATTCCTTAAGGATCTAGAACCAGAAATACCATTTGACCCAGCAATCCCATTACTGGATATATACCCAAAGGATTATAAATCATTCTACTCTAAAGACACATGCACACATACGTTTATTGCAGCACTACTCAAAATAGAAAAGACTTGGAACCAACCCAAATGCCCATCAATTATATACTGGATAAAGAAAATGTGGCACATATATACCATGTGATACTATGCACCCATAAAAAAAGGATGAGTTCATGTCCTTTGCAGGGGCATGGATGAAGCTGGAAACCATCATTCCCAGCAAACTAACACAGAAAGAGAAAACAAACACCGCATGTTCTCACTTATAAGTGGCAGTTGAACAATGAGAACACATGGACACAGGGAAGGGAACATCACACACTGGGGCCTGTCGGGGGGTTGGGGGTGGGGGGAGGGATAGCATTAGGAAAAATACCTAATGTAGACGACAGGTTGATGGGTGCCACAAACCACTATGGCACGTGTATACCTATGTAACAAACCTGCACGTCTTACACGTGTATCCCAGAACTTAAAGTAAAATAATAATTTTTTAAAAACCCTAAATCATTGTATTCCTTTTGGAAACATATAGTAACATGAACTAGTAAGAAGGGGTTTCTAAGTAGAAGCTCTAGTTGCCTACTTTAGTGATGGAATAACACTTTGGGTAGTTAGTTGTATCTATTTACATATAAATAGCAAATGCATCTATCTCCTCTGCTTTTAAGTAGGCTAACATCCTAACCACCACAACCACACAATCACAGTCTCACTTAGGGGACTAATTTGCCTACTTCAGAGAGCAGTAAAAGTTATTCCTTCCAAGAATGGTGTCGTTAGCGATTTACATTTTACATTATTTTAATCTCTATAGAGTTATATGCCTGACAAATTTAGAAAGGGTTAGAAAAGGATACACTGAATTAAAATGGTATATATGATTTCAACTGCAAGGGACAGATTCAAACATTGCCTTAGGCTGTGGTGACCCTCAATTTATCATAAATAATTAGGCAGTCATTTTGTTATATCATAATATGTATGGGTCTTGAGGTTAGAGAAACAAATCAAGATTACACTGAAAGTTTGTACGGAGAATTTGCAGGCTTTGATAACCCTAAGATACAGCACTTAACTAATGCCCTACCTCCACCTCCCAAATTTATTTTAAGGATAGGAAAAAGGGAGAGTAAGTGCCATTCAAACCCCATTAAGATTTAGAGTAAGACCACTTTAGTTTTTACCTGGTACACATGACACTGTGACCCTGAACAAGTCACATAACCTCTCTAAGCCTGTTTTCTAGCTACAAAATGATATCACCAACCTCAGAACATTATTATTATTAATTGTTATTATTTTGAGACAGGCTCTTGCTCTGTTGCTCAGCCTGGAGGGCAGTGGTGCGATCACAGCTCACTGCAGCCTCAACCTTTTGGGCTTAAGTGATTCTTAGCCTTAGCCTCCTGAGTAGCTAGGACTACAGGCATGTGCCACCACACCAGGTTTTGTTTTGTTTTGTTTTGTTTCTTTTTAAGAGATAGGGTTTCATCACATTGGCCAGGCTGGTCTTGAACTCCTGAGCTCAAGTGATCCTCCTGTCTCGGCCTCCCAAAGTGCTGGAATTACAGGCATGAGTCACTGCACCTGGCCAGAACATTATTTTGATTATTAAGTTTAACCATGCGAAAGAAAATGTTTTGTAAACTGTTTAGTACCATTCAAACGCTAGAATAAAAATGGAGAAACATTTACTTTGTATTTTGTTGTTTTTTAAATAGAACTTTTCTGGTTTTGGCTTAGAGGAAATGTTTTCTCTAATACCTGACACCTTTTGAAAAACTACTAATAAACTCTTTCACCTGTGGTTGGCTTGTAATTATTTCATACTTCTGTGAAGGGAAGAAAGTATGATAGAAAGTAGTGATTTTAGACAAATTCTCAAATCACCCCTACATTCCTGAAGAATTTTTGATCAGGAAAGCATCCCTGTGTAGATGAAATGTGGAGTTTAAATTGATTTTACAAAACATCAAAAACGTTTAGTTATGTTGTTAAAAATTAAATTTCCACTATGTTTTGTTTGAACAAGAATTAGTTTTATAGTCGGGTGCGGTGGCTTACGCCTGTAATCCCAGCACTTTGGGAGGCCGAGGTTAGGGGGACCACTTAAGGCCAGGAGTTCAAGACCAGCCTGGCCAAAATGGAGAAGCCTCATCTCTACTTAAAATACAAAAAGTAGCTGCGGTGGTAGTGGGTGCCTGTAGTCCCAGCTACTTGGGAGACCGAGGCAGGAGAATTGCTTGAACCCGGAAGGTGGAGGTTGCAGTGAGCTGAGATCGTGTTACTGCACTCCAGCCCGGGCGACAGAGTGATATTCTGTCTCAAAAAAACAAACCAAACCACAAGACTAGTTTTACAGGGATAATTTAGTAGTAGAGTCTTGAGAAATGACAGAAAAGAGTTGAAGGGAAGAATTGTCTTTAACATTTTTGTAGTTTTACATAAATTAAGACCAAAATAGCAATTATTTACTAGATTAGATAATCTAACTCCAGGTACTGATAGGTAATATCACCAATGAACAATTTGTTTATTGTTAGTAGGACTTTAAGTGCTAAATAAAGAGCAAAAAAGAAGAGGAAAAGTAAATATGTAATAACACATTATTATCACAGCTCAGAAATTCAGAAATTCCACTCAGGTCAAAATGCCAGTCATGTCACCCCTGCCAAAATCTCCTTGGAGAGACTATCTGCCTGCAGACTGGAAGGACATTCCTTAAGTAATAGGGGCTGTGCTCTGCTCTCTGACCAGCTAATTTGACTAGGGGCAGTCACTTGGCCCAAACTGAGTAAATCATATTCTGAGAGACACAGAAGCTGAAGTGGATGGTGTTGACACTAAAGATGCAAGGTCATAAAGAGTTGTTGTCAAAACTGGCAGCATGGTAACTCAAAGCCATATGCAAGCCAGTGTTATAAGGGAAAAGAAACTTAAAAAACTTACAGAGATGCAGAATAACTAGTTTGCAAAAAGGAAAATGGAGCAGATGTGAAACAAGGACAAAGAGACTGGAAAACCAAGCAAAAGGAGGAATAGAAAGAGGGAGAGAAGCTGTCTGATCACACATGCTTTCTTCAGTTGGGTTCTGTATAATACCTTAAAATAAATCTCCTTCCCTTTACTTGTGCTGGCTCCAGTATGTTTTGATTCCTCAGAACCAGAGGTTACTTTAGTAAGATATGCACCAACTGGACTAGAGCCAAAAGTAAAAAAGTAAACAAGAAATGCATCTGAATAGCCAAATTGCATTTTCAAAATACTATATACGAAAGCTCTTGTGATACTAAAAATATTTTATTACTTTTTAAATTTGTATAACAACTGTATTGAGATTTAACTTACGTCCTATAAAATTCATCCTTGTTTCATTGTTTGTTTACTTTTAATTTTTTAATTCCATCAAGCTTCCAGATCTAGTGTCCAAGTCTATGAGTAGCTTTATTAACAGAGACAACAGCCAGGAGAAGCAAGCACACTACAGCAATAAAAAAATGACAGTTGACAGCCTAGCAGCAAAGGAGGAAACAGAAAAACTATAAATAGGAGTACAATAATTCCAACGAAGAAAAAAAAAAAAAAAAAGCAATCTGGGGCCATTTAGAGTGCTTTCGTTAGGCTCTTTTGGTTCCGAGGAATAGCTCAAGTTACATCTAATATTAGGGGAAGGAGTTATAAGGAATGAAGAAAACAGGGATCTCAGCCCCAAAAGGCCTCGTGGGAACCCAGGAGAGGCCAAATCACCAAGCCTCTGGAAGAACAGGAGCTTCGAGAGCCAGAAGCCTCATGAAGACTGGAGCCAGGACGTCATCAGGAATCCAAGGTTACCCCAGGACTTCAGCATCGGGAGTTCACCTCAGCGATGAGTTATTTTTGTGAATCTGCTCTCCCTTGCCTCTGTGCTTGTCAGTGTCGTTGAGTTTCTGGGCTTGCCCCTAACTGACTTCCTCGTCCTTTCTTTGGAATTTGCAAACTGGCAGCTCCTGACCTATTTCAGCCTGCAGACTCATTGTGTTTGGCCAGCATGACGCCTTTGCATTGTTAAGAATCCCGAAGTCTCTGGGCGTGGCATGTGCTTGGCAGTCCCGGAATCTTTACGTGCGGGATCACCTTCGCCGCGCCCTCTTCTCTCCTTGGCACTGCCTGCCTGACTGCCGAGGGCGTCTGAGTGTGAGACCCATGCCCTGCATTTCTTCTCTACCCCACAGCTTCTGCTCATCGTAATATCCGGTTTCTTATCAGTTTTGCTTGTTCTAGCCCATGGACTCTCTCTGTACGGTATATCCCTTTAGCTCCCATTGCTAACCAGTCATTCAAATTCTCCAAAGGGAGACTCTGGACCATCCCACCCATTTTTGGCTAAACTTGTCCCATTCGTTCATAATATAGAAAGCGTCCAGCCTATAGGATAGCACTTTGCCCAATCAGCTGTGGCTGAGGGGCAGCCTGGCCCACTAAGACCAGAGCACTGCTGTCTAGGGCTGGCGCCTCCACAGGGACTGTGGGCAGAGCAGTTACCTTTAGAAAGCACCTAGGAACAGGCAGCCACCGTCACTGTCCAGTGCACTGGGTAAGAGTGACCCAACTCTTCAAACCCTAAAAAGCTCCAAAGAATCAGGCTCCATCTAGCCTCCCAAGATAATTAAAGTCTGTGACAGTAACATGAAATATTTAAGAAAAGGTTAAGTTGTGTTCAGTTTCTTCTATTTAAGGAAGCAGTGATGTGTATAGAAGACTTTGGAGTAATTTCCATTAAAAATTATTAAAGTAAAAATAATAAAAGGTATTTAATATGTATTCATATTTGGGACAGCTTGGGTTTCTTTTTTCTCAATTTAATCTCATTTTCCTTTGAAATAGAAACTAGGAAGTTGTTGAGTACATATCTCTGAACATTTTCTAATCTTGGCTCTGCCATTTACCAGCTAGCAAAGCAAATTCTTTTGTAATACAGTGCCTCAATTTCCTCATCGATAAAATGAGGATAATAATAGTACATCTTTCACAGGGTTGGCACTTTAAATTAGAAAAATCCAAATTAAACATTTAGGATGGGTACCTGGTTTACATTAAGTGTTAAAAATTGTTAACTATTATTATTATTATTGCTGCTGTTGTTGTTTTGTTGTTCTTACATAAATAAATAGGGGAGCTACGTACTAACATATTAGTAGAGTTTTTATAATGGTTGACAATAGTTGAGGTTTTCCTATTTGTACATACATAATTACTTTTCCTTGACACAGTGTTCTAGCTCTGTCATAAAAATTGTGTATTGCATTTCCAATTAAAACAAATTACTTCAATCGGATTGCTTAACTGTATAACAACAGGGTATTGTTTGGGGAGATCTGAGCTTATTTTAACCCTATTGCTGGTCTATCTATCCATTAGCTTATCTTGGTGCCTAGACTGAAAGGCAACCTTCAGAGCAGGCCCCAGTGCAGACAGTTGTCAGTTTGAAGGTAAACACCTTTGAAATACAATAAAGGCTATAGCTGATATCAAAGGACTTATCTAAAGTCCGTCTCTTTGGAGTCTCTGGCCAGTTCTAGGATGACTTCCTGCCTGGAAACAAGACAGGAAAGTGCTGAATGGGCGCACGCCAATGGGGCTGGGTCTTGAAAGGAGTGGAACTTGATGAAACCATTAGAATCAACAAGGGAGCTTTAGAAAACATACCAATGCTGGTCCCATCTTAGACCAATAAAATTCTGGAGCTCAGAGGTGGGGCACAGGAAAGGGAGAAGGTGAGCAGTCATATTTTTTAAAGCTCCCCAGATGCTTATAATCTGTAGCCAGGGCTCAGAACCCCAGTGTTCTAGGGCTTCAACTAATTTGCCTCTGCTACTGAGCACTACTCAGAAGAGAGGCTAGCAGGTAAGAACAGAGGAAAGGAGAAAAGAAGACATTGCCCAAGAACTTGGTCATCATATCAGCCTTGTCAGCAGTTTACCAAGCCTTACCCTTGCCTCAGCAATGTGTGGAAACTGAGCAGAGGGTGAAAAGAAGATTATGATTAATATTGCCTGCCTTCACAGAGCTTTCAAAACAGTTGAAGAGTCAAAATTAGCACACAAGAAATGGTGGCAGATTGTGTGGCTTTAATCATAGCATTATGTTGTGGCTATGATTAAAAGAACATGCTCTGAGAGTCTGGCGAAGGGCAAGGTGAAAGTCAAGATGGAGGAGGTGGAACCTCCTGAAGATGAGAAGGATTTGGGCACAAAGGGAGCACGAGGAAGTGCATTACAAGCACAGTGAACAGAATGAGCAAAATCAAGAAAAGGCATGATGTGGGCACAAACAGCGACAGACCAGTCCAACTAGGATGGAGGGTGTTTATTGGGCAGTAGTAGTAAATACACTAGGATAATTTAAGTAGAGCGGAACCAAATTTAGAAGACTGGGGTACTAGTACTAGCCTGAATAATTTAAACATCATGCATTAGGGAACAGGGAGTCATTATGGGGTCATAAATAAAGATAGACAATGTGTTTCGGGTTTTTGTTGTTATTGTTTACAGACAGGGTCTCACTCTATTGCCCAGGCTGGAGTGCAGTGGTATAATCATAGCTGGCTACACCATTGAACTCTTGGGCTCAAGTGATCCTCCCACTTCAGCCTCCTAAGTAGCTAGGACTACAGGAGACACCATCATGCCCAGCTATTGTTTTAAAAAAATTTTTAGAGATGGGCTCTTGTTATGTTGCCCAGGCAACACACAGAAAAGTAAAAGGAACCAGAAAAATATGATGCATAATCTCTAAACACAGGTAAATGTGCTTTGACATATTTCTTTCTGATTTTAATATACTTTTATATAGTACTGATCTCACTGTATAAGCAATTTTAAATCTTGCCTCTAATATAATAGTGTGAACATTTTCTTATGTCATTAATAGCTTTAAGCTTTGTTTTTGTAGCTCTGTGACCTTCCTTGGTATAGATGCACTGTGATTTACTTATAAGACAACAGCTGTCTTAGTCCACTTTGTGCTGCTATAATATAATACCTCAGACTGAGTAATTGTTAAACAGTAGAAGTGTATTTGGCTCATGGTTCTGGATCTGGGAAGTCCAAGGTTGAGTGGGCACATCTGATGAGGGCCATCTTGCTATATCATTACATGGCAGAAAGCATCACATGGGACAAGAGGAAGAGCAAGGCAGGACCAAGCATACTTTTGTGACAAACCCACTCCCATGTTAACCCACTCCACTTATGAGGGAAGAGCCTAAGTTTGTTCTTTTTTTTTTTTTCCCCATACCAGAAATAGTAAGAAGGAACAAATTTTAAGAGTTAGCAATATATTGAGGGTGAAAAAGAGAACAGTTAAAGTTGTCATGTTCTTGGCAAATGTAAATAAGACAAAGCAAAAAGAGAACCCATAAACAAAATGAAAGATTAAACAGCAATATAGGAAAAACTTGAAACAAGTATGATAGAAAAGAGGCTAATTTCTGTAAAATATAAACAGCAAGTACCAATCAACAATGGTCAACAACCTAATAGGAAAATGGGCAAAGTATATGAAGAAATGGTTCTAGAAAAGGAAATACAAATGGGTTTTAAAGAAGAAAAAAGATAATCAACTTCACTCACAATTGATAATGAGATAATATTTTAACAGATTTGCAAAGACCAAAATGTTTAATAATACACTTTGTTAAAGAGGATGTTGGAAAATAGGCAATGCATACATTGCTGATAAGACCAGTTGTCTTATCAATGTGATTTATGTGATCACTTGTAGGATAATTGGACAATAGATATTGTATTAGTCTGTTTTCACACTGCTATAAAGAACTTCCCTGAAACTGAGTAATTTATAAAGGAAAAAGGTTTAATTGACTCACAGTTCTGCATGGCTGAGAAGACCTCAGGAAACTTACAATCATGGTGGAAGGAGAAGCAGGCACCTTCTTCACAAGGTGGCAGGAGAGAAAGAAGTGCAAACAGGGGAAATACTAGACACTTATCAAATCATCAGATCATGTGAGAATGAACTCATTATCACGAGAAGAACATGGAGGAAACTTCTCCCATGACCCAATCACTTCCCACCACATCCCTTCCTCGACACTTGGCGGTTATGGGGATTACAATTCGAGATGAGATTTGGATGGGGACACAGAGCCAAACCCAGTCAGATATCAATATGGAAAGTGGACACATCCTTTAACCCAGCAATTCCACTTTTAGGAATTTATCCTACAGATAATTCACAATATGTGTAAAATAATATATAACCCAGATAATTCTTGCAAGTGTGTTTGTAGGAGCATAATATTGGAAACAACATAAGGTATACGAATAGGAAATTATTTAGGTAATATATGGTATATCTGTAAAGTTAAATATCATGCAGCCATTAAAAAGAACAGTGTGGGTTTGTAGGTACTGATATATTAATAGAAATTCTCCAAGATATATTGTTGAGTAAAAAAGCAGGGTACAAAGGTTAGTACTGTGTAAGAGAGGTAGATAGGGCTGGGGAGGATACATATAGATTTATTTGTATGTGCACAGACTTGCTTTTGGTCAATACATATGAAACTGATAATAGTCATCTGGAGGAGAGGCACTGAAGAGGTAGAAATTAAAGAATAGAATTAAAAAAGAGACTTTCACTCTACCCTTTTATTCCTTTCAAATTTTGCACCATACATCTGGTTTTTGTTTTGTTTTGTTTATTGAGACAGGGTCTCTCTCTGTGACCCAGGCTGGACTGCACTGGCACAATCATGACTCACTGCAGCTTTGACATCCTGGGCTCAAGCAGTCCTCCTGCCTCAGCCTCCCGAGTAGCTGGGACTACTGGTGCACGCCACCATGCCCAGCTACTTTTTTTTAATATTTTGTAGAGATGGAGTTTCACCACTTTGTCCAGGCTGGTCCCAAACTCCTGGGCTCAAGCAATCCTCCCACCTTGGCCTACCAAAGTACTGGGATTACAGACATGAGCCACCATACCTGGCCTATATCTGTTTTTCTATTCTAAATAAGATGTCTTGAAAGGAGTTGTACTGGGAAAATCTCAAGAGGATGATGGCTTTTCTACATTATGTGAAATCAAGGTTCAAAAGGACAGCCACTTGGATTCTCTCCAAACTGTGATTCAGATACAGCTGTGTCAAGTGTTCTTCCCTTTAAGCCCAAGATGATTAGGCTGTGAATGTTGTCTTTCTTATTGAATTGCCCAGCACCTGAACCATATGGGATGTGCTTAATAAATATGTTAGATAGTAGATTAGGATTCTAACCTAAAGAGTAGAAAAGTGGAGAAGCCATAGACAGAAATGGACAGATCAATGTGAAAGGAAGATTCAGAGACAAAAAACATTTAGAAGTGAAAAGAAGATTCCCTGCAAACATGTTACAAGGGAGTCAGATTTCAGAAAGACCAGCTCAGAGCCTTGGAGCCAGTCTGCACTTTTTGCATTAATGCTATATACACAGCAGGAGTCTCAAGAGGGTTATGGAGAGAGATGAAGTTGGAGAGGTGGGCAGGGCCAAGTTTTCATAGGCCTTAGAAGCCATGGGAAGGAGAGAGAAGGAGAGAAGTTAGAAACTGAAAGGACAAACATATTGTTCAGACTTCTTTGGCTTCAAGAGATGGACAGCTAAATAAAATAGGTAATTTATTGCCTTGGGTAACTGGAAAGTCCAGAGACTCAACAATATTATCAGGATATTCTTTCTCTTTCTCCAACCCTCCCTAACACCCACTTTTCTGTGTTGGCTTTATTCTCTTGCAGACTCTTTACACGTGTTGGCTTCTGGTAACTCCAGCTTTGCAATTAACACATAAGTGTCCCCAACAGTTCCTAATAGGTCCGGTAAAAATCTCATCACTAACTCATATCGGACAACTGTGTCACATGCCCATCCCTAAAATAGTCACTATGCCAAACACTGGTAAGCCAGGCAAAGATCATAACCCTTACAGGGCATGACTTTAATATTATGAACCAAGAGTGAGGGAGGGATGGGTCCCCAAATAAATCAGGATGCTGTTTCCAAACACAAAGATGCTGAACAGTTGAAAATAATAAAAATAATAACAGTCCACTACGGGAAAAAACAAGATCAAATGACAGTTGTTCCCTTCCTTAACAAAAATTGGAAAGAGCCTTTGGAGGGAGAAAAAGTTAAGATGCTAGAGAAGGTTGGGGAGATTGTGGGGGCAAACTGGAAGAAATGAAAGGGATGATGTTTGGATGGAAACGTTGTCGGTAGAGAATAATTATGAACTCTAAGAGCTAAGAAGGATCCTGGCAGCCCTCTAATCCAACTTCCCCCACCTCTCCTATAAGCCTCCTTCCACTGCCTCCCTTACAAAAAAACAAATTAGGATCCCTTACATGACCATTTAAACTCTACTTGAACATATTCAGTAATAGATAGTTCATGATTCTGGAAAGTATTTAATTTTTTTTCATTTGTGCAAACGTATGGGATGCATGAGAAAATATTTAATTTTATTGTCGTATGGGTCTGATTCTTTAAAATGTCTGCTTTTCATTGACTGAAATCTAGTACTCAGTTTGCCCTCTGGATTAACAAACCATGAGGCTACTCCTTCTTTCATCAGACGATCCTTTAAGTGTTGGAAGACACTTCATTTCTGCTCCAGTCTTTTCTCTCTTAGCCAAGTACAACCAGTTCTTTTGACCACATATCAGGTGACATGGTTTCCAGACTTCTCTTAACCTAGTTGTCTGTCTTTGGATTCATGCTAGTTTGCATGTGTCTCTCTTTAAAATGTGCTTAAATATAAGCCTCCAGATGAGGCCTGGCAATTGCTGAGTTCAGTGGGGCCACTGACTTCCTTTATCTGGATACTATACATACTTTGCTAATGCAACCTAATATTCACTGTTCTTTTTTTGTTTTGTTTTGTTTTGTTTTTTATCAGCACTGTATCACAACTCACTCATTTTGAGCTTATGACCATTAAAATCCCCAAGTCTTTCTTTTTCCTCACGAATGGCTGGCAAGTCAGGCCTTTTGTAATTATGTAGGTGGTATTTTTTGAGCCAAAAGAAGAGAACGTCCTAATGTGTGTGTTTGTGTACGTGTAGGTGTGCATATGTGCATGTGTGAGATGAACTTTGACCTGTGGTTTCAAATCAGCCACTGCCAACCTTTGCACCCACTTTTGCTTTGTGCCAGCAGTTCTGGATGAATGAACACTTTGGTGTCTGTAAGCTGCACCACCCCTCTCCCTCTCCTATATTAAATTAAAGGATAGTAGCCAGGACAGCTCTGGAGGCACCTGGAATTAGTCATATCTGGCCTATGCTTTGGAGAAGAGTCATCACCGTATAGCCAAACTGATAAACCTTCTGCCCAAGTCCCAGATTCCTAGATCCACCCCCATATCCTTAGTGAAACTGAAACCCTTCGTACTCTAACTGTGTCGTCTGGGGGTCCTGATTCCCTTATGACCTCTTCACCTGGTTTATAGAAGACCCTTTGCACAAGGCTATAACCTGCTTCCTCTCTCCTTGATCTAAGATTTGCACAACCACTTGCTGTCTTAAAACGTTAAAGCAGGCCAGGCACAGTGTCTCACTCCTGTAATGTCAGCACTTTGGGAGGCCAAGAGGGGTTGGATCACGAGGTCAGGAGTTTGAGACCAGCCTGACCAACATGGTGAAACCCTGTCTCTACTAAAAATGCAAAAATTAGCTGGGTGTGGTGGCACGTGCCTGTAATCCCAGCTACACAGGGAGCTGAGGCAGGAGAATCGCTTGAACCCAGGAGGTGGAGGTTGCAGTGAGCCAAGATTGTGCCACTGCACTCCAGCCTGGGCAACAGAGTGAGACTCTGTCTCAAAAACAAACAAAAAACAAAAACATTAATGCCTAGAAGTCCTCTCCTGCTTTCTGTCCCAGGCCCCTTAGACTAGATCCTGTGCATGTAGACAGACCACACAATGAACTAAAGTTCACCTTGTCTCTTGGATTTGATAATTTCCACTACTGACCTCTCCCTGGCAGAAGCTAGATCTTTTCACTCAATGAGTCTCAGCCCCAACACTGCCACGAGGTCCTAAGTACCTTGAGGCTCTGGGAAAGTGCCAATTATGATAATTAAGGAGAACGGGCAACTGGGACACTGAGGGTGTGGCAGAAGGTAGAGTCTGCCCTGACTCAAAGAAAGGGAGGTGCATTGTGCGAGGAGTGGGTGGAGAGTGGGGGGATGTAGATACCACCTGCCCTTTCATCTCACCTCCCATAATGCATGCATGCAAGAGCAAAGACAGCTACTCTTATAAAAGAACTGAGTTCTCAGACTCATCATAATGCGAGACTCTTAACTCAAACACTTGAAGAGCCTACCTGTTTGCTAGGATTTATTTCTCAGTTTTCTCACAAATCTCTGCAATAGCTGTCAGATTGTGTCAAGAGCAATAAAGAAATTATATATTTGTGCTTCTTGCTCACATATTCTGAGTCCCTGGAGAAGAAATGGTGCCTCGAAGAACAATGGTGAAGCAGAACCATCCATGATGCTCTCATCACCTTTCCAAACTTGTTTTGTGTGATGCCCTTTTTGTGTTATTTTCAAAAGAGGAACCAGATGTTTTCCTAAAGGGAAATTTCTAACACCCTCTTTCTGAAAAATAAGACACTGGAACTGAGGGACCATCCACTCAGGATTTCCCAGGTTATGACCACAATAAAATCATAGATGACATCACCTATAGGAGAGAGTTTTTCAAGAACTGATGCAGTAAGTAGCATATAAGAAGTAATTGTGGCCGGCCACAGTGGCTCACGCCTGTAATCCCAGCACTTTGGGAGGCCGAGGTGGGCACATCACTTGAATCAAGAGTTTGAGATCGGCCTGGCCAACATGGTGAAACCCTATCTCTACTAAAAATACAAAAATTAGCTGGGCATGGTGGCACACGCCTGTAACCCCAGCTACTCAGGAGGCTGAGGCATGAGAATCACTTGAACCCAGGAGGCAGAGGTTGCAGTGAGCCAAGATTATGCCTGTGCACTCCAGCCTGGGTGACAGAGTGAGAATCTGTCTAAAAAAAAAAAAAAAGAAAAAGAAGAAGTAATTGCTAAATTTTATAAGAATTCCTAGATATTCAAACACTCTTCCTTACCAATCCAAAATTAGTAAGCCAGAAAATGAGAATAATTTTTCTTTACATTTGTTAGCACAGCTAAGATTAAAAACTGAAAAACCAAATCAGAGATGTGTGGGACTTTTTTCGTAGCAAAATAAAAAGTACCTGGAAGACAATCCACATAAAATCATTTCAAGAGAAGTAATGCTGACACATCTGCTGAGGAACTGTTAATCAGAATGTTTAGACCAGATCCAAGGATGTCAACCCATTGGCTCCTCTGCTGATTATTTTGGGACAGAACCAAATTTCAAAAGGAAAAGAAATATAAGATAACACTCAAAGAAACCATGCCAATTCTGAGTTTGAAAATATTAGCAAATATGCTCAGCACTTCTTTCATCAAAGACAGTCGAAATACAGTTTTGTGTTTGATACAGACTGTTTAAAGGGTTTAAGATAAGTATCACTTACTTCAGAATAAAAAAATATTTAGGCCTATAAGGAGTAAGGTCTTGGAAGCAGGAAGAAGGGAATGAATTCGAGAGCTCATGGGAAGGAAATAAGAGAAACTTGAAGGGAAGACAGGGAGAGATGGCATGGGACAAAGGTGGTTAAGGGGGTCAAGAGCTTTCCCCTTTATTGAATGTTATCAGTAAAGCAGGAAAAGGGGAGGGGCTACCTCAGTTTCCCTCGTTAGACTGCAAGATCTGTTAGGGCAGGGACTGGCTCTGTTCTGCCCCTACTGTAATGCCCTCTGCCCAGCACAGTATATAGCATATTTTTGATTCTCAATTAGAATTTGCTAAATAAAAGGAATGAAAGAATGTGAGCATGAGGGACTTAGAAGAATGGAAAATGCTGGGAATCGCTGTGTTAGGAACTGTGCTCTGGAATCAACAAGAGATGAATAATGAGGTTACTAAACTGAGGTTAGGTGGTATGCATTTAAAGAGAATTGAATCAGCACTTTTCTGAAGTTCAGAAGAAAGAACAGAAAGAGCAGGCAGATGGGAATTGGCATGACCAGCAGAGTGGAATGGAAACAGGGTAAGAGAGTTTTGTATGCATGTGAGGGTGATGAAAGCCAGGCTGGAAATGAGGTCAAGGGTGGAGACAGACTGAAAACAGCAATAGACTGACAAGGTCGTGAGATTATAGGCACTTCTGAAGGCTTTAGGCAAAGAGCATAAAACACCAAAATAGCAGATAGCATAAAGCTTTGTAGCACATAGATTTGTAATAGGATAAGTGTCCAACTCAAATATATACCCTGAATTCTGTGAGTGTTCAGACATGGTCTGTGTCTGATGTCTTTTCTCTAGTAGCTCAGTTTGTTAATTAAATAAATTTTAAAAAGAGGAGAGAAGGAAGAAAGTGAGTTAAAGTCTTGCTTGACATGTGTTATATCTATTGAAATGAGCTTAGATTTTATGGATATAAATGTGTGTGTGTATGTGTGTGTAATACATACTCACACACAAATACATATACCATCCATAAACATCCACAGATATTTTCTGCAATATTGGGGTTGATAACAATGACTAGAAAATCGGTCCGTTAAGTTGTGTTCAATCTTCCGTACTGTAGGATGGGGCCAAGATATGGTAAATATAGGCTGGGCTTGAGGACTCAGGGGTAGACTAGAGGTGTGGTGCTACAGAGGGCAGAGAACTAGATCCAAATTCCTGGGTATACATAAAGTTGAAATGTCTTGTTCAGAGGTCACTTACTGAAAAGGGAGGACCTAGAGGTGACAAGGTATGGTCTCAACAGCATCAGAGACCATGAAACTGGCCAGGTTAAACAGAGGGGCAAATTAGCAAAACACCATATAGGCAGATCCAGAATTACTTTGTAATTTTATAATTTATAAATTTGCACAGTTACATTGTAACTACTTTTTGGAAGACTCAGAAACAAAACCCTCTGCAAAAACCCTTCAGGCTCTTAAGTTCTCTGCCTTCAGTATCAAACACGTTTCTTCTTCTAGGATTTTCTATTAAAAATCGATGCTTTTAAGCTGGGCGCAGTGGCTCATGCCTATAATCCCAGCACTTTGAGAGGCCAGGGCAGGTGGATCACCCAAGGTCAGGAGTTCAAGACCAGCCTGACCAACATGGTGAAACCCCATCTCTACTAAAAATACAAAAAATTAGCCAGGTGTGGTGGTAGGCACCTGTAATTCCAGCTACTCGAGAGGCTGAGGCAGGAGAATGGGTTAAACCTGGGAGGCGGAGGTTGCAGTAAGCCGAGATCGTGCCATTGCACTCCAGCCTGGGTGACAGTCAGACTCTGTTAAGAGAAAAAAAAGAGAAAGAGAGACAGAGACAGAGAGAGAGAGAGAGAGAGAGAAAGGAGGGAGGGAGGGAGGGAGGAAAAATGAGGAAGGAAAGAAGGAAGGAAGGAAGGAAGGAAGGAAGGAAGGAAGGAAAAAGAGAAAGAGAAAGAGAAAGAAAGATCAATGCTTTTAATCAATTTTCCTATCATCTCTTGTCAAAATGTCTTGTCATGAGGTTCTGTTTATTTGTTTTGAATTTTCTTGAAGCAAACATGTAGATTCATATTTAGGTTTCTCAGGTTGGAAATTCTTCGTTTGTGAAAAATCAATGCAAAGATATGTTAGAAGCCTAGTTAAAAGAAAACAGTGATTCATTACTAGATGCTGGTAAAGTGGGAATAGGGTTTGGACAGAGGAGAGAATGAAAGGAACTTCCACTCTCCTCCAGATTTCCTTAGCTTTTAAAATGTAGTATTTCAAGGGAATCTATTGTTTGTTTTAAAGGAAAACAAAAATTCCACATTTGTTTTCCTGTTGGTTCTATAAATCAGTAAATATTAAGGTGGAAACAAAAGAAATAGTTCTTTGTGATTAATCATCTACTTTAGTCATCCAAACTCTTGAACTTGATTGTGTTGCAGATTGTACTTCTGAAAATAGTCTCAAGTATTGTTTCTATACCCCAAAATGCTTGCCACTAAATTATTCCTCTTCTATTCAACACTGAAATACACAGAAGATCATTTGAAAGAGCTCATGTGATCTATGGAACTAACTTTATAAATCTAGATTGGGCTTCCTCCTCTAAAAAATAAATTATAGTAGCAACTTCAGTGTGTGGGAATTTTATTTGACCAAAGTCATCTCAAAATCACAGCTTTGTAGTAACTGTTCAGTTTTTCCCTCATGTCCTTGGGATACATTGTACAAAGTTTTGCTTTTATCACAGGATACTAAACCCTTAGAAACAATTTGAAATTGAATACAGATCTCTGGCCCCAAGACCTCAGATAAATTTTTCTCCCTTGCTAAGTTATCCAACCATTTAAAAATCTTACTTTCTTTGATCGTTGATAGGAATGTCGGCTAGGCACAGTCATTTTACAAACAACTTGTGATGTTTGTTGAAAACTCCCAAGTATGAATTTCAACAAGTTAACACACGGCCCTAAATTTTCCCTTCCAGCCATAAATATCAGCTGATATGTTCAAGTTATTATATGTCATCTCTTGCCTATCTTTTTATATCACACAAACTTTCAACTAGCCATTTTGGGTTCTGACCACATTTGCTAGGAAATTACTATTTAAATATGTCTTCCCCTAACACATTTTAATGGGATTCCCCTGGCAAAGGTAGATGGGATTTTAAAAACTGGAGCCGTACTAGAAACAGAACTGTTTTTGGTAATTGCTGATGAGTTTCTTGGCTAGCATACATGCAGTTAATGTGACAATTCTAAGAACGGATGGCAGAAAAGAAGGGTGAAAGGTGGTCGTCCTGCAAAAACAGGCTGTCCAGCTTCAGCAGGAGTTATTTTCTACTTAGTTGCCTTTCTCTACCGTTTTCTTCTTACTGTTTCAGTGCTGAGATTCTGCCAAGAATATGAATTAAATACAATATGGAAGGAAAAGGAAAATATTCAGATAAAACTTCCAAAAATGATATTACAGGGAAGAATAAAGGTTTTTTTCTTCCTTAAAAACTTTCTATGAAATACTATCTTCAAATAAAAGCCTTTGAGTCCTATATCCCATCATCTTAACACTCTGGGTAACAGTTAGTATTTGTGGGCTTACCTCATTTTATTGTGCTTCACTTTATTGCACTTCACAGATTTTTTTTTGTTTTTTGTTTTTGTTTACAAATGGAAGGTTTGTGGCAACCCTGCATCCAGCAAGTATATTGGCAACATTTTTCAGCAGCCTGTGCTCATTTCGTGCCTCTGTGTCATATTTTGATAATTCTCACAATATTTCAAACTTTTAAGTTATTATTATATCTGTTATGGTGACCTGTTAATCAGTGATCTTTGATGTTAATATTGTAATTGTTTTGAAGTGTCATGAACCACTCCCACCTAATGTGAACCTAATCAATAAATGTGTGTGTGTGTGTTCTGACTACCCCACTGAGCAGCCATTCCCCCATCTCTCTTCCTCTTCTTGGGCCTCCCTATTTTTGGAAACACAATCTTGAAATTAGGCCTATTAGTAACCCTACAATGACATGTAAGTGTTCAGGTGAAAGGAAGAGTCGCATGCCTCTCACTTTAAATCAAAAACAAGAAATGATTAAGCTTAACGAGGAAGGCAGGCCAAAAGCTGAGATAGGCTGAAAGCTAGGCCTCTTATGCCAGTTAGCCCAGTTGTAAATGCAAAGGAAAAGTTCTTGAGGGAGGTTAAAAGTGCCACTCCAGTGAACTCATAAATGAAACAGCCTTATTGCTAATATGGAGAAAGTTTAAGTGGTCTGAATAGAAGATTAAACCAGCCACAACATTCCCTTAAGCCAAAGCCTAATCCAGGGCAAGGCGCTAACTCCCTTCAATTTTATGAAAGCTGAGAGAGGTAAGGAAGCTTCAGAAGAAAAGTTTGAAGCTAGCAGAGGTTGGATCATGAGGTATAGGGAAGAGTTTGTTTTGTACCATAAAAGTACAAGGTGAAGCAGCAAGTACTGATGTAGAAGCGGCAGCAAGTTATCCAGAAGATCTAGCTAAGATCATTAGTAAAAGGGACTATACTAAACAACAGATTTTCAATATAGACAAAACAGACTCATATAGGAAGAAGATGCCATTTGGACTTCATAGATAGCGAGGAGAAGTCAATCCTTGGCTTCAAAGCTTCAAAGGAGAGGCTGACTCTCTCGTTAGGGGCTAATGCAGGGGTGACTTTACGTTGAAGCCAGTGTTCATTTACTGTTCCACAAATGCTAGGGCTTTTCAGAATTAAGCTGAATTATGTCAGAGTATTGATAAAGAAAAAAAAAGAATTTTTCTAAACCTACTTTACATGTGCTCTAGAAATGGAGCAACAAAGCCTGAATGATCGCATATCTGTTCACAGCATGGTTTACTGAATATTTTAAGCCACTGTTAAGAACTACTGCTCAGAAAAGAGATGCCGTTCAAAATATTATGTCTCACTGACAATTCACCTAGTCACCCAAGAATTCTGATGTATAAGGAGATTAATATTGTTTTCATACCTGTTAACCCAACATCCATCTGCAGCCCATGGATGAAAGAGTAATTTCAACTTTCAAGTCTTATTATTTAAGAAATACATTTTGTAAGGCTATAGCTGCCATAGATAGTGATTCCTCTGATGGATCTGGGCGAATTGAAAACTTTCTGTAAAAATTCACCAATCTGGAAGCTATTTGTCATTCATGGGAAGCGTTCAAAATGTCAACATTAACAGCAGCTTGAAAGAAGTTGACTCCAACTCTCATGCACGACTTTGAGGGGTTCAAGACTTCAGGGGAGGAAGTAACCACAGATGTGGTAGAAATAGCAAGAGAACTAGAATTGGAAGTGGAGTCTAAGATGTGACTGAATTGCTATCGTCTCATGATAAAACTTGAACAGGTGAGTAGTTGATCCCTTATGGAAGAGCAAAGAAAGTAGTTTCTTTAGATGGAATCTACTCTTGGAGAAGATGCTGGAAACATTGTTGAATGGCAACAAAGGATTTAGAAGATTTCATAAACTTAGTTGATAAAGCAGCAGCAGAGTTTGAGAGGATTGATTCCAATTTTGAAAGAACTTCTACTGTGGGTAAAATGCTGTCAAGCAGCAGTGCATGCTACAGAGAAATCTTCTGTGGAAAGAAGAGTCAATCGATGTGGCAAACTTCATTGTTGTCTTATTTTAAGAAACTGCGACAGCTACCCTAACTCTCAGCAACCACCACCCTGATCATTCAGCCACCATCAATATCGAGGCAAGACTCTCCACCAGCAAAAAGATTATGTCTTTGACTTGCTGAAGGCTCAGATGATCATTAGTATTTTTAGCAATAAAGTATTTTTAAATTAAGATATATACCTTTTTATACATAATGATATCGCACACTTAATAGCCCACAGTATAATGTAAATATAACTTTTATATACTAGGAAACCATAAATTTGTGTGACTCGTTTTATTGCAATATTTGTTTTATTTTGGTGGTCTAGAACTGAACCCACAATGTCTTCAAGGTATGTCTGTATTGAGCTATTACTAAGTGCCAGACACTGTGCTAAATGTTTTATGTGTATTATTTTATCTAATCCACATAGAAACCCTATGAAGAAGGTATTTTTATTACCTTCATTATAAAGATGAGAAAACAGGCCTAAAGGACCTTGATGTATGGGCATTCATCACCCTGATTTAGTCATTTCAGACCTTTTACTGGAAGGGCTCTGAGAATCCAAATGCACCTGTTATTTTTCCACCCAGTGAATATTAGCACCTACAAGTATAACCAGTATGGGGAGAGAAGTTGGTTATAGTATTTTTCAACTTTTAAAGGGTTTTCTTCAGTAATTCTGCTTCTAAGCATATACCCTAGAGAAACTCTCCTGCATGAGCAAGAAGATACATATATGAAAATGTGTATTTACATTGCAGTCAAAATGAATAAACTAAATTTCCATATATCAACATGGGTATATCTTGAAAACAGTGTTTTGTTGTTGTTGTTGTTGTTGTTTAAAAAAGAAAGGCTATAAAATGATACATTCAGTATAAAATCATTTATGTAAAATTTTGCTTAGTAAAAACTGTTTAAAATATAAAACACTAGAATATGTTATTTGTGAATTTGTGCTTATGTTGTAAAAGTATAAAATTGTGAACCAGATAACACTAGGCATGGTGGCTCACGCCTGGCATCCCAGCACTTTGGGAGGCCGAGGTGGGCGGATCACCTGAGGTCAGGAGTTTGAGAAGTCTGGCCAACATGGTGAAACCCCGTCTCTACTAAAAAGACAAAAATTAGTCGGGCATGGTGGCGCGTGCCTGTAATCCCAGCTACTCAGGAGGCTGAGGCAGGAGAATCACTTGAACCTGGGAGGGGGAGGTTGCAATGAGCCGAGATTGTGCCACTAAACTCCGTCCTGGATGACAGAGTGAGACTCTGTCTCAAAAAAAAAAAAAAAAAAAAAAAAAGTGAATCAGATAGGTAAAACTTCAGGATAGCAGTTACTTGAGGGAAGAAAGGAATGGTGCACTAGGGGAAGGTGCAAAGTAGGCCTCAACTCAATTTCTATGTTTAATTTATCTTGTTTTAAATAATAATACAAATATGAGAAAAGTTAACATTTATTCTTACAGGGTCTACGTGGATTTATTACCTTATTTTCTGAAAGCTTTTGTATTAAAAAAAAACTTCCATCCTAAGAAAAATTTATATTATTGCTGGAAAAGAGCAGGAATTACCATATAAAACATAATCTCACTAAAATTTTAGCTAAAATTTAGCATTAAATCTGAAGCAGATTTAACTACAAGCTCAATTTATCCATAAAATAACTTAGTAAACCATCCATAGAATGTCTATCTTTGAGTCTTGGAAACTCAATGTATCCTCCAAAATAAGCTAGTTGTAAAATATATTCCTTAGTAATTTGATTATGGTGAATTTCTTTATTCAGTTTTACATTAGCTGCAAACCACAGGGTACCAGCCTCTACAGCCTCTCACAACATTATCCAGGGCAACAGGAAGAACTGTTGCCTGGGGATTGCTCTGGGCCATGTGCTTCTGGCCATAATTCCTTCTTGTGGGTCACTGTTATCATCTGGACTGTGCATTCCCAAATATGATTCCCCCAACCATTATTCTTCCTCTCCCTTTCTTCATTTCCAACAGCACAGGATTTCACTCTGAGGGTAAACAATCATGCATGCTATCAAATTAGGCTACGTAAATCCGGCAGTGAGTGTTCTTTGTTACATTATTTGGTATCAAGGTTCTGGGTCATACCTAAAAGTGTTCCAGCTTGAAAATTAATTTAATCTCTTGTTTGTTTGCTTTTGTTTGGAATCATTTCACTCTCTAGATAATAATGTAGCTGAGGAATGCTAAAGCCAGCATTATTTGAAGTGCTACTCATGCTTACAATTATATTTCATAAGTGTGGAAGTTATTCTGTGTATACATTTAAATATAATCCTTTTCAGTTATATAACAATCAGTATCCGTTTTTTTGTGTGCATGTATTCATACACTTTTTTTATATTTGCCTTGTTTCAAAATTGATAAAAGGGCTAGAAATATACATAAAATATAGCACCAGAAAAATTCAGTCTGAAGGCAGTGAAGAAATGGGAACAGAGAATTTAAGCCAAGAGTGAGTTAAGTATATAAAATACATCCTGTTAAATCTTATACACAGACCGGAAGGAGACCACATATAAGGCTTTAAGCTTTCTCACAGCCAAGGGAAATACTGTCAGTTCCACAATTAGGTTTCCAGAAGGCAAAAACAAATGGGGATAATAAACAAGGGAAACACAACTATACCAGGTGCTAAAACCAAAGAAAAATATTTTCCAGATATTGTCAGAGAGAGTAAATATAGCAACAAGTTTCATGGCTCCTATAAATCCCTTAATGTAGGCCCAAAGTATTGTACCACAGGGGATTCTTTAAGGAAATCTGAGGGGAGGAAGGAGCCATGGCACTGGGTCAGGGGCTGGAGAGGGTGGGGAGGGGGTGGTCTAGGCCCTATCCAGGGGCTAAAATGTCACAACAGTTGGCCTTGACATGAGGCTTATTACCAGGGTGACCATGTAATTTATTGTCTAACCCAGGACTTCTTGAGAATGAAAGAGGGTACTATTAACAATCAGGCCCCCATAATAGGTGGAAGCCATGACCGTCCTGGGCAAGCTAACTCTAAGTCATTGCTCATCACCTGCTGACATCCTGCCGCAGTGCATACTGCCACTCTAGACACAGTGAGCCAACCTCATCCTGTCAAACGTGGAGTGAGTCTAACCAGCTCAATTTGCAGGAGCCTCTGGGGGATTCTGGTCCAGGTCACCAGCACAGTGTGGGCTTGCCTGTGAGTCAAACAGGGAAGGGAACCAAGAAAGACTGGAGTAGGCAAATGGGAACAGTCGCATGAGAATTCATCAAGAAGAGCTTTGGGAATATGTCAGGAGAATGGGTGGGAGGGGAAATAAAGAAGATTCTAAGTAATTGCATGGGTCCCATGAAGAGGAAAGAAACAATTTCCTTTCCCCTGGCACTCTCTGAAGGGCCCAGTGAGAGGTCTAGTGGAAGAAAACTTCCTGAAGTTGGGATATTATCATAATGACTGGAACACTTATGCTGTGGTTCACAAACATGTGATATGAATTACCTGGAGAGCTTGTGGAAAACTAGTTTCTAGCACCCCAACCCCACAGCTAATGATTCTGTTAGTCTGAGATAAAACTCAGAAATCTATTTTAACGAGCAAGATTAGCCAGGCATGGTGGCACACACCTGTAGTCCCAGCTACTCAAGAGGCTGAGGTGGGAGGATCGCTTGAGTTCAGGAGGTCAAGGTGTGATCGCACTGCACCACTGCACTCCTACCTAGGCAACAGAGTGAGACTTTGTCTCCAAAAAAAAAAAAAAAAAAGAAAGAAAGAAAGAAAGAACAAGAAGAAGAAGAAAAATTTCTATGACCCTGCTGGGAAAGAAACTGAATCAATTTGGAAATCAGTATATTTAGTCACATAAGGACAGGTAAGGAGGAGAGTCAAGAAGTAGCACATTCCAATGATCAGTTGTACCAAATGAGAATCTCTTTCTCCCTAGACAAGGCCCAAGACTGCCTCCCTAAGCCAGGTGAAAGGATGGTGGAGAATAAAGCCCCCAAGCTCCCATTCGTTCCTGGTTGCATTTTATTTTCCCCAGTGAAACAAACATAAGGCCAAACTTCTTGCCTTTGATATCTTGAAGCAGAATTAATGGTACCTTGTCCTGTGTTTATATCATATGTACTTTATTGGCTCTTATGTTAGAGTGATTATATATATTTGGACACAGAGTCTTGCTCTGTCATCCAGGCTGGAGTGCAGTGGTGTGATTTTGGCTCACTGCAACCTACACCTCCCAGGCTCAAGTGATCCTTTCACCTTAGCCTCCTGAGTAGCTGGGACTACAAGCGTGTGCTGCTATGCTTGGGCACATGACAAAACTCCTAGAGATGGCTTTTGTCATGTTGCCTAGGCTCAAATGATCTGCCTGCCTCAGCCTCCCAAAGTGCTGGGATTACAGGCGTGTGCCACCACACTGGCCTAGAGTGATTTTCTCTATGTCAGTTTCCCTGGTAAGTTTACAAGCTGCTCAAGGTGAGGGACAATACTTTACCATATTGGTGTCTCACAACACCTAGGGAAGGCATGTCATGTGCATAGCTAAGCTTCTTTGCCTGCTTCCTTCTTCTCTCACTAGGTATCAGGCATTAAGCTCTCTGCCTTCAAAGTTTAGTGGGAAAGGCCTACAAATAATGACAGTGAAGTGCTTTATACAGAAAAATGATAGAGGTAAGCATGGTTGCTGTGGAGCTAGGGAACGTGAGCTTGATTTAGCCTGTCAGGACCAGTGAGAGTTGATAGAAATGAGCCAGGCAGAGGAGAGGGGAGGGGGCATTTTAGGCATAGCAGCATCTGCAAAACTAGGTAGTACCTACAAAGAGAAAGAAAGTTAGCAGGGTGTGTAAGAGAGAGAAGAGAAGGAAGAGAAGAAAGGATGGGGGGATTTGTGGTAGTGCTAGTAGCTTACTGTGGCTAAAGAAATGTTCACTTGGACTGTGACACCAGCGAAGGGGCCAGAGGTAGGGTTAAGAGAAGAGCATGAGCTCTGGAACCAGCCTGCTGGATGGTTCAAATCCCAGCTCTGCCACTTGGCTATGTAACTTTCAGCAAATTACTTAAACTCTTGTGCCTCAGATCCTAATATGGGAGCTTTAGGGACTCTTTATGATAAACTAAGTGGCTTAATACTTACAAAGCAATCAAAATAGTGCCTGTCATACAGTATATGTACTCAATAAAGAGTATATATAGTATATGTACTCAATAAATATACGTACTCTTTAAATAAAGAGTACATATAGTGTACTATATATAGTATATATAGTATGTACTCACTAAAGAGTAGTTCTTGGCTGGGCACGTGGCTCATGCCTGCAATCCCAGCACTCTGGAAAGCTGAGGTGGGCAGATCACCTAAGCCCAGGAGTTCAAAACCCACCTGAGCAACATGGCAAAACCTCATCTCTACAAAAAATACAAAAATTAGCCAGGCATGGTAGCACGTGCCTGAAGTCCCAGCTACTCGGGAGGCAGAGGTGGGAAGATTGCTTGAGCCCAGGAGGTGGAGGTTGCAATGAGCCAAGATTGAGCACTGGGTGACAGAGTAAGACTCTGTCTCAAAAAAAAAAAAAAAAAAAAAGAAAAGTAGTTCTCTTTCTCTTTACTTGCCACTTTTATTCCATTCCATGCAAGTTTGACTGATTATACCTCTAAAACCAAAACCAAAACCATCCACTTCTGTCTCCACAGTCTCCACCTTGGTTCAAAGAACTATGACATCTTTATTAGATTCCTGGAATAGTCTCTTAACTGGTCTCCCTGCTTCCACTCTTGCTCTGCCTTAATCTGATCCACAGAACAGCCTGAGTGAACTTTTTCAAAGACAGATCAGATGTCACGTTGCTTAAACATCTATTGTCTCATCACACTTCATATCAATCATTTGGAATTCTCTTTACCATGCCTAAAAAGGTATTAAATAATCTGGCTGCCTCCTACTTTTCTGACCACCCACCTGCCCCCCGGCCCATGTCATACTCCCCTCCCTTTTACTATGTTCAGCCTCTAGCTGCCTTGGATTTGACAAGTGTTTCTGGCTAAGACCTTTGCATCTGCTGTTCCTCTGTCTTCCCCACCTCCTAACTAGTTTGCCTTCTTCTTGTCTTATAGAATCCAGCTCAAATGTCAGAAGAATTGACGTTAGTTTGAGAGACCAAACTAAGTTACAGCCTCTCTGGTTTCTGTTACTCTGGTAGGTGTATTTCTTTTTCATTATTTTTCCTTCTTTACTCCTCATCCCCCAATGTAAGCACCATGCAAACAGATATGTAGGCTTTTTCATTGCTATAGTCTCAGTGCCTGTAACGGCAAACACCCCATCCCCAACATAGTAAGCATTCAAATGTTTATCGAATTGATGTTAAATGAATTAGAAGAGAGGAGGGAAATAAAAGAGAATATGGCCAAAAAATAAGGCACCTGGGGCCAATTAGGCTTTTGCAGTATTCCAGTGAGAAATAATGAGGCCCCAGCAGTGGTTTCCAACCTTGGTTATGCATTGGAATTACCTGGGAAGAGGTTATTTATTTATTTTTTATTTTTGTTGTTGTTGTTTTGTTTTGTTTGAGATGGAGTCTTGCTCTATTGCCCAGGCTGGAGTGCAGTAGCACAATCTCGGCTTGCTGCAATCTCTGCCTCCCAGGTTCAAGCAACTCATGCCTCAGCCTCCCGAGGAGCTGGGATTACAGGAGTGTGCCACCATGACCCGCCAATTTTTATATTTTTTTTGTAGAGATGAGGTTTCATCATGTTGTCCAAGCTGGTATCAAACTCCTGGACTTAAGTGATCCATTCACCTAAGCCTCCCAAAGTGCTGAGATTACAGACATGAGCCACTGTGCCCAGTTTCTTTCTCTCCCTCCCTCCTTCCCTTCTTTCATTCTTTCTTGAGACAGGGTCTCACTCTGTCGCCCAGGCTGGAGGGCAGTGGTGTGACCAGGTCTCACTGCTGCCTTGACCTAATGCTATGGAGATGATCTTCCTGCCTCAGCCCCCTGGAGTAGCTGGGACTACAGACGTGGGCCACCATGCCAGGCTAATTTTTGTATTTTCGCCATCTTGCTCAGGCTGGTCTTGAACTCCTGGACTTAAGTGATCCGACCACTTCTGCTTCTCAAAGTGCTAGGACTACAGGTGTGAGCCACCATGCCCAGCACACTTGGGGAGTTTTAAAAACTACTGATGCCTGAGCACCACCCTCAGTGATTCTGATTTAATTGGTGGGTGCAACGTGGACATAAGAATATGCAGCCAAAGTTGAAAACACTGCTCTAAAAGCAGAGGGAGATATAGAAGAGAGAGCACAGGGATATTTCTGGGGTATAATAAACAGGACTTGGTGGTTAGTTATTAATTGGAAGGGACAAAAAGAATGGGGCCTGTGAAGAATCCTAAGTTTCTGGCTTGTGTCTGGGTGAATGAAAGAAGCACGCTTTGAGGAAAGGACAAACTACATCTTGGACGGCCTGAGTCTAAGGTGCCTCTAGGAATTCAAGTCAGGGATGTTCAATAAGTATTTGTTTTTTAATAGATTTATTTGGCCTAGTGAAGAATAGAAAGTCCTTCTAATTTTTAGGAAGACAAGAAAGCCAGAAGCAGCATCTGTACTTAAATGTTGTTTAACATGTTGATATATTTTCTTTTCTTTTTCTTTCTTTCTTTTTTTTTTTTTGAGACAGAGACTCGCTCTATCACCCAGGCTGGAGTGCAGTGGCACAATCTCGGCTCACTGCAAGCTCCGCCGCCCCTGTTCACGCCATTCTCCTGCCTCAGCCTCCCTAGTAGCTGGGACTACAGGCGCCTGCTTTACCAAGCCCAGATAATTTTTTTGCGTTTTTAGTAGAGACGGGGTTTCACCGTATTAGCCAGGATGGTCTCGATCTCCTGACCTTGTGATCCGCCCACCTCGGCCTCCCAAAGTGCTGGGATTACAGGCGTGAGCCACCGCGCCCGGCCAACATGTTGATGTATTTTCAAGAAAGATATTATGTACGGGTACTTAACTTACTATTCTTGTGCTATCTGTAGGCTTAAAGTATCCCATATGCAAAGTCGCTGGCAGCCTTCAAGTAGCATTTAAAGGTATAACAGCTTTAAAACTTTCCATAAATGAAAATAAACATACCCATAATTAATTCCTTTAAGATTCGAGGTCAAAGACACTTAAACCTAAACTGCCTAGCTTGTTCAATTTTCTAATTGGTAAACATTTACTGGGTTACCAAAGATACCAAGTACATTCGGAAAGACCATGGCTCCTTGGTTTGTTCCTAATTTAAATTACACAGACACACTAAACAAGGACTGAGAGAGTGATATATTTAGTTAAGTAACAGATGGCAAATGGACATTCTGTCCAGGCTCTGTAACATTCGTTTCTCAGTCTTCCACGGAAGAGTGATCTAAATCTTGAAGAGAAATAAACCAGGAGGAAATGCACCAGGCCCAGAATGAATTTGTTTATTCAATTAAGAATACCAAGACCAGTGTAGATTGAAACATTCAAAGGGGATACAACTGGCTGAAAAGATATGAGAGGAAGGAACAAAGCTGGATTAAAGTAATTAGGAATGTATTAGAGATGAAACAGGAATTCTGATTACGTGACTGCAAAATAGCAAAAAAAAGAAATAAAACAGATGAGTGGAAGATACTCTCCTCACGAAGGCTTGCTATCGTGGCTAAATACTGCTCCTAACAGCCTCTGCAGACAGGTCCACTAAGACTAAGATAGGGCGGCTGCAGACGCACGGGGTGCTGCCGCCCTCTGGGAAAGGACATTTCCTCGCCGAGAGCTGCAACATTCCGGCACTTCTCTCCCTGGGCCGGCCGATCTAGCAGGTGAACCCTGAGAACACAAAGGAATGAATATTGCCCGGCAAACTGCCAAGAGCCAGGGTCGCCAAGTCTGGCAACTCCCTTCAACCGGGCGCAGCTCCAGTCACCCCGACCTGTCCTTGCAGGAGACGCTCTCGGGGCCACGGAGAACCGGGCAGGGAGACACCGGTACCAACGCCCGGCGCGCTCGAGGCGAAGTCGCCTCCGACAGTGACAGGCGTCGGGGCCGCAGTCGGGGCCACCCGGGTGCAACGGGGCGGCTCCTGCGCGGGCGCGGAATGAACCTGCGCAAGTGAACAACCGCGTCCAGACCCGCCTGCGGCGGGCACGGTGGGCGTGACGCCATGACGCACAGCACGCGGGCGGCGCGCCGGGGCGGGGCGGGGCGGGGCTGCCGCGGGCGGGAGGAAGAAGTGGGAGGAGGAGGCGGGGAAAGCGGGGGCTGCGGGAGGGGGAGGTGGTAGTTGCGGCGCAGGTTCCCGGGAACAGCCGTCGAGCCGCAACTGCGGAGGAGGAGTTCGGGAAAGCGGCCGTCGGGACCCCTCCCCTCAGTCGTCTCCGCCCCGGTTGAGAGGCGCCTCGGCGGGACCCTCCCCCGCGCTTCCTCAGGCCACTGTCGCCGCTGCTGGGAGATGGGCCTACTAGCCCGCCGCTCTGCGCTGCAGCCGCTCTGAGGAGTTAAAGGTACGGGCGGGCACCCGGAGGAGCTTGCGCCCCGGAGCGGGAGAGCAGGGGCGGCTCTCGCCTACGACCCAGGGAGCTCTGGCCGGGCCGCAGCCCTCGCGCCCCTCCCCGAGACAGAAATGGATTCGGAAGTCCCGTGGGAAAGGCGCCCCCCTCCAGTGTCCAGCGTGGGCCCGGGGCCGTGGCTGGCTTAGGGGGTCAGGCCTCGGGCAGCTCTGGGTCCCCTACCCGGCCCTGGCGCGGGCGCCTTCTGGGCCGCGGGGGCCGAGGCGGAGCGTGGGATCCGCCCCAAGCCCTGTCCTCCTGGCCCGAGTGCCTGTGCGGCCGGCGGCCGGCCCGGCGATATTGTGACGGGCCGAGGCGGCGCTCCCCTCGAGCTGTCTCCAGCCCCTGAAGCAGGGGAGACCCAAGAGCGACTGCCGCGGGGAGGCGGCGGGGGCGGAACGCATTCCTGACGGGTGAAATCGGCTCTAACGGGATCGATTTCCGGGCCTCGCTGCAAATTCGGAGCCGGGACATCGCCCCGCAAGCCGTGCTGCCTGGGGCCCTAGGGAGGGGAGCTGTGTTCCGGGGAAGGTTCGTCCGGGACTGCTACCACCTCCTTTAAAAGCAGAAATTACGCCACACACCAAAACGGTGTAGCCTTGGGGTGAAGTATGTGTTAACGGGGGTCTTCCGGGATTGTCTCCTCTTGCTAAGCCTTTAGGGTGTTCCCAGCCCTCGCCCAGCAAGTAATGCTACTACTTTGAATTTTCAGTTTTTTCTATCTGGGTTCCACTCTGCAGTTGCTCTTTTTTTCCCATTTCCATTAATGGGAAGAAGAAAAAGAAGTTTAGGGTTCATTAACCCCGCGACAAGGGCAGTAAATAAAAAGAGGGAAGAGAGTGGTTAAGGCTATATATGGGAGAGAGAAAGGTTTAATTTTTTCCCATTGGCCCTTGGAGAGAGAAATACATGAACGATGCTTTACTCTGCTTAATGTTTACTGTCCACAGTGTTGCAGAATGTTCTGTTGGGGTGACGTTAGAAAAGACAGCGTTTAAGTGCCGCTGCAATTTTCAAACCTAGGTGTTGGCTGGAAATGCTAATTTTAAGTGTTAGCAAACAGTGGAGGCTTAAAGCAGTCCTTTCCTTTGATCGGTTGCCTTAAATTGTGATCTTTACATTCCACTTTTTTTTTTTTAAGAACATGGCTTTTTATTGTTTTTTTTTTATCTTTTCTTATTTTAACATAGATTCATTGATACTTTTGGTTGTTTGAAGTCTGACGGTTTACCTAAATTTTATTTTCAGTTTTGCCATTACCCGTCTTAATACACATTTTACCACTTCTGTTTATAATGCAAGCCATTACCGTGTTTACCTGTTTATGCTTATTTAACACTGACTGAACTATCTGAATTGAGTTAAAATGTAAATACTTCTCTATTTAGAAAATGGCGATGATCGTATTTTCAAATGTTCTTTCCTTGCTACAGTTCCATGGTAAAGATTTAGAATTAAGCCTTGGGACTTGATAAACCAAATTGTGCTAAAAAACACTTTTAAAATTTGTTAATTTAATGCCCTGGTTAATGTTCTCTTTTTAAAAATTACTGTATGGAATTTAACTGAAGTTCAAATTTTACGTGTCCCTGGAAAAATATTTTAATGGCATCGCAAGGTGTCTTTTTGAGGAAAAAATTGCAGTTGGCAACTAATGTTAGTGTATTTTTTTCACTATCTCAGCTTCCAGGAGATTCCAGTAAGATTAATTTTTAAAACTGCAACATTATTTTAGGAGTTGAAGCACAACCCAATTCTTAGTATCCAAATAGTGGCCACTGGAAATTTTGTTTTCTCATTTAGGGGATCCCTCAGTTGATCAGTAGACTTAATGTAAAGAACTGGCTATACTGTCAACCAGTGTTGGGATTTTTTTTAAAAATTGGTGATTTCTTGAGTTTTTGAAGTATTTTGCTTGACTAAAACTATTATTTTCTACTTAACATATGAGAGGCGCTAAGATTCGTATTTTTAAAGATACTTCATTCAAGAACATGGATGAATAAATAAAATACTTAGCATCTTGGTGGAAAGTAAATGCACTTCTCAAATTTGAATGTAAGTGAAGTCGTAAAGCAGTATGTTTGCAGTTGAGGATGTAAGACACTTGGGTCACTTCTATTTTAATGGGGTTGGATTGAAGGATACTATTTATTATGGGGTTGTTTAGTATTAAATATGGGTAATTAAAAGCAAACTTTTTGTTTTAACTATTTGAAATAATCACTTGTATATTATGGAAGGTTCTGACACTCCCTGCCCCCTACGGTTTTTTTTGTTGTTGTTGTTACAGCAGTTTATATCTTGAACACTTATTTAGATTTATATAGAAATTTTTTGGTTTCAAATTACTTCTCCCCCTTCTCCAACACACAGTTTGTTGTTGTTGTTGTCGTTTTTAATCTACAGGGCACAGATGGTTGAGATACGTAGTTTTCTGAAATTTCCAAGTAGGGAAAAGAAGGCAAAATATTTGTGATAACATGTAAAAGTTCCTAGTCAAGTGCTGGGCACAGAGTAAGCTGGAGATAAATTTTGTTATATTAATATTTACATCTGAATTGCTCACTTATGTCATCTGTACTCAGGTTATATAGGAAATCTTAGGGAATTGTTATTCGTTTCTCTAATGTCATTAACAAGTGAAAACTGACTGTCAAATGCAGGCTGGTTTTGTACTGAACTAATGAGCTTATGCTCTTTTAACATTCTTCGCCAAGATAAAAATTAGGCCACCTTGGGCAAAAGCCCGAAGTAAAGTTGAATTTCTAAATTTATATTTGATTGCATATTGCATTGTATTTGGCAAAATAGCATATCATAGCAAAATGGTAGTTTAATTTACATTGTCTGAAAGGACCCATATATATGGAGTAGTACTTCAGCTTAAAAGCTATTTATCAAAATGTTCATCTTACTGCTTACGGAGAATAGCTAAATTTTTCTTCCGAAATGTTTTTCTCCAACTAGGAGTAATTATGAATTTTCTAAGTCATGCCAGTTCTTTGTTAGCAGACAGAAGATGCCTAACGTTGAAACAATTCATTTACTTAACCATACCTGCACATCTTAAGACTAAGGGATAATATTTCCTTGCTAAACATACCTGTATTTCAGATGGTGGTAGGCCTCAACCAAATAGGCAGTTAAATCACTTTGGGTGTTTAAAACTTGTGTATTTCATTTGTTTCTCAAAAGCTATCATATGTCAGTGATACTTCATGTATCAAAGTGGAAAAAAGTAACACTTTTTGATAAAGTAGGTTTTGCTTGTGTTGCTCTCTTTATCACTGTCATTAACTCCTGAAGAATTATTTTTATTGGTAACATTTTTTTGAAAGTTATGCCATTAGCCTTAAAACCATTATATAGTCTTATCCTATTGATATTATCTAGTATTTTATTTTATAAATCATTTACTAAAGAATTAGTGTTAATTTGTTTTAGAAGTCCTATTTGAGAAGGTGTTGTTATATGAAACTCTCAATATGACAGAAGTGATCCGTTGTTTTAAGTCTCAAATAAGTTTGTGCAGTGAATTCTGAAGCAAAACCCTGCTCAGAAATCATGTTAGCTTGTTTACGCCCAAAAGAAACTTATAAACTGAGTCTTTGGTCCAAAAAACTGGAGTTGGCCCCATAAAATTATGTATACTTAGCATTTTTAACTTCTGTCCTGTTGGGGAGACCCCTGAGGGTAAAAATAGTCCTTATGATTTGAATAGCAG
Organism: Macaca fascicularis; assembly: GCF_037993035.2. Lineage (NCBI taxonomy): Eukaryota > Metazoa > Chordata > Mammalia > Primates > Cercopithecidae > Macaca > Macaca fascicularis. The sequence goes on along the minus strand of NC_088382.1, from coordinate 109,926,308 downwards.
GCAGGTTGCCAATTGAAGAGACTGGTAGAAGTGAGCCATAAGGAGGGAGCCAGAGTTGTTAAAGGGAAGGAGCAAGAAACCAGGAGAAACTTTTGGGAATGTGATGATATTAGGCTTCCAGATAAATATTATATAGCATATTAATATAAATATTATATCAGAAAAATAAACTCATTAGCATGAATCTATTGACTTATATTTTGTGATTTCTAAGTCAAGTATGGCATTTGCCCCTGAAAATGGTAAGGTATCCTAAATTAAGTTATTCTAATGCATAATCACAAATGGGACTATGTGAAATGTCCAGAAGTATAGGAGATAATGCAAGCTCTGTGATGACAGGGACCATTTTCTTTGTTCACTCTTCAAATCTCAGCACTTAGCATAAGCCTGACAGTAAAAGATGTAGAATAAGTATTTGCTAATAGAATTAAAGTATCTACAATCTAAGGTATTTATTTTATAACTATCTCTTCAGCAGTGTTGTCCAATAGAAATACAATGTGAGCCACAAATATAATTTAAAATTTTCTAGTGCCACATTAAAGAAGTAAAAGGAAACAGGCAAAATTAGTTTTCATAATGCATTTAAGCCAATAGATCCAAAAGATTATCATGAGTGACTTTACATACTTTTATTCATATTGGATAGCGTAGCTGTAGGGGCATTTTGTATGACATGTTTCTTTCTGCAGAACTTCTTTGTCTTTTTGTAGTCTTTTTCTAACTGATTGATGTGTCTTTTGAGGCCAAATACAGAATTGCATACACCTTCAAATTGGAGTTATTGAGTTGGATTGAAAGTCAGGCTACCTGTCTTCTCTCAGTTTTACATCTCCCCCAAAAATGACTTTGTGTGTTACTGTCTTTCCCCATATATAATCCTGTAATCCCAGCAGTTTGGGAAGCTGAGGCAGGCAGATCATTTGAGGGCGGGCAAGACTAGCCTGACCAAAGTGGTGAAACTCTGCCTCTACTAAAAAGTACAAAAATTAGCCGGGCTTGGTGGCAGGCACCTGCCATCCCAGCTACTAGGGAGGCTGAGGCAGGAGAATCACTTGAACTTGGGATGCAGAGGTTGCAGTGAGCTGAGATTGTGCCATTGTACTCCAGCCTGGGTGACAGAGCGAGACACCATCTCTAAAATAAGATAAAATAAGATAAAATTAGGAAGGATGTTCATCATCTATTTCATTGGATTGTATAAATTAATTATGCCTTTGAAACACTCTAGGCTACTCAGACAATACTGTTATAAAAGAGATCCTCTAATTATTAGTAACTAGTCAGAGCAAGGCTCATTGTAAAAAACAGGATAGAAGTTCCCATGAGACTAGTGCATATAGAATGTACTGTTACCTCCCACACTGGAGTCAGTAACAGTAAATCAATACAAGATGCTCTTAAATAGAATCAGGAGAGACGACTAGGTTGGTTTGAGCACCAGATTTTAAACCTCTCATGTATATAATATTGCCTGAACAAATCTGTTTTTCAGTTTTTGTATGGAATAAACGGGACTTTTTATATAGGCATCCTTAAATCAAAATCATGAAATAAGGTCCTTTGGAAAGTGGGGATGGGAACTAGTAAGTAGCGTGAGTGCGTAAGTGGGGAAAATAACCATTTAGAAAAGCCTATTATCTCAGGGTATATGATGTATATAGCACAATGACTGTAATTCTTTTATCCAAACCAAGGGTGGCAGTGGTTACCTGGTAAGCAGTTGAGGCTTCTGGTTGTATACATAGCCATATCAAGTAGATTTCTCCTTATAGCCATACCCTTTAATATAAAACCAACTTTTGCCAGGCATGGTGACTCATGCTTGTAATCCCAGCACTTTGGGAGGCCAAGGTGGGTGGATCACCTGAGGTTAGGAGTTGGAGACCAGCCTGGCCAACATGGTGAAACTCTGTCTCTACTAAAAACACACAAAAAAATTTACCTGGGTGTGGTGGCGGGCACCTGCAATTCCAGCTATTTGGGAGGCTGAGGCAGGAGAATCGCTTGAACCTGAGAGGTGGAGGTTATAGTGAGCCGAGATCGTGACATTGGACTCCAGGCAGGGTGATGAGCAAAAATCTGTCTTAAAAATAAATAAATAAATAAATAAAAACTTTTCTTTTGGAGACAGAGTTTCGCTCTGTCACCCAGGCTGGAGTGCAGTGACACAACCTTGGCTTACTGCACCCTCCGCCTCCCAGGTTGAAGCCATTCGCATTCCTCAGCCTGCCAGTAGCTGGGATTACAGGCACCTGCCACCACACCCAGCTAATCGTTTTGTATTTTTTTTTACAAGAGACAAGATTTTGCCATGTTGGCAAGGCTGATTTCGAACTCCTGGACTCAAGTGATCTGCCCATGTCAGCCTTCCAAAGTGCTGGGATTACAGGTGTGAGCCACTGCACCTGACCCATTTTTTAAATTATGCACATAAGTTAAATATCCTTTAGATTTTTGCATAAATACAGCATACCTTACTGATATCCTTAGCAAAAATTTCCAGAACCATATTGTAGTGCGTTGCATGGTAGTCCCCCAAAAGATATGTTCACATCCTAATCCCCAGAATCTACAAATGTTATTTGGAAAAGGGTTTTGCAGATGTAATTAAGAATCTTGAGATAAGATCATCCTGGATTATCCAGGTAGCCTCAAAATCAAGTGACAAGTGTCTTTGTAAGGGAAAAGTAGACAAATTACAGAGAAGACACACAAAAAAGGAGGAAGCAGTGTGCTCATGGAGGCAGAGATTGGAGTGATGTAACCGCAAACCAAGGAATGTGTATAGTAACCAGAAGCTGGAAGAGTCAAAGAACATATTCTCCCCTCGAGCCCCAGTAGGAGCACGGCCCTGCTGGGTTTTGGACTTCTGGCCTCCAGAACTGTAAGAGAAATATCCATTGTCTTAAGCCAACCAGTTTGTGGTAGTTTGTTACAGCAGCCACAGGAAACTAATATACAGTCAAAGTCTTCAGTAAACCAAAAATCTCTAATTATTGTTGTTTTATATCATGTTCTGTGATGGTCAGAGACTAAACAGCCCTTTCGTTAGAATTCTAATTCTGAGAAATATCAGAGGAAGTGTTTTAATACCCTCCAGTCTCAACAGGAATCAATTATATCTTGTAAGATGCGTTTTGTTATTTTTGTTTGTATCATTTCTTTCTTCTCTCTCCTAACTTGCTCCTTCTTTGCTCTTTGTATGCTTTTTAAGATGTAGTTGACGTGGGGGAGGGGAATGAGTAAAACACTGGTAGGATAGACCAACAGGTTTTGTCTTCTTTAAGGTGTAATTCCTCCATGATCCCCCTTCCACCTTTTCTGTCTCCTTTACTGAATTTGCCTCTTCTCCCCTACATCTTAATGTTGAAATGCTACAGGCCTCATTCCCTACTCTTTAGTATTTACTTTTTGGTGATTTCGTCTGTGTTTGTGATTTTACATACCATCCAAATAACAGCAACTCCAAAATTTACATCTCTAGGCTTTACTTTTTTCCTAAACTCTGGGCTTGTCAAACGGGTGTTTGGATATACATCTCCACCTGGGTATCAGAGATATCTCAAATATAAATGTCTAAAAATGAACTTCTGGTCTTGACTCCCTCTTGAAACTTGTGTTTCATAGCCTTCCCCATTTCAGTTGATAGCAGTTTCAGCCTTCTGGTTAATCAGGCCAAATCCTCTTGTAATCCAACAGGAAGTCCTTACAGTTCCATCTTCAAAACATGTATCAAAACATGTCCTCAACACCTTCACTGATGTGCCGTCGTCATCTTTCTCATAGATTACTTCCATAGTCTTTAAACTGTTCTCCATGCTCCATCCTTGATACCTCTATCTGTTCACAACACCAGAATGATCCTCTTAAACTCTTAGATTGTAAACTATCTCTGTCACTTTAGAAACCCCATAAGTTTCCCTGTCTCACTTAAAAGCCAAAGTCCTTACAGTGGCCTTAACCCCACACAACCTGGCATTCTCATGTATCTCAGATAGTCTTTGCCTTGCTCATTTATTTTCAGTCATATTAGGGCCTCCTGGCTGTTCCTTGAGCATACCAGACCCATTCCTCCCTTAGGGCCTTTGCAGTGGCTGTTCTGTGTTTTGGATGCTCTTTCCCTAGATTTCCACATAGCTAACACCTCCTTTACCTCCTTTAGGTCTCTGCTAAATGCCACCCTTTTGATGAGACTCTGATCACCCTGTTTAAAATAGTAATCAACACCACACAGACACTGATCTCCTTTCCTCTGCCAAACTTTTTCCCCACCTTTTAGTAGAGAAGGATATTAAAATATTTAGACGATATTTAGAAAATTGTAAACTTGTATATAAGAGCATGGAGTAACTTTTAGTAATGCTTATTTATAGTTACTGACCTAGAATGATAGTGGAGATAAGATAGGAGTTGGGCCTTGAAAGAGGAGTAGGACTAGCACAGAAGATGGAAAATAATACTCTAGGCAGAGACAAAGGCTTAGGAAAATTCATGGAGGTGAAACTATGTATGTTTTGTTAAGATATTTAACAAATAGGTCAGTTGGCTAAAGTGGGTTTTTATGTAGAACAGTGAGAAACAGGTTGGACTGTGGAGGGCTTTTAATGCCACAGGAAGCTTGAAATTTATTCTTCATCTCAGAAACCAGTGGAAATTTGTAAGCAGACTTTAACAAAGAAGGTGATGTGGTAATTTGGATACCAGGTGATTAATGAAGGCCTAGTCTAGGCAGTAAGATAGTAGGAAGAACACTGAGCCTTTAGCTCTGCCACTTTAGCTGTGTGGGTAAGTCACATCTCTAGACCAGTGCTGTGTGATAGAACTTTCTGTGGTCAAGGAAATGTTCTAGACCTGTTCAGTCCAGTATGGTAGCCAATAGCCTATGGTTGTAGAGCATTTGAAATGTGACTAGCACAACTGAGGAACTAAAATTTAATTTTAATTTAAATAGCATCATGTGACTAGTGGTGATACATCGAACCTAGTAGCTCTAAACTTCAGTTTTCTCACTTACAAAATAGGTTAGATTAGAATGCTAGTGTCACTAGAAAGATAGGTTTCACAGCCACATAAAGTTGGTGCAGCCTCTTGAGAAGAGCCAGTAAGTACATGAGCGCATGGACTTTTACATGGCTAGTTTTTTCGTGTGTGTGAAATAGGTCCAGAATTTGTAGCCTTTTCACTCTTTGTATCTTCTTGACTTACTTAAAGACCCACTCTGTCTTTTGATGGCTACTTTTTCAAATTAGTCTTTGGATTACTGTCTCCCAGGAGTTGACTAGTTAAATATCTGATACATCTAATTTAATAGTCTGTTTTGGAATTGTAGTTAAACTGATTATGATGCTTTTGTTTTTTTATTTTTTAATTCTTTTCTATTTCATTTTTTCAGAGACAGGGTCTCACTGTGTCACCCAGGGTGGAATGCAGTGGTGTGATCATACCTCACTGCAGCCTGGAATTCCTGGGCTCAAGCAACCCTGCCACCTCAACCTCCCAAGTAGCTGGGACTACAGGTGTGCACCGCCACACCCAGCTAATTTGTGTAGTTTTTGTAGAAAGGGGTTTCACTGTGATGCCCAGGCTGCTCTTGAACTCCTAAGCTCAAGTAATATGCCTGCCTTGTCCTCCCAAAGGGCTGGGATTACAAGCATGAGCCACCATGCCCAGCTGATTTTGTTGCTTTTGAATTCTCAGTAAGAAAACTGTAACAGAGATAAACCTTTATAATTGTTTGCCTGCTGTGTAATTATTACCTAGATTTTTCTGTCTTTAGAAAATACTCCCTTTTCTTTCCTTATACAGTTAATAATATTTCCTTTGTACATGAGTTTTTAATCTCATTTTGAGGAGACTTGTGTAAAGAGAAGCTAATTTGAATACTACATACCCAAAGGGAAACAGATACATTTTGCTTATTGTGCCTCTTGGTTCCCAGGAGATAGTATTCCATCTGAGAATTACTTTTAGTTTGAAGAAAATAGATCTCTCCCAAACACCTCTTACAGATTACACTCTATCTCTTATGTACATATATCATACAATTACATGCACACACAATGATTTCGCTAACCAGAGGTCTTCCCTCCCCCTTACTCATGGTGTCCTTTAGGAGAAAGAGACAAATGAGCTTCCAGAATTGGAGAGGTGGGATGCTACTATTAATCAATAATTTGTATGGAGTTGAGGGATATCCAGAGAAAGTGGTTACGATAAGATTAGTCCAAACACTTAATACTTTTTTTTTCTTTTTGAGACAGTTTTGCTCTTGTCACCCAGGCTGGAGTGCAATGGCACAGTCTTGGCTTACTTCACCTCCGCCTCCCGGGTTCAAGCAATTCTGCTACCTCAGCCTCCCAAGTAGCTGGGATTACAGGCATGTACCACCACACCCAGCTAATTTTGTATTTCTAGTAGAGACAGTGTTTCACCATGTTGGCCAGGCTGGTGTCGAACTACTTACCTCAGGTGATCTGCCCACCTTGGTCTCCCAAACTGCTGGGATTATAGGCATGAGCCACTGCACCCAGTTCAAACACTTGATACTTCTAATTGTCTGAATAGTAGAATCAGATTAATGATGAGACTTGGTAAAATTCACTTTGACACTGAATTTACTAAGAAGGGTGTACTAATACGTGGGAGAATTTGGAGACATTTTGTAAAGAACAGAAACAACAATTATTTGTTTATCCTAGAAGATTATAATCATCTACTTAACCTAGAGTATTCTGTGTATTAAAACTGCCTATATATTTGTATATTATCATCATAGTCTTTTGGAACTAAGGGACCCTAGACATTATCTGGTCTTAATCACCTTAGTTTTTGAATATGGAAGTTAAAATTCAAAAACGTAGACAAACTTGGTTAAGATCTAATACTAGGTCAGTGTTTCCCTTCTGTTGAGAACCAAGAGACACAGTAAGCAAAATGTGTCTGTTTTCCTTTGGATATGCAGCATTCAAATTAGTCTCTCTTCAGCAATGTCTATTTTAACCAATTGAAGGACATTTTTGACAGCTAGGTATCTTTTTAAAACCTATTTAAAAACTTACATGTCTCTGGGCACTTGATCATACCTGGCATTTTGCACTCTGCTTTTCCTGTGGTTTCCCTAATGCTGTATTGTTTGCTCTTCTTGTCAAAGAGGGCCTGGAATAAGCTAACCAAAATGTTTTTTACCGGGGAAATTGAATGAGTAATGCTTTATTCCTTTCTGCAGCAGCTTACTTTCTGTAATGACTTGAGTAATGAATATTACTTGTAATGAGTATTATTAAAACCACAAAGCACCATTTTGTTCTTCTCCCAATCAGATATAGGCTTAAACAGGTAAATGTGGCAGGTGCGTGACTGTGAAGCTGTTTAAAAAATACCTCTTTTGGGAGGCTTTGTGGCTTATGGGAATAGCTTATTCTGAACTTTGAGTTTCTGTTTCTGAGAGATTATAGAAACTGTCTTAAGGCTAGAACCCAAGAGAGTATATCTGGGTCTTGATAAGTGTTTACTTTCTAAAGAACTTGTTGGAAACTGATACTTGCCTACGCTGATTATAAGTTGTATTAGCCCCATCTCCTTATTTATAAGTAGTTGAATTAAAAATATTCCATTTTTAATATTAGACCACTTGAGGTAAGTTTGTACTAGCTGTACATTTATATTTACCTTTGAGAAATTCGTGTACTTTAATAATGTATTCCAAACTTCCAAGTGGCTATTCTGATTATATTAGGGAAGCCATTTCAGAGGCAAGCGTTTGTTTTTATTTGTAACCTAATGTGTGATAAGTTTTTTTTTACCCAATACATGGTAAATTTAGATATATTTGTGCTATCTTCTCAAATGAGTGTACTTACAGGTAATATTTAAGTGATTTATATGTACCATACCCTTTACTGAATTCTTGATGTGTTATTTTATTTAATCTTTATGGACTATAGGTACTGTAATTCCCATTTTACAATTGAAGAAACTGAGTCTTAGTAATCTAACTCAGTGTCACATACTTAATGTAAGTTTCAGAGGCTGAACTTGAACTCAGGATATACTGACTCCAAAGTGCATGCTTTACTCACTCAATAAAATGTACTCTATCATTACCCCATATTTGTATAGCATTTGAAAAACCTTTCCCCCCAAGTTAATCTAAATTTTGTTACCTCATTATATTTTCCAACTTTAAGGTGGGTAAGATAGGTAATTGTATCTGTAACAGAAAACCCAAAATCTTATGGTGGAACACAATAACAATTTATTTCTCATTCACACAAAAAACCATGTGGAGTACTCAGGTATCCAGATTCTTTCCATCTTGTGACTTCTCTGTCCTCTAAGTTCTGCTTATAGTCACCCACTAGAATCACTCCATTCAGCCAGCCATTGTGTGAAGAGAAAGAGAGCTTGAGGGTTGTTTTCAGGGATGATGTAGAGGTCAGTCCTTGAAAGGGCATACATTATTATACTCAGATTGCATTGGCCAGGACTAATAACATGGCCACACCTAGCCATAAGTGGAATGGGAAAATGTAGCCCTGCTTTGTGCTCAGGAGGAAAATGAAGCAGATAAGCATATAACAGCATCTCTTCACAATATTATTTTCCCCATTTTACAGATGATACAGAGAGGGCCTTTCTGAACAACAGGCATAAAACCACTTGGTAGAGATCATAGAACCTAGGTTTCCTTAGATCTGTATATTGTGTGCTCATGCTTCTAAGGACACATTGAAATAATTGAAAGATATTTAGATTGTATGTCTAGTACCATTACTTTCTTTCGCATGGGCATTAAATGTCTTAACCTCTTCGTGTCTGTTACTAATACATTTTAAATAGATTATTAATTGACTTACCTCATAGGGAATAATCAGCTTGAAAATTTTTTTGGTGGTAATTGCCATTTTAAGTAAAGATGACACAATAGCATTATAATATCTTTATGGACATATTTATGGTCACCTGTCCTTTGAATATACAATATTTATTAACCTTTATTTATATGATTTTTGTTTTCAATACATGTGATGGGTTAGTCTAGGCCATCTATCCACGTAATGTTTATTCTTGTGTGATGAATCGGAGACTTTGTTTAGGGATGAAAGTTGTTTTTTAACCTTCCCGAAAACTTAACTCTTGTGCAAAGAGTTGCAACTTCAACTGGAATGCTTCTAATGGAATAGAAGTATTTTCTAACTGAGCTTATAATTGGTACAGCTGTGAATGTTGTACTAATAATATAAATTAGCAAGAGTAGGAAGGATTTACAGAAACTGTTAACATTTACTGGCAAGTTAAATCTGACATCTTAGTGTTAACAGTTAACCTTTCATTGTACTTTAGACTCCTTGGAGAATGTGTTGAAAGCTGTGGATGTATCCTGTGACTAGAATATACATATATTCACAGTTTAACATACACTTTGAGATTTCATGGATTTCTCTGAAGCCAGTCCATGCATTAACTGTTATTTTTAAGCATTTTAATTTTTTTCTAAAAATGTATTGTGCTTGTTATATTTTTAGTTTAATAGGCTGTAGAAAGAGATGTTTAATAAATACTATTACCTGGGCAGTAAGAATAATGCCCAGAGGCTGGGTGCAGTGGCTTATGCCTGTAATTCCAGCACTTGGGGAGGCTGAGGTGGGAAAATCACTTGAGGCCAGGAGTTGGAGACCAGCCTGGCTAACATGGTGAAACCCCGTCTCTACTAAAAATACAAGAATTAGCCAGGCATGGTGGCACGTGCCTGTAGTCCCAGCTACTAGGGGGACTGAGGCGCGAGAATGGCTTGAAATCGGGAGGCGGAGGTTGCAGTGAGCTGAGATCGCACCACTGCACTCTAGCCCAGGCGACAGAGTGAGACTGTGTCTCAAAAAAGAAAAAGAAAAAAAATAAAAAAGAATAATGCCCAGAGAATGCATTGCTGCTTGGTATCTGAATTTGGTAGTTATGTTGGGGAATCAATTTATTAGAGGAAAATAATGACATTTCTAAATTTGAGGTTCTTAAGCAAGTCTCATAAGTAAGCATAGATCATGAATGACATAACTTAAAAATAACATTTAAATGAGACTTTTGAGTAATAGCAAACTTTATTATAATGAACTTCAGTGATTTATCTCTTAAGAGAAAGCGATATATGAGAATCTAGTTTAATGTCTCATACTTCTCTTAATGATATGATTCAGATTTATAAAAACTATTTAGTTTGGGCCAAAATTAGCTTGGGTAGAAATACATCATTTCTAGTAGATCACTTAAAGTTGTGGTCTGATCAAAGGGTGGCTTATGATAATTATCTATTTTTTGGTAGTCAGCTACTACATTAAATTGTACATAGCTGTATTTAAATTTGATGAGGTGGTGTTTGCAACACTACATATAGTAAATGCTACACAAAGACAGATACTTCCTTTTTTCATTGCCTTAGGAACCTTTATGTAGCACCAGAGGCTGAGCAGATCCAAAATAGTGAGTCTCGGGTTGAGGATTTCCCCACCTTTTGTCTGCTAATATTGGTTCCTAAAGTTATGCCCAGTGAGCAAAATGAATATTCTCTATACTAGATCATTTGGTTAGATAAATAGTGGTTTCTTTTGTGCAACTTAAATTGTCTACTGGAATGTTCGGGTATTAGAAAACCATTTTAACTATGAAAAATAGAGTGCTGTCAAAAGTATCTAAACTCTATTAGGAAGAAAGCTTTAAAATGGATTTTAATAAATACTGGTTTCAATTATGGGACTACTATATATGCCCAAATAAAAATCAATTTTTTTTCTTTAAAATTATGCTTAGAAAAGAGGGAGTTACTTCATTAAAATTTAGATCCTTACAAAGTTATTCATGTTACTCTTTGGAGAAGATATCATCTGAAGTATCTGTTCAATGCTTAAATGTACTAGAATGAAAGTTCCACAGAACAAATAGACTCTTGTCTATTTTGTTCACTATCCAGCACTTACAAGAGTATCTGGCACGTGATAGGCACTGAACATATTTGTTGAAAGAGTAAATGAATTAATACTTACACAGGTTACTTGGAGCAAATAAGGCAAAAAGTTTAACAGATTTAGTCACTCGTAGAAGACCTTACAGTTCCAGGTATTGAATAATGAAAGAAAATCTTTTAAAGGATCATTTTTAAAAAGCAGCCTGGTAAGCAGTTATATTGTGGAGATCATGGATGCATAAGTAGGCTAAAATTCCTTGTGACAGCATTCTGTACAAATTCAAGAATACTGTATCTCAAAGCCTAGATGAAGATATCCTTTGGAAAACTGCCAGATGTTTTCCTTAAAAAATTTATACATCTTTCCCCCTAAAGAATAGTCTGTGTATTGTAGGGCAGCTGAAAGTCAAGCAGAAAGTCGGAGTCTTACTGGCTTGAAGTATCAGGGGAAGGAGTTAAGTGGCCAAAAATAGGATAAATCCCAGAAAGGAGGGAGTTATGGTAAGTAGCCCAAAAATCTATGGGTAAACTCCCTTCAGATGCCTAGATGTCCCCTAGAACTGTGCTTGGGAGATTCCAAGGAGTTCAGTGGAAAACAACAGCTGGCAGGCAGAAAAAACTAAATAGAGATTTTAGCTGATGGCTTTTGCAGGGGTGACGGAATTTGGTGTTTGATTCCCACCAAGATAGAAGGGATTGGTAAACATGGGTGCTTTCCACAGATCTACTCTAAAAGAGCATAAAACCAAGCTTTCAGAAGTTCATGTTGACTAGCCAGTGACTTAACTGCCCAGTATAATAAAAGTCCTCACTCTTCAGGAGAAGATAAGAGACTACAGAGCCTCTATAACATATCTACAATATCCAGTTTATAATAAGCAATTACTAGACATGTAAGTAAGGAGGAAAATATGGTTCATTCCATGTCAAGACCCCCTCAAAAATAGGTAACAGACCCCACAAGTAGCAGACAGACTATAGCAACTGTAATATTTTAAGGACTTAAAGGGGGAAATATCATAGTGACTGGGTAATCTCATCAGAGAAATGGAAACTATAAAAAAAGAACAATGAGATATTATAGAACCCAAAAATACAGTATCTAAGATGAAAATTTCACTGGATGGATTTAACAGCAGATTGGAGACAGCAGAAGAAAAAGTTGATGAAGTGGAAGATAAATCAATAAAAATTTGCCAGTCTACCGAACAAAGAAAAAAAGATTACAAAAAAGAATAGTGCCTCAGTTGCTCCAGGGACAGAAATCAAACTAACATACAAATAATTAGAATTCCAGGAGTGGGGGGGGGGGGGGGGGGAGAGAGAGACAGACAGACAGACAGACAGAGACAGTATAGTAAAAAATACTTAAATAATTTCCCCCGAATTCCTTTATTTGGTTTAAATCAACTTCAAATTCAACAAGTTTGGTGAACGCCAAGCAGGATAGATATAAGGAAAACCACATCTAGGCACATCTTTATCAAACTGCTGAACATCCAAGATGGAAAACAATGTTGAATGCAAGCAAAGGAAAAAAAGACACATTCTATACAGGGGAATTAAAATATCAGGAAAGATGACTTGTCAGAAACAATGGAGGCCAGAAGACAATGTAATAACCTATTTAAAGTCCTGAAAGGATAAAGATATCAACCTGGAGTTCTGTATTCAGCAAAAATATCCATAAAAAGTGAAGGTGAAATAACTTTTTTTTTTTCCCAGATGAAAGTTGAAGGAATTCATTGCTAGGAGACCTGCGTAGCAAAAAATGCTAATGGAAGTTCTTGAGGCTGAAGATACATGACACCAGATGAAAAGTGGATCCACAAGAACAGGGCTCCCCAACCCTTGGGTCACGGTGTGTGGCCTGTTAGGAACTGGGCCACGCAGCAGGAGGCGAGCAGCTGTGAGCATTATTGTCTGAGTTCCGCTTCCTGTCAGATCAGTGGCAGCGTTCATTTCTCATAGCAGTATTGTGAACTGCACTCGAGGGATCTAGATCACACACTCATAACTTATGAGAATATAATGCCTGATGAAACCATCCCCGCTCCCACTCCCCACCTCCATCTGTGGAAAAATTGTCTTCTGTGAAATTGGTCCTGGTGCCAAAAAGTTTGGGCACCGCTGCACAAGAAAGAATGAAAAATACCAGAAAGTAAATATGTAACAATTAGGTTTCATCCTCCAAAAGAAGACTTTGTAAGCCTATAGAGCAATGGAAAAATTTATAAAGGACCTTGTTAGATGTTACTAAATTAAAAACTTAGACAACTGTACTTCAAAACATCACAAAATTGAAGGACAAGTGTTTAGAGAAAGTAAATATTGTTTAAAATCAAAGAGGAGCATTAATATTCCAGTGTAAAAATGGGCATAAAATGTGAACAAATAAAACATAGAAGTAGTGAAGAGGACAGTGCATGTGAACAAATGTTTAAATTGTTTGGCAATCAAAGAAATAGAAATTAAAGTGTGTATTTTTTGCTACTCAAAGAAAGAAAAAACTCTCATAAAGGATGCTGGTGAGAATTCAGGGAAATAACCTTTCTGGCGAGTTGTAGTACAAATTGGAACAAAACATTTTGGTATTCCATTTCAAGGGATTATTTTAGAAGTCCATACCACCTAGATAGTAGAAGATTCTTACACCAGGAAGTGACTTGTTGAATCAGTGTATTGGCCAGGCGCGGTGGCTCACATCTATGATTCCAGCACTTTGGGAGGCTGAGCTGGGCAGATTACTTGAGGACAGGAGTTCGAGACCAGCCTGGCCAGTATGTCAACACTGCATTGTTAGTTAAAAAATACAGAAATTAGCTGGGGATGGTGGCGCATGCCTGTAGTCCCAGCTACTCTCGAGGCTGAGGCACAAAAATCACTTGAACCTGGGAGGTGAAGGTTGTAGTGATCTCGTGCCACTACACTCCAGCCTGGGCAACAGAGTGAGACCCTGTCTCAAAAATAAAAAATAAGAAATTAGAAAATTAAATCAGTGTGTATGTAGGGGGTGGGGCATGGAGGAAAGATCATTATTCAGTAACTAGTGTTGAGGTAACTGGCTTGCCATTTAGAAAACAAATTTTGATCTCTGCTTATTCATAAACTATCAAATTACCAGTAGAAAACATGTGAAGGAATTTTAAAAATACAATCTTAGAGTGGGCAAGGCTTTTTCTAAGGCTGATGTAGAAGGCAAAAGTCATAAAGATATGTGAATATGAGCACGTTAAAAACATTTGAAATTTCTGCATTGGAAAACTGCCATGTAGTCAAATACAATTTATACATACACACACACACACATACCCACATGATAGCAAGGCTCTTTATTAAATAGAACTATGTCTTACACATCAATAAGGAAAAGTGCTGCAGCAGGATATGAACATGTGCCTAGTTCACAGAAAGTGAAATGTAAATGAGTTGTAGTGAGAAAATACTAAAAATATATTTCCCATCAAAGCAAATGTTCCTCGTGGATTCCCAATCTCACATACAAATACATAGCCATTAAAGTTAAATTTGTTTTCTTTATTCTTCATCTTCTTTCATCTTCTCAGCATAAGCATGTGCTGAAGTTTAATAGCCTGTTATTATTTTGTAATACAGAATGCAGCATTTAAAATAGTCTTTTTTATTTGTTGTGTTTATTGACACTTTCACTTGAGTATGGAATAGCTTCAAGCTTCTGTAGTCACCAAGTTAGTGATCAGTAGAAACTCTGCTGGGAATTCTCTGTACCTATTCCGTCTTTACTTAAAAAAAAAAAAAAAGACTTTGTCTTCTTTCGGTTCTCTTCAACACTGCTAGTAAATATTGTCACATGCTGCTTTTATTGCATGCTTATTTTAGAAGTACCATACATCTGGATGTCAGACATCTAAAAAACAAATTAAAATTAGAAGACATAGGTACACTGCTCTTAGATTTAGTATTTTGACCATCAGCACAAAATTACTGGATTTTCTGCATATTTTAAGCTGTTTGAGAAGTGACAGAAGAAACCTAATTTTCGCTGAATAACAGAAGCAAAAACTGTTATTTGACCATGTAGTAGATTTTCCTCTTGGGAAGTAAGTGTTTTCTATGTATGCAAACTTTTTGCCCTACCTTCATTTCCAGAATACCTGTCTAATGATGCGTAAATCATTTAGGCACATAGGTGGCTGTTAGATCCTGCTGAAGTGTTTGTGGTTAGAAGATGTTTATTGGTGGGATATTATAAATGTATAATTCTTGAAGTTGTAGTATCAGGATACTTAACATGTTTTATGAATCCTGAAGCACTTCTGAAGGTAAAAGGTCCTTGTCTTTCCACAGTTAAAAAACTGGATGTAGTAAGGCTGTATGGCTTAAGGATCACAGAGTAATAGTAACTGAAAAGCATCATTCATTCATTTAATATTAAGCACTTGCTGTAAGGTACACATTTTGTAAAGCACTAAGTTACGTTACATTCCATTTCAGCTAACATTTAGTACGGTGCCAGGTTTGTTAGGCATGTTTAACACATGTCAATTTCACATTATTCTTAGAACATCTATTTGAGGTGAGTGGTATCCATATTTTGTGGTCCTGATCGCTGATTCAGGAATGTATCTTATCTAGGATATGATAACAAAAAATAGCTGAGCCAGGTCTTTTGACTCCCAAGTTCTCTTCTTTAAACATACAACACTGGATGTTTTTTGTTTGCATGTCCAGATCTACTCTCATTCACCCTTCTCTACCCTGCTCTGTGCCCCCCTCAGGAGGTTGACTAGAAGGACTGACTTAGAGGCAGTTGGCTTCTGGTTGGATTTACTCAATGTGAGGCACTGGCAGGATATTGGAGAGCCAAAGGAATGAAACATTCCTTTTCTATGTTTAGGTACACAGATATCATTGTGTTGCAGATGCCTCCATTATTCACTACAGTAACATACTGTACAGGTTTGTAGCCTAGGAGCAGTAATCTATACAGTATACCCTAGGTGTGTAATAGGCTATAACATCTACGTTCGTGTAATTGCACTCTGATCACACAACAAAATCAATGACACATTTCTCAGAATGTATCGCCATCATTAAGTGATGCATAACTATATTTGTATAGATTGAGCTCTCTGTTCCTTATCTATCCTGTGTTTGTGAGGGAAAATATAAACTGAGGAACATGAGTGAAGTTTGTTTGAGTGAAATGTTTTTCCAGAAAACATATGTTAATTATGAGGTAAGCCATAGGAGGAAAAAACACATAGAAAAAGGCACATTAATCATGAGTTTCTGGGTCATATATGTATCACAAAGTGAACATACCTTTGTAGACACTATGCATACTGCACATATTAAGAAAGTTTGGCTGGGCATTGTGTCTGACGTCTGTAATCCCAGCACTTTGGGAGGCCAAGGAGGGCGGATCACTTGAGGTCAGGAGTTCGAGGCCAGCCTGACCAACATGGTGAAACCTTGTCTCTACTAAAAATACAAAAATTAGCAAGTCATGGTGGCGCATGCCTGTAATCCCAGCTGAGGCAGGAGAATTGCTTGAACCCGGAAGGTGGAGGTTGCAGTGAGCTGGGATTTTGCCATTGCACTCTAGCCTGGGCAACAGAGCCAGACTCTGTCTCAAAAAAAAAAAAAAAAAAGTTCCCTTTGTGCCTCACCATAAAATGTAGCCACAATCCTGACTCCTAACATTGTACATTAATTCTCTCTGTTTGGAACTTTATATAAATAGAATTATACCACATACTCTTTTGTATGAGAGTCCTGTCTTGTGTGTAGCAGTATTTTGTTCCTTTTCATTGTTTCATTGCTTTAGAGTGTGAATATACCACAATTTATGTATTCATTCTACTGCTGATAAAAATATGGTTGTTTACAATATTTTGAATATTATTACCAATGCTATTGTGAGCATTGTTAAGTATGTCATTTTTCTTATTCGTTCCTTTCTAGGAATAAAATTGTTGGGTAATAGGTTATCGCTGTATGCCAATTTTATAGATATTGTTAAACAGTTTTCCAAAGTAGTTGTGCCATTTTACACTCCCACCAGTAGTGTAAGAGAGTTCCTATTCCTCCACATCCTTGCTAACACTTAGAAATGACAGTCTTTTAATTTTAGCCATCCTATTAGGTGTGTTGTAGTCTCTGAATGGGGCATTAATGTGTTTTTTCCTGATGACTGATGATGTTGAGCACTTTTCATATGCTTTTGTGAAATGCCCCTGCCTATTTTTCTATTGGATTGTATATGTTTTCTTATTGATTTGTAAGCATTTTTTACATAGTCTGGGCACTGTGCCTTTATTAGTTATATGTGGCAAAAGTCTCCTCCCATACCCTTAATACTGTCTGTTGATTTTATTCTAGTCCAATTTAACAGTCTTTTATTTTATGGTTGGTATTCTTGTATGTTCTGTTTAAGAATTTTTCCATTGAAATAGTCTCTTCTCTTGTCTCCTAGAAGCTTTACATTCAGATCTGTAAACCATTTGTAATTGATTTTCATATATGGGCAAGCCATCCATCCATCAAGTTTCCTTTCTTTTCTCAGGTGGATAACCGGTAGACATAGTACTTTTCTTTTTTTAAAGGCCATTTATTCTCAGTCCTCAGCAACATCACGTTTGTCATAAATCAAGTCTCGTGTGTGTGTGTGTGTGTGTGTGTGTGTGTATGTAGGACTTTTATTTTATTTTATTTTATTTATTTATTTTTGAGATGGACTCTCACACTGTCGCCCAGGCTAGAGTGCAGTGGCGCAATCTCGGCTCACTGCAAGCTCCGCCTCCCGGGTTCACGCCATTCTCCTGCCTCAGAAGAATACTCCGGAGTAGCTGGGGCTACAGGGACCCACCACCATGCCCGGCTAATTTTTTATATTTTTAATAGAGATGGAGTTTCACTGTGTTAGCCAGGATGATCTCAATCTCCTGACCTCGTGATCTGCCCGTCTTGGCCTCCCAAAGTGCTGGGATTACAGGCGTCAGCCACCACGCCCGGCCTATATGGGACTTTTTCTGGACTACTTTCTGTTCCACTGGTCTTTGTATTCATCCTTGTGGCATAGCACATTATCTGATTACTGTAACTTTATAATATTATATCTAGCGGCGTTAGAGGCCTTTCCCCACTTTGTTCTGCAAGATTATGTAAGCTATTCTTAGCCCTTTGTATTTGCATGTATACTTGATTGTCAGTTATAAACAACAACAGAAAGACCTGCTAAAGACAGTGAGAAATCATTGAAGTCAGAGTGATAATGACCAGAAGTTTTTTTCTAAGATTTTAAGAATAATTAGGTCAGCTCAAATCTAGAATCTTTTATTAAGATTAAAGAATGCCCTTTTTGTTATTTCAGCATTAGTCTTGTAGTTTCTTACAGACTATTTAATAAATTGGCCTTATTTAAAAAAACAACAGCTACTAATGGTTAAGGAACATACTTGTTTGAAATTTGATATTTATGAAAATATACAAACTAAGAACATAATTAAATGATCTTGATTTTTTTATTTTTTATTTTTCAGAACATCCGTGATAACAGTCTTCTGTAAATCGAACTTTTGAAGAATTCTCTGAAAGAACCAAGTAGAATATTCTTACATCATGACTTACTCTGAATGCAAGAACAAGAAATAGGTTTTATCTCTAAATATAATGAAGGGCTGTGTGTAAACACTAACCCTGACTCAATTCTAACAAACATTTTAGACATGAGTTTACATCGGCAAATGGGTTCAGATCGAGATCTTCAGTCCTCTGCTTCATCTGTGAGCTTGCCTTCAGTCAAAAAGGCACCCAAAAAAAGAAGAATTTCAATAGGCTCCCTGTTTCGGAGGAAAAAAGATAGCAAACGTAAATCAAGGGAGCTAAATGGCGGGGTGGATGGAATTGCAAGTATTGAAAGTATACATTCTGAAATGTGTACTGATAAGAACTCCATTTTCTCTACAAATACCTCTTCTGACAATGGATTAACTTCCATCAGCAAACAAATTGGAGACTTCATAGAGTGCCCTTTGTGCCTTTTGCGGCATTCTAAAGACAGATTTCCTGATATAATGACTTGTCATCATAGATCTTGTGTGGATTGCTTACGACAATATTTAAGGATAGAAATCTCTGAAAGTAGAGTTAATATTAGTTGCCCAGAATGTACTGAACGGTTTAATCCCCATGATATTCGCTTGATATTAAGTGATGATGTCTTGATGGAAAAATACGAAGAGTTTATGCTTAGACGGTGGCTTGTTGCAGATCCTGATTGCAGGTGGTGTCCAGCTCCAGATTGTGGGTAAGAAGATATTGTTTGATTTTTCTTGAGTTAATTTTTTTCTCTGTGGATAAAATAATTTGCTGTTACTCAAAAATTTTTACGTGCTGGAGAATTCATTCAACAGGCCTGTTGAGTACACACCATATATCAGGCACTATGCTAGCTGTTAAAGGCAGTGGTCCTGTCTTACTCATTTCTGTATTGTCTCTGTATTACATATTCACGGAGCACATTTAGAAGAAAAGGGTAAGGTGGTAGAGTTCAGGATCTACCTGAAATTGGTTTTCTCATCCATTTGGAGAATTTTGATTTTGGAATAACAGACGAAATGTTGAGCATTGTTTGTGAAGAGGAGGTTATTTGTGGTCATAAACTCAAATGACCCTCTTCTTTATTTTTTTCTCTTTGTTGACATGTTTCTCATGAGAGATAAATGGCCCTTTTGAAAGGTACCTACCTTAGCATGTGCCACAGTATGATGTGTTCATGTTGATATACATAAACATTTGCTAGTCTCAAGTTCTAGGGGTTATGTAATATTTGATTTGCCTCAAGTTTTTGAATTAACACATACCGTATTCTCAACATTTAAAATAAAATAATTTTGCATATATATTTGATTATTATGTTGGTGAGCAGCTCCTGTTTATAGAGCATTTATTGTGTACAGTTGTCAGAATTAGGGAAACAGTAGTCATATACTATTCAAGAATAGTAAAAGCCACAAACAATTAATGTGATATGTAGCACACTGTTAGTAAACCAGAGATTATAAGTAACGTTTGGGGAAACCCAGAACTTCCGAGATTATCTGGGTATAATCTCAGAGGCAAGACTGGAATGTGAGTTTCATTTATCAAATTACAATTTCAAGACTCGTTACCTGAATCAAATCCACGATTTAAAAGTTTCTTGAGTAGTGAATTTTCAGATCGCATCTAACCTACATTCCATAATTTTAAATGAGAAAAGTAGTGTTTCCTGCCTGTGCAAATCCCAGTTTTCCCAGGTATCACTAGCACTTTATCATCCACCAAAGATTTCTGTGTAGTATACAACATTTTAAAATTACCTTATTAATATTTTATGAATTAATTAGTTGTATGTAGGGTTCAGATATTATTCATTATCAGATTTGAATTATGCTGTCCTATACTGCGGGGAGCTTATACTGTAATATAGATAAACAACAAAATATGTTATGGATGCTATCTAAACTGGGCCAAGGTTAGCTGTGTTTCCAGGTGTAATGGCAGAAGCAAACTCTGGGATGTATGCAGGGCTAAATTTTCAAGAAAAAGATGGGAAGAAAATAATGAACAGTAGCTTTAAATAACTTGAGCAGAAGACAGTATTCTGACTGAAAAACAGCTTAGATATGATTGAATCGCTCTTGATCCTGTGGACCAACCCCTGCATAACGTTTTCACAGGTGCAAGTGTGCGTTTCCACTGGTGCACAAGTGCAAGTTATACTCTTGAAATTAGAGTAGATTTCAAGTAGGATAGCAAATTTTAGTTTTAAAAAAACTTTTTGTGAGTCATTATAACAAATACTTCCATAGCAAGAGTTCAAATGCTGAGGAATATGTCTGTTATGTTTCATCTACGGAAAGAGTGTGGTTTTTCTGTCTATCCTTCATAGAACCCCAGGGTACAAGAGGTGCTTAATACATTCCTCTAAATTTTTAATAGCTTAAAAAAAATCTGCGACTGCACGTGGTGGCTCATGCCTGTAATCCCAGCACTTTGGGAGGCCAGGGTGGGAAGATAACTTGAACCCAGGAGGTCAAGGCTGCAGTGAGCCGTGATTGTGCCACTACACTCCAGCCTGGGCAACAGAATAAAGCCCTGTCTTAAAAAAAAAAAATCTGACAATGATAAAACAAAGGAAAAGGAGACTTAAGTTGTCACAGCCTTTGGCCAGGAGTTATTAAGACAATAAATCCAGGGGCACAAACCTTCTGGTCACTTAATTGCTGTATATTATCTTGTCCTGGGTTGATTGGTAATGTCATCATAATATATAGTTAACATTAGCAACCTAATTGAACATAGTAGATAGGGCTAAAGCAAATTATAATTTGTATAAGAACTTGATTTTAGGGGAAGCATGCCGAACCAACTGGAAAAAGGATTGATTATTCAACATATAGAATTAGTTATTTGAGGGGGAAAACATTAGATTGTCACCACATATGTTAAAATCAAAACAGATTACAGAGGTGTAAGTTATATAAATAAATGGAAAAAATCAAAAGAAAATATAGGTGAATGATTAGCTAACCTACTGCCACATTGTGTATTAAAATTGAACACATATTTATT
The DNA here is from genome assembly GCF_037993035.2 of Macaca fascicularis. NCBI lineage: Eukaryota > Metazoa > Chordata > Mammalia > Primates > Cercopithecidae > Macaca > Macaca fascicularis. The sequence goes on along the minus strand of NC_088382.1, from coordinate 109,904,749 downwards.
ATATAACTGAGAATTTCAACTCCTAGATCAGTACTGTAGAGAAAATCTTTACTTGTATACCAGGAGATTTGTATAAGGATGTTCCACAATAACAAAACAAAACAAACAAAAAAATGTTCATTAACAGTAGAGTAAATATATTTAGTTTATTGGTTACCTCTTGAGAGTAGGAAGAGGGGATGTGAACTTCAGGGGGTAACCAGGTTACTTCTAAAGCCACTGATAATAAAGGTTCTGATTTCCAGTTCATGCTTAGTATACTGGCATAATTTTTGATAGCACTACGTTTCTTTCTCAAAGTGTTCCAATTTAGATTGTGAGTTAATGATCATCCTACTGATAATGTTCTTAACTTGTGTGGTACATACAGGAGTATTTCTTTTACTATTCTTTATAAACCCTTTTATATATATTTCTTAATAAAGATTTTTTTCAGAAACTCATACTTTGGGATATTTTGGCACATTTTCTTCTCATTGAGACTTCGTTGTTAAAAAGTAAAATGGCTCAGTATTAATATTTTAGAGATGATAATTCAAATGTTAACTCAAGTATAAAATATCATAAAATAATAGAAACATTTGCTTTACTAGACTCCGTTACTATGAAAACAACCACATGATTGTTGTGTAAGTTTAACAAATAATTGTCCTTGATTAATTTGGCTATACATTAATTTTTGGTGTTATTGGTTGTCAGTAGTCTTACCCACAAAGGACAGAGGAAAAAACGTCACAGATTACTTTTGTGTATTCTCTTTTATACTTGGCTTATACTGCTCTGTAAGTTGTTATGGTCGTATTTCACATACTTGATGATGTAGGTTTTATGGTTGTGTTTTGAAGAAAATGTCACCCAATAATATAAAATTTGTGTGTATACTTTGAAAACGTAGGATACTATACAAACCCTCATTAAAAGTTAGCTTTACTTATTATGAGCTGTAAATACCTGATTTTGAGTCCCTATTCTATCATGTTATAAGGATTAAGTGAGATCTTTAATGCTATTACTAGCAAAATTCCTAGTACACAGTAAACTTGTCATTGCTCTTACTTACTATTCTTCATCTCTATTTCCAAAGTTTTGCTTTTTTAAAAAATCAGATAATCATTCAAATATTTAATGCACCTATGTGCCAGGTACTGGAGATTTATTAATGAACACAAGACAAAAATCTCTGACCTATTGGAGCTTACTGAAGCCTTTGAAACACACAGAGGACCCCCCTTTTTTTTTTTAAATTAAAACCCCATTTTTTATTTAAATCTGGCATAGGGAATATTGGTAAATTTCTGAATATTTGGTTTTTATAAAAATGTTTAGCCACGGTGCCAGGACCATAGGCATTTATGTAGTATTTAGCCCCTTTTATTATATAACACACTTGAAATGTTCTTTTCCAGAAATGCTAGATGTGAAATTACGAATTTTTTCTTTTGCATTTGTTATTTATAAACATGGCCATTTTCTGTATCTGACACTAATTTTACTTAAACATACAGTTTAACACACCTTGAGAAATACTGTACTTACCACAGAGTAGAAAAGAGTTCTACCTGACCTGATTTCCATTTAAGATCTCTTGGGGTTTCTGACCTAATATTCTTTCCACTCTTGAGGGCTAGGACTGATCACACTTGTTTAAAGGACGGTATTTCTAAAAATCCCACTTGAGGAGGGGCCCAGAGGGCCAAATTTGAGTGCTGTGATTTAACCAGAGTGAGTCTCACTAGACAGCTTCTAGAACATGCCAGTCCTCACAGGTTCAGAGAAAAATACAGCCATAGTTAAGGAGAAAAATTGGGGGAGGGATCCCAGTGTGCAAGGAGAAGAAGCATAGAAGTTGCCTTGAATAAAAATACCTGATTACCTTCTGCCTTGGAGTCCTAGTTTGTACATTGTCTAGGCAGATAGCAAAAAGTCATTGTTTTGGTTTCTATCACCTGTTTTCAGTTGGCTGAGGCCACCCTGCTACCAGCACACATTATCCCTGTCATCCCATGTGAGTGCTTCTGACTTTGCTGGGGAGCTTTGAATATACAAGAACATTTATTATACTGGGACGTAATTAGTGATTTATTGTCTGTGAGCCTCCCAAGGATCCTCCAGAAAAGTTCGTTTTTGCTTTTGGAACCACAGGCTAACCTCATGCTCAATAAAAAAATTGTTCAATGAACCAGCCTGACTGTATGCCACTAGCATAACTCATATACTTTTGGGTAATGTAATCAACTATAATTGGCTTTGTAAGCTTCAAGCTGGTTTGCTATGACATTTAAATGGCTTTCAATGATATCTTACTCTGGTGGAGAATATTGTTCTTAATAGATTAAAAAAAATAGGGCCATAGGCTTAGGGACTAAATAACATGTATTTTTAGAATTTTAATTAATGTCTGTGTAACTCTCATTCTCATCCAACAAAGATGTGTTTTAGCTATACCTTGACCATCTTTTGACATGCTGGAAATGCTTTTGTAGACTGGCCTTTTACAAATTTTGCAGAGACCACAGATCCTACTTAGATTTTATCCAGAGAAAATAAGTACATGGGACTTAGAAAACAGATTTGGGGTATAAAGAGCCATAATGAATAAACTACATTTCAGGGGAAGCTGTAATTCATGACTAGTGATAAATTATATGTGTTAGAACACACATACATAAGCATATTCTAAGAGTTAATAGCTTGAACTGAGAGTGCTATTCTTAATTTATTCTTCCTAACCATAAAATTAATCCAGGTATATTTTAACACTAAATAATTCAGTATACTATGTGGGTAGTTCTTTGAAGTTTAAAAATCACATTTCCTGTGTCTTCTGACAATGTAATAAACTTTAAGCATTTCAGATTTTGAATTTTTTGACTAGGGATGCTCAACCTGTATATTACTCCTGTACCAAACATTGTTAATTGATACTAAGATCTTTGGTGGTGTTTTTATGAGTCAATAAAAATAACATGCTTTCCCTCCACCCTCATTCAAGACCATGTTAACATATGACCCAGGAGACATGTCAGCTTTCTCTAGTTAGTTGACTAAAGAATGTGGCTTTGGATATGCAGCCAAAATGGCTTGCTAACACTTCATCCCTAAATTGGGGACAGACTTCCCCAATTAGTCTTAGGCATGTAGGCCTGAGAACAACCGAAGGCCTCTCCTGCAGCATGTAGTGGAAAACAGAACAGAACGCATCCTGTCTGCAGGATGCAAATCCTAGAAAAGGGAACCAGGAGATGAGCCTCACTTTGTCTAGACCTTCTCTCAAGTATCTTAAGTAAGTTATTCCTTTTTCACTGGAATAATCAAAACGTTAAAGTAGAATCATGAGCCTCTTGATTCTGATATAAAACTTGACTGTTCCCCTTAACTGGATCAAATAATTTTGTTATTTCTGATTATATTTTCTTTCTGTTCTTACTTTAAAGATAAAAGAAAGTTATTTAAAGATATGTTAAAAGCTGTATGCTTTAAAAAATTATTTTGGACTTACAGATACTTCTTCATTCTCTTTTAATTGACAGAAGTGACATGAGAGACAGTGTCATTTTTTAATCAAAATATTTATTGAAACTGTCATGTCTTTCTTAGGATTACATTTCGTGTTAGGTATTTTTTTTTCTTCTTTCTTTTTCCTTACAAGGAATTTGCTCCAGCTAGAATATATCACCCTAGCTGGTATCCCTACTTGCTTGATGTTATCAATAGTATAATTTGTAAAACATTAGTACTATGAAATTCTCCCAGGAGATATTATAAATGACTTAATTTAAATAAATTAAGAAAATACTGCATACTATGTACTGAACATTGGTATGTTAAAAATTCTTTTAGCAAATCCTATAATAGAAAACAAAAACTTCTTTAATTTTACTTGGCATTTTCCTAACTTGACCACTGAGTTCTTAGTGTGGATCACCTGTTAACAGTGCAGTGAACAGAAGATACTTCTGGAGAAACTGCTGTTTCAGCCCCTTCCTGTGTTCCCCACTTTCTTCCTGTCCATCCACTCCTAGGTTAAGCATTTCAAGTACAGTAGCTAGAGACCTTCAGCTGAAGGATAGAGAAGGAAAGTAAGGCTTGAATTAAATAATGGACTATAGAAAGAAATGGAACTAGCCGGGCGCGGTGGCTCACGCCTGTAATCCCAGCACTTTGGGAGGCCGAGGCGGGCGGATCACAAGGTCAGGAGATCGAGACCACGGTGAAACCCCGTCTCTACTAAAAATACAAAAAATTAGCCAGGCGAGGTTGTGGGCGCCTGTAGTCCCAGCTACTCGGGAGGCTGAGGCAGGAGAATGGCGTGAACCCGGGAGGCGGAGCTTGCAGTGAGCCGAGATCGCGCCACTGCACTCCAGCCTGGGCGACAGAGCGAGACTCCGTCTCAAAAAAAAAAAAAAAGAAATGGAACTAACCACCAAACTAATGTTTGGGTGCTGTTTGAGCCAGAGGGGTTCAGTTATTTCTGAGACCTTCTATTGAGCCTGTTCTTTTTCCAAATAACACATTATAGCAGAGCAGAGAGACTCATGGAATTTTCTGTAAAGCAAGGGTTTTGTATTTAATTTAGTTTTACCATTTGCTTCCATTATAATTTGAGAGTTATTTTTCAATGGAAAATAAATTTAACTCCCACAAAAGGAAAGTCATCTTCGAGAGGCCTGACAAGCTGTTTTCAAAATGTGTGAATGCTAGGTACATTTAATTTCTTGATATATTACAGAACTTGCCTAATACTGTTATGGTTAGGATTGAATACATATGAATGTGAAACACCTCCATAGGAAGCACTCAGTGAGTGTTAGTGTAAGAAAAAACTACTAGACAAACTGCTCTAACTTTTGTCATCAGATTATACATTTATGAAAACATTTGGTCAGTATTATTAAAGTAATCCTGTTTTTCTTTGGAATTTGTGTAAATTCAGTAGACTTGAATGTTTAGTTCTAGGGGAAGGACATCTTAGCTTTTCCATTTAAAAAATACTGAGACGTAGCATAAAATGTTGGTACTTTAACATTTGAGTACACATAATGTGCCGTGAACTAAACTCTCCTTTTCGCTGTACCCCTGTAACCCTGCCTCTCCTGTCTTCCTCTCTTCTCTCCCCATCCCTCTTCACAGACACACAAACACTACATATGTAAATCTTATTTTAATCTCACAACTCTTATTTATTATTTCCTAGTTTTGGGGATATATTTTGACCAAATGTCAGGTGGTCAAAGTCAGATATCTCCATCATAGTATGATGAACTTCTGGGATACAAGAATAAATGGAAATTTTTATTTAATTTTTAAAAACTAGCAATCAAGGGCAGGGCACTGAATGGATGTTTGTTCAAATCCAGCCCTGCCCCTCAGTGACTGGCCAATTCACTTTATTTCTTTTAACTTCAGCTTCATTATCAAAGTGGAGGAATTACGATTATAAGTAATCAGAGAGAGTATAGAGATAAAGTGCTTTAAGATAGCTATCTTAAGAGATTGGAGTTACGAAAAATTCAAAAATGAAATCAGAAAGGAAGCCAGGAGTGGTGGTTCACACCTGTAATCTCAGCACTTTGGGAGGCCAAGGCCGGCAGATGAGGCCAGGGAGTTGGAGACCAGCTGGCCAATATGGCAAAACCCCATCCCTACTAAAAATACAGAAAATTGAGGCTGGGTGTGGTGGCTCACACTTGTAATTCCAGCACCTTGGGAGGCCGAGGCGGACGGATCACTTGAGGTCAGGAGTTCGAGATCAGCCTAGCCAACGTCAAAACCCCGTGTCTACTAAAGATACAAAAAAAATTAGCCAAGCGTGGTGATGCGTGCCTGTAATCCCAGCTACTTGGGAGCTTGAACCTGGGAGGCAGATGTTGCAGTGAGCCGAGATTGTGCCACTGCACTCCAGCCTGGGCAACAGCGAGACTCCATCTCAAAGTAAATAAAAAATGAAATAAAAATACAAAAATTGGCCAGATCTGGTGGCTCACGCTTGTAATCCCAGTTACTTGGGAGACTGAGGCATGAGAATCACTTGAACCTGAGAGGTGGAGGTTGCAGCAAGCCAAGATTGCGCCACTGTGCTCCAGCCTGGGTGGCAGAGTGAGACTCTTGTCTTAAAAAAAAAAAAAAACTGGCAATCAAATATTAAATGTTTGACATGATAATGCAGGATTGGTAATTTCCCCTACACTACCAGCTATTAGTTTGCTCCTGATAAATATACCGTGTGTGTGTATATATATATATTTTATACTATCTATTTAAAAAATTCTAAATAGATGTTCACTTTAACATCAACACTATTCATATAATTCAAGAGAAAGTTTTATAGTAATATATTTTATAGGAGGAACACTGTATTTGGTATGAAGTTTGGATAAATCTCAAAAATCTTGTTCTCTATAAGCAGCCAGTTTCAATGAGCTTAAGTCTCTAGACTCAGAACTGTAAGGAATTATCATCTGAAAGCAATTTATGAAGCTGTTTTGAAGTTTAATTATCGAGAAGATCTGAACAGAGTTAGAAATAAAAGGAAAAAATTGAGAAGAAAATATGCTTTAGTTTCACAGTTTTCTCGCCAAACCCCTTCATGTTTTTATGGAAATTGTACCAGATTTTGGAACTTGTCATGAAATTTTTAAAGGGCAATATTGATTGTTCTGCTTTTAATTCTTCTTGTCAAGAAGAAGCACTTTTTTTTTAAAACTTAATTCATTAATTTTTTTTTTACTTAAATCATTAAAAATTAGGTCAGTTCTTAAAAGTTTGTGTAGTGCTGTGAATACTAGTATATTGAGCAGCCTTCTACAAAGGTTGGAATTATATGTAACTGAATTTCTATTAATCTGCCTTGTATATTTTTATAAATATTATTTGCTCAGAAACGATATGTTCTTCCTAAATTTATATAGGCAAAGCACTCTTAGTGTTCATATTAGCTGTAAATTGTTTTCCTATTTAATTATTTGAAAGTTAAGCATGTAACTAAATTTGGCTTTTACAGTCATCACAAAGATTATAGCATTTTACTCTTGCAACATACTGGACATTTAAGTTATCCAGTAAAATTTCACCATATAAAGTATTTCTATTGTTAAGTTATGTCTAAAGTGCCAACCAGTATTTAAGATGAGTATTCAGATATTAATATTCAATCCTAATAACATAATTTATATTATTTATGTAGAAATGATTGTCACTTGTATGATCACGTGGTCAGTAGTCAAGCACAAGTGCAGGGCTATGAGAAATGTCATCAAAGCAGCCATTTGCTTATTTGGCATTCTAAAGGCCAAGGCCAAAGCTGAAGATTATTTTGGCTGAATACTGAGGCTAAGCCAAACTAAAGTGAATGCCTGTTTTATTATGAGAAAACTTAGTTGTAGGGAGATTATGTAATTTACTTAAAATTACACAAATAATAAGTGGTGGAAGTAGAATTTGAACTGGCCATGCTAAAACCTCTTTGCTGCCTTTGTAAATTGTAACCAACTTCAGAAAATAGTTTTGGCATTGTCTCCTGCATACACAGATTTCTCCATTCTGCCCCTCCTCCTTCCTTCTTCCTTCCTTCGATAAAAGGTAGGTAGAGAAAAAGTTTGGAAGAGAATGCCATTTCCTTTTCACTGACATTATTGTTTTAAAACAAAGACTACACTTTAGTGTATAGATCCTTTAGATTATAACTTTGATTTTAAAAAATGAGGTCTTTTTTCTTTATCTGGGACTGCAATGAATAAGCTGTCTTGGGAATTTTAAAGCTCAGGGAAATGAAGCTTTGTTAAATGACCCATTGCTGATTATACATTGCCTTTAATTCAATCCTGTTTGAACGTGTGTGTGATAGAGAATGGTAATTAGATAATTGGTCTTTCAGAAATAAGATGGAATTTAAGATGTGTTTAAAGAGTACATGGTACTTGGGAGGCCGAGGCGGGCAGATCCTGAGGTCAGGAAATCGAGACTATCCTGGCTAACATGGTGAAATCCCGTCTCTACTGAAAATGCAAAAAATTAGCCGGGCGTGGTGGTGGGTGCCTGTAGTCCCAGCTACTCAGGAGGCTGAGGCAGGAGAATAGCTTGAACTTGGGAGGTGGAGATTGCAGTGAGCCAAGATCACACCAGTGCACTCTAGCCTGGGCAACAAAGCGAGACTGTCTCAAAAAAAAAATAAATAAATAAAGAGTATGGTACTAAGGGACCAACAAGTCCAAAAATGGAGGGAACTCCTTGACTCTTAAAATCCTGCACAATTTTATAGAGTATCTTGAAACTTAATTGCAATCTCAGTTACAGTTATTACTTAAATTTTATTGCCAGCTCTGAAAACTCCCCTAAATTTCCAGGCAAAAGGAAATATTTAGTATTTATAAAAGACATGCATTGATAAAACTTGATTGTTGCTGCTTTCAAAGGGAACTAGAAACTTCTAGAAATTTTTTAAATGAAAGTTTTATAGAGGTAATGGTAGATTCACATACAGTTGTAAGAAATAATTCAGAGATCCTATGTACCCTTCTCACTGTATGTCTCAGTGGTGCCATTTTGCACAAGTTATAGAACAATATCAGAACCAGGATATTGGCATAGATACAATCTACCAATCTCACTCAAATTTCCTGATTTACTTCTAGTTATTTCTGTGCAGTGTATTTAGTTACATGTATTTTATCACGTTTAAGTTTGTGTATCCACCACCACAGTCAAGATACTGAACAGTTCCATCACAACAAAGATCCCTCATTTTACTCCTTTTTTTTCTTTTTCTTTTTTTTTCTGGTACAGTGGCACAATCTTGGCTCACTGCAACCTCTATCTGCCTCCCAAGTTCAAGCAGTTCTGCCTCAGCCACCCAGGTAGCTGGGATTACAGGTGTGTGCCACCACGCCTGGCTAGTTTTTTAAATATTTTTTCGTAGAGATGGGGTTTTGCCATGTTGGCCAGGCTGGTCTTGAACTCCTGACCTCAAGTGATCTGCCCGCCTTGGCCCCACAAAGTGCTGGGATTACAGGTGTGAGCCACCATGCCTGGCCTGTGTTGCTCTCTTATAATCACATGTACTTCCCCCCACTCTTTCCCTGACCCAATCCCCATTCCTAATCCTTGGCAACCACTAATCTGCTTGAATTTCAAAAATATTATATAAATGGAATCATACAGTATGTAACATTTTGAGATTGACTTTTTTCACTCGGTGTAATTCTCTGAAGATTCACCTAAGGTGTTACTTGTGTAAGTACTTTTTTTCTTGATGGTAGTGTGTATGCACTATAGCTTATTTAACCATTTACCTTTTGAGGGTCATCTGGGCTCATTCCAGTTTTGGTTATTATGAATAAGGCTCCTGTGAACATTACATGTTTTTGTGTGAGCACAAATATTCATTTGTTTGGGATAAATGCCAAAGAATGCCCAGAATTTAAGTCATAAGTTTTTAAAGTGTCAAAAATATTAAGTCAGATAAAGGTGTTCATGCTAGTCATGAATCTACCGTTCTCAGTCTTTAATCTGAAGCAAAAAAAAAAGAAACCAGTTTTTTTTTTTTTTTTGGCAGGAGATTGGCACCAAAGACCACTTTTGCCATGCATCTTACAAAGAAAAATGTGTGACTTCTGCATACCTACAAGATTATCACAAAATTTATAAATTGGCACAGTATGCCATTACCTGACAATTAAAACTTACCTTTAGTCATTACATTTTTAATGAGGCATTCTTTTTTTCTTTTAACTTTTTCCACTTTAACAAGTAATTGTAGAAAATCAGAAATGTATAAACATATAAACAAGAAAATTAAAACCCAATACCAAGAAAACCATTATTAAGATATTTGGTGTTTTTCCTTCTAGTCTTTTTTTGTGTGCATACAATACTGTATTAATTTAATATGTTTTTTTATAAAATTGGGATTAGGCTAAATGCAGTTTGGTGTCCTACTTAAAAGTCAAAAGTTGAGGGAGAGGGGCAAGAGTTGGAAAACTACCTGTCAGATACTATGTTCACTATTTGGGCAGCAGAATCATTAGAAGCACAAACCTCAGCGTCATGCAATAGACCATGTAACAAATGTGCACATGTACCCCCTGAATCTAAAAAAAAACCCCTGAAAGTTAAAAATTGAACTTTTAAAATATTTTATGCCATTTATATATCTTCATTCGTAAACTTCATTTTCCCCCATTTTTATATTGGTGAGATTGTGCTTATAACTGTTTGCTAATGTATAAATAGAAAATGTTTTTCAGGAATAATCTTTAGTTGGATACTTATTGAAATGAGTATCTCTTGTTTTATGTCACATTTTAAATCATTTTTCTTGTTCTTTCAAGATATGCTGTGATAGCATTTGGATGTGCCAGCTGTCCAAAATTAACTTGTGGGCGAGAGGGCTGTGGAACAGAGTTTTGCTACCACTGTAAACAGATTTGGCACCCCAACCAGACCTGTGATGCTGCTCGACAAGAGAGAGCCCAGAGCTTACGTTTGAGAACTATACGTTCTTCATCCATTAGTTATAGTCAAGAGTCTGGAGCAGCAGGTATTTATGTCTAATTTTTTTCTAATGAAATATTTGACACAAAACACTAGTTATTTTAACTTTTTAAAGTTAAGTATTCCTGTTTTCCTTTCACTTGCCAAAAGTGTTTTTAAGTGCATTTCTATCCCAGAAGCACTCATTCTTTCCTGTGGAAGAAAGTGGTTCTGAAATTAGAAAGATTTTATTGTTCAAGAAAAAAGGAAAAAAGGAAGTGTCATGATAATTTATGTAACTGGTAGCCAAAGAGGGTCTGAAACTGTTGATTATAAAAGTATCTGTCCAGGTGTGGTAGTCACGCCTGTAATCCCAGCACTTTGGGAGGCTGAGGCGGGCCAACTACTTAAGGCCAGGAGTTTGAGAACGGCCTGGTCAATGTGGTGAAACCCCATCTCTACTAAAAATAATTTATATTCCTGCCAGCAGTGTATTGAGATAATCATGTACGTTATGCTACTAGAAAAAAAGTCTCATGAAGCTTTAACACAGAATATTCGACATTTAATACTTTTGTTACGTAAGTGTATTTTTATACTTGCTTGCTGATTTGTTTCTCTTTCCTAAAGATTTCTGGAACTCAGTAGTATTAGTATTAATTTGTAGGTATGGGTCCAGAAGCAATTCAGAGAGGACCTGAATGTACCTAAACTGTTCCCTAAAGAGTCAGCAGTAGCCACTGGGTAGTTCACTTGGAAATGATATTCCTCTCCTCCAAGTAGGGGGTGTGTATTTATTGGTCACAGAATACACAGACATATAGAGCAAGAGAGAATGACTCTGGAATCAGACTGCCTGAATTCAGATCCCACATTCTCTGCTTATTCCTTGTGCAATCCTGAGCAAGTTACTTGTCTCATCTTTAAAATAAAGATACTGGCCAGTCATGGTGGCTCATGCCTGTAATCCCAGCACTCTGGGAGTCTGAGGCAGGCAAATCACTTGAGATCAGGAGTTCAAGACCAGCCTGGGCAACTTGGTGAAACCCTGTCTCCACTAAAAAAATACAAAAATTAGCCGGGTGTGGTGGCGGGTGCCTGTAATCCCCAGCTACTCGGGAGGCTGAGGCAGGAGAATCATTTGAACCCAGGAGGCAGAGGTTGCAGTGAGCCGAGATTGTGCCACTGCCCTCCAGCCTGGATGACAGAGTGAGACTCCGTCTCAAAAAATAATAATAATAATAATAAATAAAGATGCTAGTAATGCTTATATCCATATGGTTGAAATATTTCCTGGCTCATAATAAGTGCTTTTGCTATATGAGGTAGGGGACCTTAGAGAAACCACAGTCACTTTCTAGAGATTTAAGTATGTCTGGGCTATTATTAAATTAAAAAATGACAGAAATGGCTTTTATTATTTTTTAAAATAAAGATCATGATTTAGTTATCCAAATGAATATTGGTCTTCCTCAACGTAGCCACCATGGGAGTTTTTGTGTTTATTTCAGCAGTGCTTCCCTGGAATGCCTCATTGGCATAACCTTTAGGTTACGTCAGTTTAATATCAGTTTGATTTCTGAGAATGACTAGAAGTTCCTTTAGAGCTAAGTCTAACAGCTAGAGTATCATACCAGGTTGGATTATTGGTTTCAGATAGATGCAGAGTGAGATGTGACTATATGATCATGAGTGATTTTTCTTTTATGTAAAGGAGATTTGAAGGTAATTATGAAAGAAAACCTTACCAAATGCTTTGAGCCAAACAATAACATTGTTGGAATAAATAGTCTCAAGGTGATTGTTTTAAAAAAAACTTTATTTGGAATTTGTTCCATGTTTGTTTAAAAATCTTGGCGCAATGGCTCACACCTGTAATCCCAACACTTTGGGAGGCCAAGGCAGGAGGATCGCTTGAGCCCAGGAGTTCAAGACCAGCCTAGGCAACGTGGCAGGACTCCTTCTCTACAAAAAATTTAAAAAATTAGCCAGGCATAGTGATGGGCACCTCTGGTCCCAGTAAGCCAGAAGGCTGAGGTGGGAGGATCGTTTGAGCCTAGGAAGTCAAGGCTGCAATGAAATGTTATTGTGCCACTGCACTGCAGCCTGGGTGACAGAGTGAGACCCTGTTTCCAAAAATAAGAGGAAGAATTAAAAGTGCAGTGAGGGCCGGGCGCCTTGGCTCGTGCTTATAATCCCAGCACTTTGGGAGGCCGAAGTGGGCAGATTGCTTGAGCTCAGAAGTTCTCAAACTTCAGCAGCCTAGGCAACATGGTGAAATCCCGTCTCTACTAAAAATACAAAAATTAGCTATGTGAGGTGGTGTGCGCCTGTAGTCGCAGCTACTTGGGAGGTTGAAGTGGAGGATTGCTTGACCCCAGAAGGTGGAGGTTGCAGTGAGCTGAGATCGTGCCACTGCACACTAGCCTGAGCGACAGAACAAGACCCTATTTAAAAAAAAATAAAAAAAGTGTAGTGAACTTGGCTTATCACAGACTTGTAGAAAGTTAAAAAGGAAGCTCCCATCTAAATGGTTTTATTACTCTTATTCTAGATATTTTGGTATTGTTTGTTTTCTGTATCATGATATGCTGAAAAACTAGTTTTACTTTTATTATTAATTAGTATAATAATTAGGTTTCTTTTCCCTAATTGGTTACAGAAGATAAATGTGTGCTTAGTTACATAAGGTACATTAATATTTGTGTTAATAAAATAATACAATATTTATAGTATAATATATACATTTGTCTTTAAATTGTGACAGTAGTGCATCCACTTGAGGCTCTTTCTTATAGCTACTAGGTTTATGCACTTGGAGTTAAATTTTAAATGAACCACATATGTTTCATTTTTGTTACTGTAGTTTTCCCGTTTTATAAAAATAAACTATTTAATTGGCTCCCCACTCCTGCCTGTGTCCCCTTACCACTACCACCCTAAGAGATAATCTTTGTTAACATTTGAGGACATGGTGATTTGTAACCTGTTGTTTTTTCTTAATATGACAGTGGCCCATATTTTAACAGTAAACAAACAGATAAAGAAGACAAAAGCTTAGCCAAACACTGTAAATAGAAATGGGAAGCTTTTTCATATGAGGGAACTGTGGCTTAATTGATTCTTGGGGAATGGGGGATCAACTGACCCTAAACAATTTCATTTAGGATTTTTGCATTATGAGAGTATTTGGAGAGAAATATGTCATCCTATAATGTGCACAGTAAATTTTTCCTAATTTGTTGCTTTGAGGAAAGACAAAGCAAACTAAACAGCCTTTCTTAGGTAAATAAGTATAGAGAGTGAAAGATGTGGGTATAAGTATATAGAGACCTATCAAAAATACATTGCTTGTGGTATTAATTCTCTAACGTGTAATTTTAGCATATTAAAAGGCTTTTTTATGTTTTTAGAACCGTAGGAATAAATGGGGATGTTACCTTAGTTTGTTCCAAAGATTGCATGCATCAGTACCAAAGCTTGAGTCTTTTTACTCCTCCGTCTTATTGAGATACCTACTACTTGAGCATACTTGGGTATGAGAAAGTTTATCGATTAACATGCTGCTTAAGCGGATAGGATTAGCATTTCTTTAATTTGGTATACTATGTGCTGTATCAGGCGTAAAAGCCAGCTTTTTTTAGTCATACCCCAATGTTTAAAATTGTTAAATGCAGACTTTATGTTCTTTTAATCATTTAAGTCATGACATGAATATTTCTAGTTTGTATATTCTAGTAATTATCAATTGTCCTGGTCTGGCTGCTTAGGGTATCAGTTTGCTCAAAATTGCTTGAATCATTAAAATAAATACTAATTGTGAGCATTGACCAGATCTTAAGTTTAAAAAAAAAAAAAAAAAGCATCTTTGGTCCTAGAAGAAGCACTAAGGAAACCTGAATTAACTGATAAAGCACAGGTAAAGTTTGACCATAAAACTTGTAGAAAGAATGGAATATAGCTTAATGCTTATAATGTAAGACATTGGAGCAAATACTTAGATTCAGTGATTAGCACTATAAATATCTTTACTAGACTGTGAGTAGTTGAAAAATATAGCTGGCTAATAGTAATTACAAGTTACTATTTAAACAGATGCCAACATGCAAAATAGTTATAATTTTCCTAAAGTTATGTTATACTTGATTTTAACTTGACACCATTGTGCATTGTAACCATATTATTATACAAGGAGCATATACCAACAACAGTTGAGTAAATGGGTGAATAAATGAATAAAAAGGATAAACACAACTAATTTAAAAGTCATGAGCATAACTAACAATGATTGCTTTTATTCTGAAACTGTTTTCCATGGTTTATAACGTTTATAGCCATATGACTCTTCCTTAATCTCTTCCTTCCTTCCTTGTATTTTGGGTACTGATTCTTTGCAAGGTCCATCTCTCTTTCGTGTGAAGTAAAATACTGGGAAAAGGCTGCTTTTCTAAAGATACCTGTTTTGCTATTTTTATAGTGCTTATAATTGATGTGATTAGAATAAATACACCTCAGATTAATATCAAATTGTCACCTCCTGTTAGTGTTCATTCACTAAAGGAATAGTATACAGAACGTGTACATTTGAATTAAGGGAAGATGGTTAGAAAAGTTCTAGAACCAGGAACTACCACTCAGAAGACTTCTATGGGACCAGGACAAAGACAAACTTTACATAATTCACAATTTGCTAGAGCTGTCCTTGATTCTCCTTTCTCTTTTTATTCTTTTGTTATTCTTTGTTCTCATTGTTTCACTACTGTGTTTAAAAAATGTTTATAACTTGATATTTTAATGTAAAATATGTTCTCTTAGAAGGGAAGAAAAAATGCTTTATATGCTAAAAACAGCAGGCTGAGGCTATGAGTTCACAAACTATCTACATCTTAAGATTTTTTGGCAGTGCTACAATTGGTAAACTGCCAAAAGTTATTTTTAGACCAGTTTTATATGCTTAATAGATTTCTCTATGTTCCCAATAGCTGATGATATAAAGCCATGTCCACGATGTGCTGCTTATATAATAAAGATGAATGATGGGAGCTGCAATCACATGACATGTGCTGTTTGTGGTTGTGAGTTTTGTTGGTTGTGTATGAAGGAAATCTCAGATTTACATTATCTAAGGTAAGCTTATAGGAGGAACTATTTATATGTAAATAAAATTTTATATTGTAAGACAAAATATCTTAAGTTTGAGTTTTATAAGATACTTAAAGGGATTGGTTTTATTCTAGTTAAATAAATTTAAAAGAAACCAAGTTATTATGCTAGTCATTTGGAATTAATAACTAGTCAAAATAGGAAATGGATATTTCCTTTTTTTGTTTTTGTTAAACTAGAATGCTGATAAGTATGTAATACCCTGTGTGATTATGCTAGACTATAAATACTTTAATTTAATTTTCCCATACATAAATTTTATCATTTAGGCTACAGAGTGAATTTATGATATAATCAGATAATTAATGCCTAAAAATACAAGTTTTGCACTAATTTACTGTTAAAAAATTAACGTAAGGGTTTGAGGGTAATGGAGGACTAGGGATAAATTTTTAACCTGAATCTCAGTTATCAGTATCTTGTTAATATAATTTATAGTGGTTCTTACCTTATACTTCCATTGAATTTTCCCATACATAAATTTTATCATTTAGTTTATGATATAATCAGATAATTGATGCCTAAAAATATGTATGTTTTGCATTAATTTACTATTAAAAAGCTGACTTAAGGGTTTGAGGGTAATGGAGGACTAGGGATAAATTTTTAATCTGAATCTCAGTTATCAGTATCTTTTTAATAAAATATATAAAGTATAATATAAATTATGTAATATCTAAATTATATAAAAATTATAATATAATAAATATAATAAATAATAAAATATAACAAAATAAGATACATCAATATCTTGTTAATATAATTTATAGTGGTTCTTACCTTAGTTTAATGAACTCAGAATTTAAAGGGGAAAAAAACTCCTAACTATGAGAAGTTTTTAAAAATAGTCATTGCTTTAATATATTGCACTAATTTGTTGTTGTGGTGTTTTGCAGCAGTTATTTACTTTATAATTTTTTCGATTAGTCCATCAGGATGTACTTTTTGGGGGAAGAAACCCTGGAGCCGAAAGAAGAAAATATTGTGGCAGCTGGGAACACTGGTTGGTGCTCCTGTCGGAATCGCTTTAATAGCTGGCATTGCTATTCCTGCAATGATTATTGGCATTCCTGTGTATGTGGGCCGCAAGGTAAAATGAATACTTCTTGTTAGTCCATTATCTTATTCTAAATCTTTAGGTGTATTCTTGTAGTATTGATGATTTTTGGGTTTTTTTTTTTTTTTTTTTTTTAGACAAAGGGTATCTTTAGTTTCCTCAGTGTAAAACAGTTACTCTTTTTTCATGAATGTTTAGTGTTTGGCAAGCATATATAAATATGTATAAAGCAGACTTGCTTTAAAATGTTGCGAAGCTGAAAATTTTAGTGTGTTTATATTGTAAAACTTTGAGTATAAAATATTGAAGGATACACACCTGAGATTTTTCTATAGGTATATCCTTGTAAGGTCAGGTCTATCAGATCTTTTTAATGAAAGTTAATAGCTAAATAACACATGCCCTCAGGGAAAGAATGATTAGCCAGTTCTTGAATTATTTCTGCTGCAGTTCAAAGCTTGTTTTTTGGATTACTGCTATTAATAAATACACTATTTTGCAAATTATTAGAATCTTGTGAAAGTCCAAACACCAGTGACTACCACTGGTCTCTAATTGATGAATTATATTTCATTAACTAAGCAAATAGTTCTTTTGTTAAGGATTAATGGGATAATTTATGAGGTCCTAAGAAGTCTGTTGTTGCCTAAATTAATAGAATCTCTGTATTGAGAAGAAACTTTCAGTAGGAGATAGCTAAAAGAAAAAAAAAAGAAATTTTCTTTGGTATCCAAGAAGATCAAAAAAGTTAAAACTTTTTTTAAAAAATAAAAAGAAATTATCTAATCCCAACCTTGTACCCAAGCAGAACAAAGGGATAGCAACTTTTAAAAAGGGAATTAACAGGCCGGGTGCTGTGCCTCACCCCTGTAATCTTAGCACTTTGGGAAGCTGAGGCTGGTGGATCACCTGAGGTCAGGAGTTCAAGACCAGCCTGGCCAACATGGTGAAACCCCATCTCTACAAAAAATACAAAAAAAGATTAGCCAGGCATAGTGGCAGGTGCCTCTAATCCCAGACTCAGGAGGCTGAAGCAGGAGTATCACTTGAACCCGGGAGGTGGAGGTTGCAGTGAGCTGAGATTGCACCGTTGCACTCCAGCCTAGGCAACAAGAGCAAAACTCCATCTCAAAAAAAAAAAAAAAAAAAAAAAAGGAACTAACAAGCAGGGCATGGTGGCTCACTCCTGTCATCATAGCACTTTGGGAGGCTGAGGCAGAAGGATCACTTGAGGCTGGGAGTTTAAGACCAGCCTGGACAACATAGTGAGACCCCAATCTCTCCGAAAAATTTAAAAATTATCTGGGCAT
Organism: Macaca fascicularis; assembly: GCF_037993035.2. Classification (NCBI taxonomy): domain Eukaryota; kingdom Metazoa; phylum Chordata; class Mammalia; order Primates; family Cercopithecidae; genus Macaca; species Macaca fascicularis. The sequence continues at coordinate 109,886,752 of NC_088382.1, read as the reverse complement.
GGTAGTATGCACCTGTAGTCCCAGCTACTTGGAAGGCTGAGGTGGGAGGATTGCTTGAGATGGGAAAGTGGAGGCTGCAGTGAGCTGTGATCATGCCACTTCACTCCAGCCTGGGCGGATAGAGCAAGATCCTATCTCTAAAATAAGAAAAGGCTCTAAAGGTTTTCATACCTTGTGATAGGTGTTGTATGTACTTTTACTCATTTTAACCCTGCAGCAACCTTGATATTTTGGTCTCTGTGTGTTAAAATATTGAGGTTTAGGAAAGTTTATGTAATATATCTTCAGTTACACAGAAAGAAGCAGAGCAGAGATTTGAACTCAGAGGCATGAATTCTTAATATGAGTTCCCTGATTAAGTTTCATTAGCTATTTGGGAACTTCAGTCATGGGGAAACCACCAACTCATGAAGCAACCCATTCTGTTGTAAAATGGCTACTAATTGTTACAAAATTCTTATGTTGAGTCAGATCTGTTTCCTTTTGTTTCATTTGTTTCTGTTTCTAACTTCTGGGACCACACTGGGAATAAGGTTGATCCTCTTCTGTAAAACAGCTGAATTTTTTATATTCACCTTACATTTTATAATCAGAAAAATAACATATACTATTTCTTAAAAATTAGTTTTGGGACTGATGACAAACATATTTATAAGCCACATATTTATTTCTGAAGGTTTTAAGTGAGTAAACTTGAACTTTAAAAAATGTTGGGCTGTGTGTGGTGGCTCCCTCGTCTGTAATCCTAACACTTGGGGAGGTTGAGGAGGGAGGATTGCGTTAATTCAGGAGTTTGAGACCAGCCTGGGCAACACAGTGTGACACCTTGTCTCTACAAAAAATTAAATAATCAGCTGGGAGTGGTGGTGCATGCCTGTAGCCCCAGTTATTAAGTAAGTTGGGTGGGAGGATTGATTGAGCCTGTGTGGTTGAGGCTGCAGTGAGCTGTGATTGTGCCACTGCACTCTAGTCTGAGCGACACAGAGAGAGACCCTATTTCCAAAAAAGAGAGAGAAAATTAAAAAATTCAAAATATAGTAGCTGATTATAATTTTTCATGTAGTTATTCAAATCAAGGTTTTGCTGAAAGCAAAACTATTTATTCAGGTACTTAGAAATAGAAGGGGAAGAGAGACTGTTGTACCACATGTACCTACAAATAATTTATAGAGGACAGATTATTTACCTCATTGTTTAGGTCATAGGGTACAGTTACAGGTCTTCTTTTTTTAAACATGTATCCAAAGGTTTGTAAATGAATGAATTAGTTTTCCATTGAAATAATGTTCTGTGGTGCTTTGGGATCCCAGTCAGCCCAGGAAAACCTACTAAGTCAATAAAGTACCCAAAAGCTGAGCCTTCACTTAACAATAAAAAGTAGAGAATGTGACAAAAAATAGTAAACAGAAAATTTAAGTTGAAACAGAAATAGTGGAATGATATGATCATTGTAGTCAAACATTGGTGCTTGAGGCTGAAAAATTTTCTAGAAGACTCCTTTCTTTTGGCAGCCTACCTTTGCAAGTCTGCTCCATCCGTTGTGCCTTTTCTCTTCTTCAGTGCTAAGTTTCCCAGGAATGGGAGTGGGGAGGAGCAGGAATTAGCTGCAGTGCTGAAGGATAATGAAAGGTACCTTGGGAAGGTCTGCCATCTCTGCCTGCATGGACTGTGTAGGGAAATGAGGAGGCTCATTGACAAGGAACCTCTAGTCAATGCTGGGAAATGGGATTCTGACTAGGAAATAGAAAGGTTTCTTGTCCCATACATGCATCACCCACCTCCCACCCCAACTTTTCCACTGTTTTCCACAGCACTTATCATACTTTACAGCCTTCCAAAGGCCAAAGGTATTATTATACCATGTAATAATAGATTATTTTATAAGTCCCACCTGTAATATTGTTTATAAGTCTTTTTATTTTAGAGAGTCCACATACTTTTGAGGCTGTTTTGAATTTGTCTTGGAACAGAGGGGGAAAATGTACTTTATTAGCCCTTGCAAACCATGAAAATAAAGATCTCAAAGTTCATGTAATTTCACAAGCCACTTTTTAATCACTGCTTCTATAATGATACCAAATTCTACTTATTAACACCTGTCCTGTACAGAGATTGCTGAGTGAATTCAATCCTGTCCTCTGGTAGCCATTATTTATCATCTTTTTTCTTTCTCTGCCGTTTACTTTGAGCTATAAATGAGAGCCCTGGAATTTGAGTCATTTGTCAATATTTGTCTTCATAAAAAGGATCTGAGAAAAAATAATACTGTTTACTCATACTTGTTTATTAGAACTGCTTTTTAAGGTCAATTTTTTAAAAAGAAACCTTCCCTAGAAGCCAATTTTTACCATTTAGAGAATCTTCTTTAGAAAGAAACCTTTAGAATGCTAGAGTTATCCTGTTAGTGAACCATGTAACTCATAACTGTGTTCAAAATAATAATCTTAATTTCTTCCTCTTTACTCAATACATAATTACACTACTCTTGATTAAAATTATAGAGACTACTTTTACTCAAGACTTTTAAAATTAAGCACAAAGTAAAATCCATTAAATCACTGTCTTAAGCAACTTATTAAAAAGGAGCAAATTATTTGTGAGAATATACTAATAGTTTAAGGACACTAGTAGGTTTACCTTGAACTAAGATACTCAGCTACGAACTTTTATGAAAAATCACTTTAGCAAGTATAGGTCTTTTTCAACTAAGTTAAATTGTAATGTATTTTCTCTTTAATCCCCCACCCCTATTTTTATTAATTCAAGATTCACAATCGCTATGAAGGCAAGGATGTTTCAAAGCACAAACGGAATTTGGCCATAGCAGGTGGTGTAACGTTGTCTGTAATCGTGTCTCCAGTAGTAGCTGCAGTGACTGTAGGTAAGAAAATGCTGGAAAGTACTAATTACCTAAAATTTTATGGAGTTAAAGCTTTATGGAAGGATTTTTTAAAAGCAAAGTGTTTGAAGATAAGACTTACCTTTTTTTTTTTTTAATTTGAGGACAATTTAAATTGAGCCTACAGTAAGTCTTTCCTTGGTTAAAAGTATTAGAGATTGAAGAGCCTAGCCTTAAAGTAGTTGGTAAATTGTTAGTGGCTGATACCCTTCCGCTCTAGCTCCACCCCAAGTACAGTTCAGAGGCCGGGCACTTCAAAAGAGAAAAGTTTACATCTCTGTCTTTTTCTCCTCATGTGCATTACCTGAAAGGCTGGGAACCTTGAATTAGCTTAACAACTGGGTAACTCTACTTTTGGCAAATGTTCCAGCCAATTCTTCAGAACCCTGGCACTTTTCTCTGTATGCCTCTGTTGAAAGGACTTTCTAAAACTCATGTTTCTGTAAGTTATTTTGTTGTTGTTTGTAATGATTGATTTAATTTCTCTTTAGGTATTGGTGTTCCTATTATGTTAGCTTATGTCTATGGCGTTGTTCCAATTTCTCTTTGTCGAAGTGGAGGTTGTGGAGTCTCAGCAGGCAATGGAAAAGGAGTCAGGATTGAATTTGATGATGAAAATGATATAAATGTTGGTGGAACTAACACAGCTGTAGGTAAGTCCTTTAAGCAAAGGAGGAAAATGTGCTTATTAACAGTGTAAGTAGTGGGAAGGCCAGAGATAGCATGCAAGTCAGAATTTCCATTGCCTTCCTTTTACTAGACCTAATAGCATTAATTCAGAAGTACATCAGTGAATAAACTGCCAAGGAGGAGTATGGATGAAAGAGGTGGGGGTAATTCTGGGTACCTGACTTCTAATTGGAATATAATGTCTTAGATATCATAAACTTTTCATCTTAAATTTTGCCTGAAACATTACAAATAACTAAGTAAGGGATATGAAGAGGAATACAGTTCATAAAAGAAATATGGATGACTAATAAGTCAAAAATATCTTCAACTCAATATTATTCAAAGAAATGTGAATTAGGACAGTAACAAGCAAAGATTAAGAAGAATAAAAAAGCCTTCATAAACTGTCCGTAGGAGTATGTCAATAAACCTTTTTAAAAAAGTGCATGTTCTGTATTCTAGCAATTATTATTTTAAAAATTTGTCATAGGGAAATAATTAGGCAGATGTGTAAAGATAATGCCTACTTTCTTACCTCTCATTTTCTCTTGAACTGACCTCAATCAGATTTTTGTCCCTACCACTCCAGAATTTTGTTTCTACTATTCACTAAAGCAGAGTCACCAGTGGCCTCTATGTAACTTAATACAGTGGTCAGTTCTTGGTCCTCATCTTAATATAGCAGTATATCTGACATGGTAGAGACTCTGCCCTTGTTGAAATACTTCACTTTCCTTCTGGGAAACCACTTCTTACCATATTTCCTGGCCACTCCGTCTCATTAATCTTTGCTGGTTCATTTTCCTCTTCTGACCTCTAAATGTTTGTTACCCGGAGCCCAGTTCTCAGAATTCTTCTCTTATGTATCTACACTTTTGCCCTAGATAATCTCATCTATTAAATAATATATAGACTGACCTCTCCCCTGAACTTCAAGCTTGCATGTCTGACTTTCCTCTTTAATCTGCACTTGAATGTCTGACAAGAATTTCAAGCTTAACTTGTCTACAGCCAAATTCCTTGCTCTAAAATCTCTTCTTCCCTCCATCCTCCTTAACTCAAAAAGTAGCTTCTCCATTCCTCCTGTTGCTTGGACCAAAAACCTTCACTTACAATGCCTCCCTCTTTTCCTTCTTACCCTACATCTGATTGATCTGTCAGCACATTCTGCTGCTTCCTTCAATATTTAGCCATAATCCAACTACTTCTTATTCTCTTCACTACCCTTCCCTTAGACCAAGCTACTATCCTCTTTCCTGGGCTATTGTAATAGCCTCTTAACTGCTGTATCAACTTGTCAGCTTCTATTCACTGTTCCGTAGTGCAGCCGTAGTCACATGTCTAAACCCTGTTAGATTATGACTTTCTTACACTCAAAACTTCCCCAGTGGCTTCTAACTGTACTGGGGAAGAAAATCCCAAGTCCTTATCATAGCCCAAAAGGTCCCACATGATCTGCCCCAACTATGTGTCTGAGCTCATCTCTTGTCACCCTCCTATTTTATACCATTCTTGCTTGATTTTTGAGGGTGCCAAGCATGCTCCTACTTCTAGGCTTTTAAACTTGCAGTTCTCTGCCTGGAATACTCTTTCCCTAGAAAATTTCATGACTCACTTTTTTACTTCATTTGTCTCTACAAGTATTACCTTATTAAAGAGACCTTCTGTCATATAAAATGGCTCACAGACATGTACGTACATGCACTTCTCATCAGTCTCCTCCCCTTTACTCTCTTGTATTTTTCCTCGTAGCATTTATCACCATGTGATTGGGTATATAATAGGAACTCAAATATTGGTGCAAATAAATGACTCCTTCAATACAAAATGTGTGAGAGGTACTGTAAAATTGGCACATAGTGTTATCACATCTTAATAGTAGCTTGTAGACAGAACTGTGGGATATATCTAGAAATCAACTTTTAGCCTATTGTTATTGACTTAGAGAATAATAAGCTCTTTAAATGATACCCTTAATGAAAATTGTCACATAATTTTCCTCTAAAGTCAGCTATATTTTTTAACAGATTCTTTATAGAATTCCTAAATCTGGGTTTTTGAAAAAAGAAATTAGTGACCATTTAAAATTGTTTGCTCTTTTCCCACTGCTTCTAGTGGACTAGCCTGAAAAAAAATAATTTTCCGTGTCTGTGTATATTTTATACCTTATAAAATGCCCTCTCTGAAATCATGGAGGAATTTAAGAAGGAGAAAATTGATAATCATACTTACTTAGTTTCTTTGGAATATTTGCATTTAGACACAACATCAGTAGCAGAAGCAAGACACAACCCGAGCATAGGGGAGGGAAGTGTTGGTGGGCTGACTGGCAGTTTGAGTGCAAGTGGAAGCCACATGGATCGAATAGGAGCCATCCGAGACAACCTGAGTGAAACGGCCAGCACCATGGCACTAGCTGGAGCCAGTATAACGGGGAGTCTGTCAGGAAGTGCCATGGTAAACTGTTTTAACAGGTGTGTGTTTTGGTTTGGTTTGGTTCTGCCTTCTGGTAACTACAAATTACTGATTAGGTGAGAATTTTGAACATAAAGCATGATGATTATATATAACTCTACTATGTCGAGGTTCAAAATAGTACTGTTAAAAATGAAATTTGGGGCCAGGTGCAGTGGCTCACGCCTGTAATCCCAGCACATTGGGAAGCCAAGGCAGGTGGATTGCCTGAGCTCAGGAGTTCGAGACCAGCCTGGGCAACACGGTGAAACCCCATCTCTACTAAAGAAATATAAAAAATTAGCCGGACTTGGTGGCATGCACCTGTAGTCCCAGCTGGTCGGGAGGCTGAGGTAGGAGGATCACTTCAGCCTGGGAGGTGGAGGTTGCAGTCAGCCGAGATCACACCATTGAACTCCAACCTAAGTGACAGTGAGACCCTGTCTCAAAAAAAAAAAAGAAAAGAAAAAAGAAATTTGGTGGTAGATTTCTAAGTCTAAGCAATAACATTCTGCCAATTTTTTCACTGTCCTTGTCAGATTTTGTATTATAAATCATTGCTGCAGCTGCTTCAATAGACATTGAAGCAAAGGCAATACTTAAGCCTAGATCTTACCTCTGTGGGTAACAACAGCCGGATGTTAGGAGATGGGACTTCGGCTGAGTCCTGGGGAACAGGTGGAGTCAGGACATCCAGGAATGTGTGAACTGGGACCGGGATCATCGGCTAGGGTCCTTTTATGTATTAATGCTTGCTTACTTTGTTCTCACCAAGTGTTTTATCAATAGCCATATAGATAAGTAGGAAAAATTATCTTCCCCTGTTTCTCTTTAATTCACTACTTTTCACTTAGGCTTAATAGCCTTGCCTTTTTTAAATGTAGGGGAGAATACATGAATTAAAAGATAAATTAGACATATTTATCTTATTTTTCGGTAGTTTGCATTTTAAATAAAAACTCTTTGTTATAGTGGTATATATTACCTCTTTTTAAAAAGGCAAATGTTGGCTGGGTTCAGTGGCTCACACCTATAATTCCAGCACTTTGGGAGGCCAAGATGAGAGGATAGCTTGAGGCCAGGAGTTTGAGACCAGCCTGGGCAACATAACGAGACCCTGTCTCTAAAAATATATATAAATAAATAAAATATCAAAAGGCAAGTGTTATTTATAGAGCCATTTTTTAATATAGATGCCCAGGATTTCTGGATTCATTGGTCTGTCATGTTTAATGATTAATACTGTATTCTAACTTTGTGTTTTGCATTGAAACATTACAAAGTGCTGTATCCTGAGTGAGAATAATGGAGTACATTTAAGTGAAAATCCTTTGTGTCTTTTTTTTGTTATTTTATTACTACTTTACTTGGCAGACAGCTAATTTTTCCCATTTTATTTGGATGACTGGTACTATGCAGTGTGCTGCAGTAGAATTTAAATTAAATAAAAGGAAAATTTTAAAAAATGGTTCCTAAAATAGCTTCTGGTTACTGGGGTTCTTAACTGAATTATTTAAAGATACATATTCCAATAGTGCTGATATTAAATATAATTTTGGTGATTTCATACCCCCCCTTTAAGGTTGGAAGTACAAGCAGATGTACAGAAAGAACGGTACAGTCTAAGTGGAGAATCTGGCACAGTCAGCTTGGGAACAGTTAGTGATAATGCCAGCACCAAAGCAATGGCAGGATCCATTCTGAATTCCTACATCCCATTGGACAAGTAAGGAAAAAACTGTTATAAAATCGAAAGTATTTTTAAAATTAATTTAAAAGGAATAATTCCTATCATTAGACAGATTACCAGTGAAAAGTGATTACCAACTGTTAAATTCTCTGAGAAAAGGAAACAGTGAGCTGTCCAGAGTAGGCACATCTATATAGATCATAAAGTGGATTTGTGGTTACCAAGGGCTGGGAGAGGGAAGAATGGGAACTAACTGCTAATGGGTTCAAGATCTCTTTTTGGGATCATGAACATGTTCTGAAGTTAGGTAGTGGTGATAGTTGCACAGCTCTGATCACAACTAAAAATCACTGAATTGTACACTTTAAACAGGGGAATTATATCTGAATAAAGCTGTTCTTTAAAAAAAAAAAAGTAGCATAGTGTCTAGAACAGCATAAGCAATAAATGTATTTACTACTATTTTTAAAAATTGAAGCATTAGAAAGAGTTCTCTTATATCGAGTACATTCTTTAAGTAGACATGTCCTGTGTTAAGATGTTCTCATAGCTTATGTATAGTCTGAATTTTCCACACAGAAACCCTGCCCCCAGTCATCTGAACAAAAAGAAGTCAGCAATTATGTTTGTATTTGTTACTCTTATATTTCAGAGAAGGCAACAGTATGGAGGTGCAAGTAGATATTGAGTCAAAGCCATCCAAATTCAGGCACAACAGTGGAAGCAGTAGTGTGGATGATGGCAGTGCCACCCGGAGTCATGCTGGTGGTTCATCCAGTGGCTTGCCTGAAGGTAAATCTAGTGCCACCAAGTGGTCCAAAGAAGCAACAGCAGGGAAAAAATCAAAAAGTGGTAAATTGAGGAAAAAGGGTAACATGAAGATAAATGAGACAAGAGAGGACATGGATGCACAGTTGTTAGAACAACAAAGCACGAACTCAAGTGAATTTGAGGCTCCATCCCTCAGTGACAGTATGCCTTCTGTAGCAGATTCCCACTCTAGTCATTTTTCTGAATTTAGTTGTTCTGACCTAGAAAGCATGAAAACTTCTTGTAGTCATGGTTCCAGTGATTATCACACCCGCTTTGCTACTGTTAACATTCTTCCTGAGGTAGAAAATGACCGTCTGGAAAATTCCCCACATCAGTGTAGCATTTCTGTGGTTACCCAAACTGCTTCCTGTTCAGAAGTTCCACAGTTGAATCATATTGCTGAAGAACATAGTAAAAATGGAATAAAATCTAATGTTGATTTATATTTTGGTGATACACTAAAAGAAACAAATAACAACCACTCACATCAGACAATGGAATTAAAAGTTGCAATTCAGACTGAAATTTAGGCCCATAAATGCTGCAAAATAATTACCACTGTACAACCGTGTTTGGAGCTGGTTGAACTACATGTGACTTCTTAAGTTTCAGGTTACAGCAAAAGCCAGGTTTCATTATCATAATGCAGATACATTTTCTGTGTTCAGCAAGGCATTGTGTGTCATGTGGATCTTAGTTACCAAACTATGAAATGAAGGCTTTAAAAGTGCATTATTTTAAGGATAATAAATTTGAAGAGCAAAGCACGTTTTGTGTGTTTGCCACAAAACATTGCTTGAAGCACATACTTAGATAGAAATTGATCTTAATTTATAATCAATATAAAATACTAATGCAATTCTACAGCATTCAAATGAAAACTTGAGGCTTTAGGGATAAGTGGTTAGTGATATTTTATTGAAACCACTAAGAGATAAGTTTAAAGGAACTGCATAGGTTACTCTCAGTATATGATACTCTTTGTAACATTTCTATTTATATCTGGGTATAAATTTCATTTTTTTTCTTCATATGCAATGTGGTTATATAAAGCTTAAAGCAGCTCATTTGCTACCATTTGGATACTTAGACACTTTGAGCAAGATTGTGGCAGTTTTTGCACAACTTTGAAATAGAAATACGTGGTACTCTATCTTGTATATTGTTGATGCCATCTTAGAGGAAAAATGTAAAGGTAAGTAATTAAGCATATGACAGCAACAAATAAGATATATAAAACTACAAAATAAAGTCCCATTAGGTTATAAGTATTACAAAAAAACCACCTTTCTCTAAGGGGAAATTTGTACCCCATTGATTCTTGGTGCCTTTGGGTTTGACTGGGTTTTAATGGCCTAGTTATTTGAGGATTTTGCTGTGTTGTTTTCCATGTCTTCTCTGGTCACCTTGGATTATATAGAAAAATACAGGAAATAGATAAACATGAATGTGATTAATAATAATGCTGAAAAAGTATTAGCCTACCAAAGACACACTCAGGCTTTAGTGAATAACTTTACATAACCTCAATTTTTAACACATGCGTATCTTCTCCAACCATGAAATCAAAGCACGGTGCAGAGCTTGTACCAAGTACAAAAGGTCCATGTATGATTAGCATTATTTTCTTTTGGTTTTGTTTATGGACAATGTTCAGCTGACATAAGCAGAAGTTGGCCAAAATACTGCCTGTACTGTTAATTTCCTGTATAATTCACTTAAATAAAAGCAGGTTAACCTCAATGATAGCAGTTAAAATGTTCTATCTTATGTATTTCTTTTAAGTATTACCATTATGGTGCTACTGAGCGTTTTCTTTTGGTAAAAAGAAAAATGCCATGGGCTGCAGTCTTCTTCCATCACTTTTCCCTACCAGGTCCATTAATATGCTTATAACACTAGTGCCAGTTATTTTATTTGATAATGCTTATGGTATTTGTATATTTGTTTGCATTCCAATTTTGTTTAATGAGTGTGTAAACTGCATACGTTAAATAAATGTAAATACTAATGTATTGCTGCCTTCTGGTGTGTGTACAAGTGTTTTATTATAAGAATGGGAATATTCATTGGCCCTGTGGTAGTGTTCATAAATATTGCAAGCCTTTGTGATTATTCTGCCTTTTGGTCTCAGCCCAAAGGAAAGCATTTGCTGAACTTTTCAACAGTGTTAGAAACTACCCTTTTTTCCTGTCTAATTCCTGCTTTTCCACCAGAAGAAAAGATGCCATATACATAAACATAATTTTTTTGAGTAAATTGGTTGAATTTAACTTGAGTAAATATATGTATCATTAAATTGTGAAGAGAAATCAGTATTATAAATCCTCATCTTTGAAAAATGGAAAGGTCAGCTAACTTGGGAAAAGGGGAAAAAAGTAAAAAGATCTTAAAAGACTGTTTTAAGAGATTCTATTCTAGCAACATTAGATTATGAAACTGGAGCCATTTAAATTCAAGCTAATTGTAATCAGATGCTTTCTATTCTTGTAGCCTCTGTAAAATGCGTAGATGGTTTTTCTGTTTCTCTGGTATATAGTTAATACTTGATGAAAATAATTTTTTTTTGTTCTTTTTTTTTTTTTTTTTTTTTTTGAGATGGAGTCTCACTTTGTAGCCCAAGCCTGGAGTGCAGTGGTGCGATCTTGGCTCACTGCCCCCTGGGCTCAAGCAATTCTCGCGCCTTAGCCTCCCAAGTAGCTGGGATTACAGGCGAACATCACCACGCCTGGCTAATTTTTTTGTGTGTTTTAGTAAAGACAGGTTTCACCATGTTGCCCAGGGTGGTCACAAACTCCTGAGCTCAAGTGATCCGCCCACCTTGGCCTCCCAAAGTCCTGGGATTACTGGCGTGAACCACCATGCTCGACCAAAATAATCTTCTGAATATGTTGACTGCCTTCTTGACATTTCTTTAAAAGGCTGAAGATGAAATGGAAAGCTAAATGATCTTTAGAGGAACACAGCAAAAATAGTGCCCTATAGGAGGCTGGTGCATTCATTCACCCTACACCTTCTGGTGATACTCCCAACCAGTATCACTTCAGTCTCACCTTAAAACTAGCTTCAGAAATTCCTTGTCTCCTGGATCCTTCAAAGTTGGATTAATTTAGGACCAAGCCAGTTTTCCCTGGAGCTCAACTCTGGGCTAGCCTCGAACAAGAGATACCTCCAGGGTATTCAAAATAAACCTTAACTCACTGAAATCTTGTTAAAACTCTTTGTACCTTAAAGCCTGTTGGAAAAATCATCTGGTAATGAGAGAAAAGAAATACAAAGATTATAATAGTATATCCTACTGTTGATCATGTAGACCACCAATTTAACTGGTAGATTCACCTCAGTGTACAAATGCCCAGCTTCAGAGCACTGAATTAGTTAGCTTTTTATATTAAATGCACATAATCCACCACTCCTAACTTATTTTGCTGGAAATTGTGTTAATTTGTAAACATGTAAGGCTTTCCCTAGCCTGTTGTCTAGGTAAACGTATAGACCATTCACCAAAGGATAAAGTATATGTTGAAAACCGTCAGAGCTATTAATTGCTACATGACATGAGCAAAAGAAACTCCTGCTCCACAGATTGTTTTGCCTTTCCATTCAGAGTCAGCACGCTTCTTACAGATTCTAGTCTGTACTTGGATCTGAGGAAAAAAAATTCTTTTCTCAAGGCTACATTTCATATGGTTCCTTTTAATGGATTTGTTGTTTCATTTATTTCCTTCACTAGAGTATGAGATATCATTGCTAACAGCCAGTGTTTACATACTGGTTGATTTTTGAATGCCAAAAATAGTATTTTACACTTGGGGAGAGTTATGTTATTTAGGGTGGCTATTATTTAATAGATGGATATGAAAAAGTTGGCAGTTTTAAAATTTAGTTCAAATTGAATCACTGTACATCATATGCTAGTCAGAATTTTTGTGACTTCTACCAATTTATTCATTCAACAAAGTAGATGCTGGAAATAACAACATAGTACCAAATAAACACCCTGGCTTCAGAAGGCTTATATTAGAATTTGGAGGATACGGCCGGGCGCGGTGGCTCAAGCCTGTAATCCCAGCACTTTGGGAGGCCGAGACGGGCGGATCACGAGGTCAGGAGTTCAAGACCATCCGGGCTAACACGGTGAAACCCCGTCTCTACTAAAAATACAAAAAATTAGCCGGGCGTGGTGGCGGGCGCCTGTAGTCCCAGCTACTCGGGAGGCTGAGGCAGGAGAATGGCGTAAACCCGGGAGGCGGAGCTTGCAGTGAGCTGAGATCCGGCCACTGTACTCCAGCCTGGGTGACAGAGCGAGACTCCGTCTCAAAAAAAAAAAAAAAAAAAAAAAAGAATTTGGAGGATACAAAAATAATAAACATGTACATGTAGCTTAAAATAATGGAACCAGATGTAAAATAACCAGATGATGGTTGCTATGAAAAATTTGAGGTGGGCACAATAAGAGTGACTGGGGTTTGGGGGAAGCAGTACTGTTTTATACAGGGCAAAACGGGAAAAGTCTCTGTTAGAAGACATTTGTGCCAAGATCTAAAGGAAATGAAGGAACCATGTAAACATACCTGGTGGATGAACATCTCAGAAGCATCTCCAAGGTGAGTTAGTGGACAATGTGGACATCATGATGTCTTGAAATCTGAGTTTGCTATCTAATAGTTCAAGTCTGCCACTGTTTTTTCCTTGGTGTCTTGACTGTCCTTGGCACTTTACATTTCCATAAACAGAATAACCTTGTTGTGTTTCACCAATTTTGATTGGGAATACATTGAATCTATAATTATCCCTATAGAAGTCTTTTACATCTTTTGTTAAAGTACATTCCCAGGTACTTGATATTTTTTATCCTATAATAATGATATATTTTTAAAATGTCGTTTCTTTCTTTTTGAGACACCTGAGTTTCACTCTTGTTGCGCAGACTGGAGTGCAGTGGTGTGATCTCACTTCACTGCAACCTCTGCCTCCTGGGTTCAGGCATTTCTCCTGCCTCAGCCTCCCGAGTAGCTGGGATTACAGGCGTCCCACCACCACACCCAGCTAATTTCTTGTATTTTTAGTAGAGAAGGGGTTTCATTATGTTAGCCAGGCTGGTCTCAAACTCCTGACCTCTGGTGATCCACCTGCTTCGGCCTCCCAAAGTGCTGGGATTACAGGCGTTAAGCCACCACGCCCGTCCTCATTTTCTGTTCGTAACTAATAGTATACAGAAATACCATTGATTTTGTATAACAATTTTGTATCGGTGAATCTTACTCTTTTAATTCCAATGGTTTATCCCCAGATTCTTTGGGATATCACTGTACAGTAATTTTGAATATTTGTATTAAACACTTTTACAGTGCTTTGAAGTGTCAAATACTTTCTGAGCACTTTTAAAATAGTAACTTACAGAAAAGCAAACATAAAAAATAATAAAAGAAAAATACAACTTATCAAGTTTACTTATATAACAAACCTGCAAATGTATCCCTGAACTTAAAAGTTAAATTAAAAACTAATATTAGGTTGACCTTGAACAGTGAATAGGGGTCATATAATTTAGAAAGGTGCAAAAGATAATTGTATATCAAATTATATATTAAAGTCTTAATTATCATTAGAGTTGGTTCAAAATAAAATACTTATTCCTCAGAACAACTCTGAAGGAGGTATTATCTTCATTACAGATGGAGGTAACTGAGGCACAGAGATATTAAGTAATTTGCCTGGGTTGCACAGCTGCTAAGTGGTAGAGGTGGTATTCCCATTGTTTTGGTTTTTTTCTCTTAGATCATTGCATCATTTATTTATTTTTCTGGCCTTTTGCACTGGCCAGGACTTCTAGTGTATACTTCTGAATAGCAGTGGTTATAGGGGGCATTGTTGATTTGTTAACCTCAAAGGGAAACCTTTCATCATTTCAGCTATTATTTGTCGCACATATATTTATAGGATATCGTTTATTGAATTTAGTAAATTATCTTCTAACTCCTAGTTTGCCAAGAGTTTTTACCTTGGAAAATATGTTGAATTTTATTGGCTGTTTATTTGGTGGGGGGAGCATCTGCTATATAATTGTGATTACTTTGATATGTTAATGTGGTGAATTTGATTCTTCAAATGTTAACCTAGGGCAGACTTCAGTGATCAGAGTATGTGAGATTGGAATGATGTCTTCCTCGAATGTTTGGTAGAAATTGCTATTAAGACTGTCTGCATTTGAATTGTTTGTTTTTTAGTACAAGAGAGAGCCAGGTTTTCAGGGTTAGTAAGCAGCTCATTTTCATCTATATGAGCAGTAAGATAAGGCAGTCTCTGCTCTGTAAGAGTTGATTAATTCTAGAATGTGTGGGCTGGCTGGTGACAAGATAGTCTTGCTTTCGCTTTTTTTTTTTTTCTTTCTAGCCTTTTGCCTAAATAGCACTGGAGCACATACTTCTGCCACTTTTTGTCCTGCATGGAGGTAAAATATAGACATTCATAACACTGTGTGTTCCAGGTATTAATACCTCCAGATTCTTAATTCTGTATTCAAGATATTAGGAGAACAAATCTTAAACTCTAGTCTCATGAGGGCAGGGACCTTGTCTTTCCTTTTATTTTTTCTATACTTATAGTATTTATATAGTATATATAAAGGTATTTATATAGGAAATTCTGATGGGACAGAACAACAACTGAGCAAAGGGAATGAGAATGTTTGTGGACTCAGGGTTGATAACCAGTCACTTCATAATATTGTACAGTAAAATAAGTTGTTTGAAACAATACAGTGGCTGAAAAGACAGTTAACTTTTAACAAGGTTTTATACCAAATACGTTAAGTTTACAAATACTCTATCATGTATGACAGCCATTGGAACCTAATTTCCAGGGTTAATATAGCCAAGACATTTTAACTTTGCTTTTGGGGGCTTTTTGTTGCTTTTTTGCTTGTTTAAAGAAAATGTAATACTTTTAACTAGATAAAGAAATTACAGTTACTTTAGAGGTATCATGAACTGATGTTTTAGAGACTTTCTATTTTGAAAGCTTAAATAAAATGCGCACAAACAAATTATTTCCCCATCCTTTTTTCCTTACCTTTCTGTGTTTTGTTCTCCCCTTCTCTTCTCTGCCTCTTTCCCTCATTATCTTCCCCCATAACCAGTGCAAATGACAAAATGTGTGTGATGCCAGTTTTCTCCATGTTCATAGTCATATACAATGCATATGTACGTTAATTTTCTTCATTTTTTTCTCAGTAATATCTTTGGGAAATCTGTCCAAGTCAACTGTATGACTCCAATTCATTCTTTTTAATGGCTGCCTAAGAATTCTGTAGTATAAATGTGCTGCAGTTATTCAGACATTCTCATATTGATGAGCATTCACTTTGTTATTTGTTGTTTCTTTCTTCAATATAAAACACTGCAGAAAACATTGTAATACTTACATCCTTATATTCTGGTACTTCTAAGTATGGGAGATAGATTCAAGGAACTCAAATGACTAGGTTAAAGTCCATGTATATTGAATTTTTAAAAGGTTACCAGATTGTCTCCCAAAAAGGCTGTCACAATTTACAATTTGCTAACAATACAGGAGTTCCCTTTTCCCTGCATTCTACTAACGATAGGTATTAGAGCTTTACAAATTTTTAAACTGTTTGGTGTAAAGTAATATCTATTATCTAATGTTACATTTTCCTGACTAGTAAATGTGTATATCATCTTGTGTTTTCTTTTTTTTTTTTTTGGCCTAGGAGGTGGAAGATGGTATTTGAATTTGCTGTTCTTTAAATTGGCTCTTACATCCTTTGTCTATTTTTATTTATTTTTATTGTTTTCTTGTCAGTTTGAAAGGTATTTTGGCCAGGTGCAGTGGCTCACTTTGGGAGGCTGAGGCAGGAGGATTACTTGAGGCCAGGAGTTCAAGACTAGCCTGGGCAACATAGTAAGACCCCATCTCTGTTAATAAATAAAAATGAAAATAGGGCCGGATGCAGTGGTTCACACCTATAATTCCAGCTACTTGAGAGGCTGAGGCAGGAGAATAGCTTGAACCCGGGAGGCAGAGGTTGCAGTGAGCTGAGATCATGCCACTGCACTCCAGCCTGGGCAACAGAGCAAGACTCTATCTCAGAAAAATAAATTAAAAAAAAAAAAGAAACATATCTTTATACTGTAGCTGTTAATAGTTTGACTCTTGTATTTTTCTCCACATACGTCATTTGACTATTTATTAGCATTGTGTGTGCATTCTATTTTATCCTTAAATAAACTTTTAATTTTTGAATATTTTTAGATTTACAGAAAAGATGCAGATAGTTCAGGGTTTCCACATACTCTTTCCATTTTTTTTTCTGCAATATGAAACCTGTTGTGTGTCTTTAATTGTAATATTTTAGACCTTCTGGTCATGATTAAGCTCTCCTCTCTTTCTAAATTATACTTGTAGTCTCTTTGGGTAGTTTGTAGTGAGATTTTGAATTTTTCATATTTTTAAAAATCTATCCTCAGTTTATCTTAGCATTTAGTGTAATATAAAGGTCCAGTTTTACTTTCTTCCAGATGGAAAGCCATTTGTGATGGCACTATTTTTAAAGTAATCTTTCCTTTTCCCAGTAATTTGAATACCGTGTTTACGCTAGAATCCATTTCTAGATTTCTGCCAAAAAGTCTGCTGGGATTTTGACTGAAATACCATTGATACCTATTTATCAATATGAGGAAAACTGGCATCTTAACAATATCAAGTCTTCCTATCCATGAATACAGTATATCTGTCCTTTCAGTTTTTAAATTTCTCTCAACAGTGCTTTATAGTTTTCAGTGTACAGATCTCTTAAAAATACCAATTTATGATTACATTCATTACTAGTATACAGAAATAAAATAATCTTTGTATATTGATCTTGAATCCTACGACCTTGTAAATCAAATTAGTTTTAGTAGTTTTTTTGTAGATTCTATGGACTTTTTTTTTTTTTTTTTAAGTAGAAGCCTTGCTCTGTTGCCCAGGCTGGAATGCAGTGGCTTGATCTCAGATCACTGCAACTTCCGCCTCCCGGGTTCAAGCAGTTTTCCTGCCTCAGCCTCCAGAGTAGCTAGGATTACAGGCGTGTACCACCACGCCTAGTTAGTGTGTGTGTGTGTGTGTGTGTGTGTGTGTGTGTGTGTGTGTGTTTTAATACAGAGTTTCGCCATGTTGGCCAGGCTGATCTTGAATTTCTGACCTCAGATGATCCGCCTGCCTCAGCCTCCCAAAGTGCCAGGATTACAGGCATGAGCCACCCTGCCAGGCCTCTGTAGGGTTTTCTTCATAGATAATTGTGTCTGCAAGTAAAGAAAGGTTACTTCTTTTCCAATCTGGATGCCTTTTATAACGTTAACCCCTTCTGGCTTCTACCTCTAGTACAGTGTTAAATAGAAAGGGTAAGAGGACATCTTTACCTTGTTTCCACTCATGGGGTGGAGGTAGTCTTTCGGCCTTCCTCAGTTTTTATCCCTCCTGGCAAGTTCTTGAAAAACTCAAGTAGGTGGCCTTATCAGGATTGATTGGAAAACCGCAGAGTTTGCCTCTTAAGTTATTCACTACTTTGGGTGATTTGCTTTTCCCCACCCCACTTCGTTCATTTTTCACAATTGAGATACAGTTTGCATACTATAAAATTCACATTTTAAAGTGTACAATTCAGTGTTTTTACAAGGTTGTACAACTGTTACTAATATCTGACTCCAGAACATTTTCGTCACCCCAGAAAGAACCCTTTACCCATTAGTAGTCAGTTCCCACTTCCCCTTCCTCTCAGTCCCTGGCAACTACTAATTTACTATCTCTATGGGTTTGTCCATTCCGGACATCTCACATAAATGGAATAATAAAATGTGGCCCTTTGTGTCCCGCTTCTTTCACTTATTACTTTCAAAGTTCATCCAAGGGACAGCATGTATCACTACCTCATTCTTTTTTATGGCTGAATAATATTCAGTTGTATGGATATGCCACATTTTTGTTTATCCATTCATTAGTTGATGGACATTTGGGTTGTTTCCACTTTTTGGCTATTATGAGTAGAACTGCTATGAACATTTGTGTACAAGCTTTTGTGTGAACATATGTTTTCTACTTTCTTTCAGTAATAGGGGTTGCAGAATTATTGGATCAAAATGGCAACTCTCTGTTTAAGTTTTTGAGGAGCTGCCAAACTTCCAAAGCAGCTGCACCATTTTACATTCCCATCAGCAATGTATGTGGTTTTTAATTTCTACACATCCTCACCAGTACTTACTATTGCCCACCTTTTTTATCGTAGCCACCCTAACAAAATCTTTGCCCTTGTTTTAGAACAAGTATGAATTAGGATCAAAATTATGTTTATTGAAGTAGTCGTCCCAATCCACTGCTTAATTACAGAAAATTATTGGTCCTGTTTTGCCAGGCACTGTGCAATTCCAGCACAGCAGTTTGGGAGGCTGAGACAGATGGATCACTTGAGGTCCGGAGTTCAAGACTAGCCTGTCCAACATGATGAAACTCCATCTCTACTAAAAATACAAAAATTAGCCAGGCGAAGTGGTGCACACCTGTAATCCCAGATTCTTGGGAGGCTGAGGCAGGAGAATTACTTGAACCTGGGAGGCAGAGGTTGCAGTGAGCCGAGATTGTGCCACTGCACTCCAGCCTGGGTGATAGAGCAGGACTGCGTCTCAAACAAAACAAAGAACAAAAAACAGCTGATACAAAAGGGACACCCTGGCCTTTTTAAAAATAAAAACAAATTGGTCCTATTTTACAGATGGGAAACTGATACAAAAGAGATCTAATGGCAGGTAGTAAGATTAAATTTTAGGCTATTTTTGAACTTGGGTTACTATTAAAAATAGAATATTAATTCAGGTTGCTTTGTAAGTCTCCTGTCTGGTTTGTGTTTCCTGTACTGTGAAGCATACCTGCAGTGGCAGAATTTTTCTTACCAAGTTCCTTCCTTGTGCAATGTGGTACTGGAAATTCTACAGTAAAGTAATCCAGTCACACTGAGCTCTTCCTTCTCATTGACCTGAGTCTATTTCAAAACATGGCCTAGGTTTTACCTCTTCCTGAAATGTTTTCGAGTAACCCTGTTTGGCCCTTTAACACTTGAACATTTCATTGATGCTGTTTTCTCCTAGGAGAGTCTCTTGCACTTGGTGTTACTGCCAGTTTTTTTTCCAAATGAAGTATGAACTCATTAAAAGCAGGGGCTATCTTTTTAAAAGTGTATCCCCCACAATACTTATTCAGAGCGTCATAAATAGTGTCATTCACTGGCAGTGCTTATGCAATTCAGATGTTAATTATTGCATCCTCAGCTTCTATGCCAGTAGATCATAAATTCTAACTTCCCTAAGCATCATAAGAGAGATTTTTAGATTTCCAACCCCCTAGATTGTTAAGATTCTCAAGTGACTCTGTGCAAACATTTCAAGAACTACTGTTTGAGAAATATTTAGAGAGTCATTGTAAACATTTCTGTAATAGGAACTTCCTAATCTGAACTGTGGCGACAAGAACACAAATGGGGCAGTGTCCTCTGGATTCATTTATTCAGCAAACTTTACTAAGCATCCATTAGCCTATACCAGACTCTGGACTTAGTGTATTGGTTCATCCTCAAAACAATGACAGATTGGAAAATAAAGATGCTATTGCAAACATTCTCTGTAGCCCAAGTTGTGGGGTAACCTCTTGGCTGTTGTACCATGACTGACTAATTTCCAGGAGATGGCACCAGAGGTCCAAGACTAACTGCTTCTCTCCATATTAATATTGCTATTGGAGGGATCTTAATATGTGCCTCTTCTCCAGTAAATAACTATTAAGGTGTCCATACTATTTGAAAAGAGGTTTCTTATGTTTTTCTAACACATAGAGGAGATCATTATACTTAAGAAAGCAGTTAGACACATGGAAGGAAAAATAAGGTGCTTATCAAATAACAGAAGGCATTTTACATTAACCACATAAACCAGTAACCCCAAATGGTAGGAAGATACCCCATTTTGCAGACGAGGAACCTGAAGACTGCAAGGTCATACAGCTCCTAAGTAGAGCTGGGATTTGATACCAGGTGTATCTGATGCCAAAGTCTGTGCTCTTAAGCAGTTTCCCAGAGGAAAAGGAGAGCTGCTGAAAGTCTCTTGCTTTTCATTGATTCTTCTGATATCAATTGACTTTCAGCCACTTCTTTGATTTTTGGCAAAAGGCATCAAAATCTATAAACTCGGCTGGGTGCAGTGACTCATGCCTGTAATCCCAGCACTTGAGGAGGCTGAAGCAGGAGGATCGCTTGAGGCCAAGAGTTTGAGACCAACCTGGGTAACATAATGAGACCCTGTCTCTACTTTAAAAAAAAAAAAAAAAAAAAAAAAGCCGAGCATGGTGGTGTACGCCCGTAGACTCAGCTATTCAGGAGGATGAGGCAGAAGGACTGCTTGAGCCCAGGAGGTTGAGGCTGCAGTGAGCCATGATTATGCCACTGCGCTCCAGCCTGGGCAACACAGCTGAGACCCTGTCTCTAAAAACAAGCAAAAAACCTATAAACGTGACAAAATTCATAGTACTCTAGAGATAGATTTCTCCTTACAGACATCCCTTGATAGAGCTCAGGCAGGAGAATTCTGTGACTTGCACATCGGTTTTTAGGGAGTCCTTTTGGTCTGAGTGGTACCTACAGGCTAATAGGAAAGTGAAACAAATTCCGACTACACACTTTGCTCCATCCTCTTCCTAGAGAGCAAAACCCATGTGTTAGGAAAGAAACTATAAGAAAATACGTTTGAAATCACTTTAACAACATGCTGTGCCATAACTCATGCTTAATCTCTGCACATAACATAGAATCAAGCCTTCTGAACTACTTCCTGGGAGGCCTCTAGTGAATAGTATACTACCAATAGGCATCACCACTTGGTAGGATAAAGGGAGTTTTCACGAAGATGCCTAAGTGGAAATGAAGAGGTTAAGCTTAAAAGCTCCATGTCTTTGAAGCTTTCCTGACAAATAACAAATTCTCAATATATCTATCACTTTGCAGTCCCAACTTGTAGAGGCCTTTTCATTTTAAGATCTTGCTCATGAAGGAGGCACTCTCTGAATTTGCCTAGATTATGGCTCACTCTGAGCAGTTAAGAAATATAATAGCCTGTCTAGACTCAGTATCATAGCTGTCCTTAAGGTTTGCTTTCTTTGCCTTCCAAATTTCACCTTTTCCCTCAAATCCCAGATAGCAAAAGGGCCAAACCAGTCAGTTTGTCAGCATTTCACAATACACAATATCCTTATGTGTGTTCTTATTTGGAGTTCAATATAAGTGAAACGATTTAGATGAGATGATCTGTAACAATTCTCTCCAGGCTACAATGTAATACAATTCTATGACTAAGAAAAGGCTGCTGGGGGCTGGGCGCGGTGGCTCACGCCTGTAATGCCAGCACTTTGGGAGGCCAAGGTGGGCGGATCACGAGGTCAGGAGATCGAGACCATCCTGGCTAACACGGTGAAATCCGGTCTCTACTAAAAAATACAAAAAATTATCTGGGCGTGGTGGCGGGTGCCTGTAGTCCCAGCTACTTGGGAGGCTGAGGCAGGAGAATGGCATGAACCCAGGAGACGGAGCTTGCAGTAAGCCAAGATCATGCCACTGCACTCCAGCCTGGGTGACAGAGCGAGACTCCGTCTCAAAAAAAAAAGGCTGCTGGGTTTGATCAAGGATGTTGAGAGGAGTTTTAATTCAATAGTGATGGGAGGCAGAAGCCAAAATTCCTTCAAAAAAGGATTCAATGAGAGGTGGGGAAAATGGAGAATCATTTTATTTTTCATTTTGTCTTGTAAACAAAGTTATCCAGTTTTGAAAGCAATGGTATATGGAAAGATGGAAGGTTGAGAAGGACTTTTCTTTAGGTGAGGAATAGCTACATAGGTTTATAGGCTGACAGGATGGCAGCAATGAAAAGGGAGATATGAAAGAGAAGGTATTATTCTCAGAGGAGAGACCTAGAAGAAAAGGGAGGGATAAGATCAGGGGTCAGCATTAGAGAGGGGTAAGACTACTTTCAGAGAGGAACAGTTGGAGGCAGAGGATCTGGTGATGAGTCAAGAGGAGGGGAAGCTGATTGGAGCAGTCCTATGGGATGGTCCATTACTTCAGTTAAGATCAGGAGGCTGAGGGTGACCATGGAAGCATGTGTTAACAACTCCAGAGGCCAGACATTAAGAGGCTGGACATAGGAGGTGTGGAATCCTGCATTCAAGATCTGCACACAGGGAACTTTCACATTGCCCACGAGCCAGAAATAGTAATGATATTAGTCTCTTAAAAGTGTGCAATTTAGGAAGTATTTTCATGTTATTTTGCAACAAACCTGTCATCCCAGATGATATTTACTTAACATTTAAAAATAAGCAAACTTAAGCCCAGAGTGATTGTGATTTGCTCGGATGTTTTACACCTAGTAAATAATTGTCACACAGTTTTAATTCAAGGGCTTTTAGTTTCTTTCCTTTCCTTTTCTAACATTTTGTCTTTCACCCTTTTTGTCTAGAAACTTTGTTCATAAAGTCCCTAAGGCATGAGTTAAGCTCTGATGATTAAATAACCCACACTCTGTATGGAATTACTTTTGAGACTTTTCTCCTTCCAGATACACAATTTACAGCAAACCAATTAGATATAACAAGTGCTGACATTCCACTAAAATACTTTAGGTAATATATGTACCCACAAATATAATTATAAAATTACTAAGCATCATTCATTCAGTGAATAACTTACTGAATCTATTATGCCAGGCATTTTGCTGAGCACTGTGGGAAACAGAACTGAACCAGATATTTTATGTCAGACAAGTAAACTCAAAAACACCAAAACAATGTGGGTAAGACATCCTGTGCAAACGCAGTTAATCTTGGGTGAGTGTTCCATGTTTGTGTAATGAAATCTCTGCCAGGATGAAATATTAGATATGGGGACTGAGAGCAAGGAAAGTTTAGAAGCCCAGGTTTCTTAGGCCAGTGTGTGAATGCTGGTACCTTTTTTGGAACTATGGGATAAGTGAAGTCTGAGTTTCAGGGAACAGAGTTCCATTTAGGGCATGTATAGTTACAGTATCTGAGACATCTGTGTAGAGATGAACAGTTTGAAGTTGGCTTTACAAGTCGAAGCTCAGGAAAGATTTAAAGGCTGAAAAAAGAAGAGATACAGAAACAGACTGAGAGGTTAAGTGTTTGGGTATAGTACAAACAATAAAAATCTCAGTGGCTTAACAAAAAAAGCATAAGCTTGTTCATTCTGTGTGTCCAATATGGACTGGCAGAACCCTGCTTCAAACCAGCATTCAAAGAACCAGGCTGACCAAGCCAGTCATCTTGTAACTGCACTGACTGCAACAGGAGGCCTTGTCACTGTAGCAAGGGAAAAGATCAGGGAGGGTTTGGGGCCAGATCTTGCATACTTTGGCTCAGAAGTGACAACATCACTTTTACCTAAACCCTACTGGCAGAAGTGGTCATGTGGCCCCAACCAATTACAAAGAGGCTGAAAAGTACAATCTTGTGTATGCCCAGAAGGGGAAGAAAACCAGGTCTTAGTTAAGAGTAGAATGCCAGAGTATAATTAAAATTGTGATATTTTCTGCCATTTTATATGCAGCATGCAATTTTCTGTTCTATCCAGCTATCACACAAGCCACATGTTCCAGTAATATTAAGATTCATGCAGTTCTCTGAACATGCCAAGTAACTTCACACTTTCATTCAACCTGCACCTTCAATATGCACTTTGATACCCTTGTATCTTGTTTCCTCTGCCTGGCACATCCTTTTCTCTTATCCATATGACATACTCAAGCTGTGGAAGAACTGTGCCCCATAAGAAACTTTTCCTAACCCTCTCTCAGGCAGGCCTGGGCATTCCTCTTGCTCTGTGTTACCACTATAAATACCAAAATTGCCACTTTACATTCACTGATCTGCTTTTACTCATCTGTAGCTGTTAAGGAATAAGGACCTGAACCATTAGTCCATTCACATATTTAATATTTTCCATTACACAGCACAGAGTATATGAACTCAAAAGATAGACTGCCCAGGTTTGGATCTTGGAGAGCACTTGCAACATTTGTAAATCCTCATTAATTTATACAACCTTCTGTTCTATTGTTTCCTCATCTGTAGCAGAGTTATGAAGATTAAATTAGACAATGTGTGATAAGTGACACACAGTGCCTAGCACAAAGCTCAACAAAATCACCTATAGTTATTAATGTCACTGTGTCAGGCACCAAAAGAGAAAGTTCCCTTATGTCTCTAAAGTTAATTTCAAGTTGCTATGTATAGGAAAAGAGTGGTCCCATTTCTGTAAGTAAACTCCATACATAGGATACGTTTCTAACAATCCACCATTTACTTTTATAAAAATTCAGTCACATTAAAAAGGAGAAATTTTGTTTGAAGACTAAAGTCCTATTACAGATTTTTCACTTATGAACAAAGAAAGCAGTTTCAAAGAAAAATGGCACAGTTTGAAAGATACTGTTTACCCAAGATGAGTTAAAATATTCTGTAACTATAAAAGATTAGATAAAATAATAATGAATATGGAAATAGTAAACATGATACTAACTTTTATCTTCACTTCTAAGTGAATAAGAAAATGCTCCAGAAAGGGGGAACGCACTATAAACCGCAGCAATAAATGACAGTACACTGATGGAGATTGAAATTCCTTCACTTTGACCCAGTCAACAAAGGAGCTTTCAACATATATGAGTTCTTCATGTTCTTTTACAGTAAAGGAATAAATATAGTCATAAAAGCAGAAAAAGAAAGGGGGGAAAGGGGGACATTCAAATATTTGGTAAAATATGGAGGTAATAATTCAGATATAAATGCAGGCTTAGTTTGCTTTAATACAGTGGTTGATTTTTTGCTTATATAAGCAATATATAAAGGAAAGTAGCTTTTTAAAATCTAGTAAACAGTGGTAGAAATTTTTGGCAATTTTTGTTCTTACCTATTAGGCAATGTTTCCATATTAGAAAAAATAAATTCCTCTTATAGCTCTAAATATTTCATTTCTTGTTATAGACTTCAGTGTTGCATTTCATTTTAACTGACTGTAATCCACGAGTACTAGTACAAAATGGGATTTATGTGTATCTTAGCAGGATATGTGATATAATAATCACTGTTAATGACTTCCACTTTTAAAAAAGAATGTTAAAGAAATTCATTTCTATCAAACTTAAGAGGACTCCTTCAAGCCCAAAGAAATGCAGCTTAACTCAAAATTTTAACAAGTAATTAAAATAATATGTATATTATAAATTAAAATGCATTTTTAACAAGTTTCAAATATACTTATTTGGCTCTGGTACATAAGAAAATATTTACAACTAATAAAAAGCAGATTGTAGAATATACATGTTCTATGTAGGAAAATAAGTAAAATGTTTTATAGTGCAGACCAAAAGATCTTTTCTAGGTCAGGTTTTATCCATGCAACTCTGTTACAATACCATCTCATTAACATGCCTGGAACACGTACATGCATGGAAGAAATCTAATTATCTTGATTTAAAGCTCATACTGCCTTTTTAGGGCTTGTATATCTTCTAAAGTAAAATGGTTGTTTGGTGTGTCTGAAAGGTCCTTAAACAGCTGTTCAATTAGCTCCTCTTGGCCCTTGCTAATTAGTGTCAACATCATCTAAAAGCAGCAAAAAAAGAAAAAGAAAAAGAAACTATGTTAGCATAAGTAACATTTTTAAGTTACAGAAACCCTAATAAGACCAATCTCTATTAATAAAATACTTAGCCACTTACCTTAAACCTTTCTGCTTTACTCAGATATAAAAGATGCTGATACACCAGTGAGGGATCTTTTTCAATAAGATTATTTTTCAGAGACTGAATGAGGAGGAGGAATGTATCCCCTTCAAGTTTGTTACTTAACAACATCGGCAAATCTTTTGGTGCAGTGATGGCTAAAAGATGTGCACAGGCTTCTTTATCCTTCCTGGTACTGAGAGCATTTATAATCTGACCAAATTCATAGGCATTATTAGGCTTGGCTATCGGAAGTTTCTCAGGGTCTTCTGGTGACCCACTGCTTTTGTCTCCCTTCTCAGAAGCAAGGCATCCCGTGGAGACCTCCCCTGCGGGTCTTCCAGGCTCCTCCTCATTGCCTTCATTCACCTTCATGAGGTAAAAAAAACGCATTGTGACACTGAACCACAATCACCACACATACCCTAAGTACGTCTGTCAGAATGAGAATTGAAAACTACAAGTAGACTGTATTGTAGTCCAGTTCCAAGTGAAAAATTTGTAATAATTTTTTTTAGGAGGAGGAGTTTTAGGGTATAAGATCCAATTCATAAAAGTTTTAAAAAATTATTTGACATTGAAACTATGACAACAAAATTTAATTTTTAGACCTTCCCATAAATACAATTGTTGTATAAATGCCCATATCAGTTTTATCTCCTTTTCACAATAAATTTTAACAGAGAAATTAGCTTACATTGCTTGATTATCCTAAAACAGTTTTTTCTTCCTTCCTTAAAGAGAGAGAAAAAAAAAACTTTCCTAGCTTCTCTTACGTATTAGCCTCTTACTCTTAGTGGAAATGTGAGACTATAAATGGGGTATTAGCATTCATGAATGTACAGGGATTCACAGCCTAACATTCTTCCCTAATATTAGAGAAAAACATTTTAGTTATCTGAATCACAAAGGCAGTTTGATCCTGAGGTAGTTTGAGATCTCTGATGAGGTAGTCATATTTCAGAGTGCTAAAAAGGTCTGAATCAATCTGGAAAACCTCTATGAGGTGAGGTTTTCAGGGCCCCTGTAACAAAATCAGTCCCGTCAGGATTCTCCAGGTGTACCCTGAAGCAAAGTCAGTGGCCGTTGGTTCCCAGTGTACTTTGGAGTGGGAGCAGTACAGATGGAGGCCAAAGAAAGGAAGAACTGCAGTAACGCAGAGATTCCCAGTACCATCCATGGACCCACGTTGGGAAATACAATGGCTATCATTGCAAAGGAGACGTTTTGTTGCTGGTTAAAATTTTGTCACTGATCATCAGAATAAAAATAAAAAATTAAAAATGTTTTAGAACTCATAGGAATATGACCTTAGAATCCAGTCTGAGGTCCCCAAAAGAGTACTTTAAAAGATAATCAAATACAAATACCTCTTGAATCTCAATTTTCCTTCTCTCCTTTTCTTTGTTGAATGATGCTGTCTTATCCTTAAGATTAAGGAGTCTAGTTACCTCTTCCAGTTCCATCTTTGCCTCAATAATACTTGAGTCTAGTAGGAGAACTTTATTGAGATCAATTAAGCTTTTCTGATAATTCTGTAAGTAGGAAGACAAGAGAAAATAACTTTCATAAATAGAAGGAGCCTAGAGTAACCTGAGTGGGAGTGGGGTTGACGAAGTGAGTTGTGCAGTATGTGTGCAGGGTCCACTTTAATACCACTCTTATAAAGTGAGCCTAAGGGGTGAGTATGCAGCTGAAATATTATAACCCATAATACAGTGAACATCTACTATAAAAGAAAAAGCACAGGATCTGGAGTTAGAAAACGCAAGTTAAATTCTGTATCACCACAACCTTCCCAGTCCCTGACACATTAAGCACTTGTTGCTTGCTGAATGAATAAATGAAAGAATGAACTCATCCTTGTATTAGCACCTACTAGCAATGAAACTTAAACAAGATCCTACTTAACCTTTCTGGGCTTCAGTCTTCTCATCTTTAACATAAAGGGAACAAAAGCTCTATTCAAAGTTTCACAAGGCTGTACCAAGAAATAAATAAATGAATAAAAAGTGGCTTAAGCCTATAAAGGACTATGCAAATGGTAGTTATTATAATACTTTTGTTCCATAAAATCCTTCCAGGTTGTTTATTCTTTGAAATTGGCTAGAGTCAACATTTAATCTTCCATGAGTCACACAATACATTGAAGAAGTTGAGGGGAAAGAAAGGGCATTTAACAAGACATGACCACTGAATCTAGTAGCAGAGACAGATGCCCCAAAGTCAGTCTGTTGTGACAAGCTATGTTCTAAACTACAGACTAGACCCATGTTTTGAATAAACCAAACTGTGAAGAGGCAAAGAACTGCAAGGATGTGTAACCTCTTTAAGTATTCATGACACATCACTAACAGCATGCACAAGAGGCTGAGCACAGATAAGCTGAGCTAGTGATTATGTGACATTCCTGGGGGCCTAGCTGTAATCCCACATGCCTTTCCCCTCCCCCACAGCAACACACCAGAGCAAGAGGGATATATTTAAAGGGATAACCTTAAATCTGCTCTAATTTATAAAAGTAAATTATTTACAAAGTATAACAAATCTCCAGATACCACTGTCCTACACCAGCACTGCAACCTACTAGGGGGGAAAATGATACTGTATGTATATCCTAAGTGTTCTAGGCAGGGAGCCATACCTGAAAGGCAAGGGAGTGGAGCAGGAGGGCAAGCTGAGGAAGTAATACAAGCTAATTCTTACCATTTTAAGCATTTTACAAGTATTACTTTACTCTCACAACAGCCCTATAAATATTACCTTTTATTGTTCCCATTTTAAAAATGAAGAATGGGATGATCACGACAGCAATGACCAGAAAGTGGATGATTACACAGTGTGGAGCTCAAGGGAAAGGACTGGAAATAGAGACCTGTGAGCCACAGCCTTGGAAATGGAAGCTCAACACCCTAGGAGTCAATGGGATCATTTTCATGAATCCAGAAAGTCTCTGCCTAAAGAGCAGCCTGACTGGTTGGAAGAGACATAAGAAAACAAAAAGTGCACATTGACAAGTGTTAGCACTGCAGACAAGCATGAAGAGAGGGTAGAGTGGCAGCAAGGGCGTAGACAGAATTGGGCAAGGAGGCAGCTAAGAGGGGGCCAGGCTCATTCACTCACAGATGGTCTCTGAGCATGTCCATGTGCCAGGAGCTAAGAGGACCACGGACAAGACGAGGAAAGACAGACTTAGGCCTTGCATTTATGGAAGCTTACGTCCTATGAGGGGAAACAATTAAAAACATGTTAACAAATGAATAAATAATTACAGACTGTCATTGATGCCATGAAGAAAACTAAAGGTTGAGATGGATACTAACAAGAGAGCCTTCTTTTTCTACAGTTACAGGTGTCAGAGAAGTCAAGACCTGAAGAGAACCCAGCCATGCAGTGTAGAGGGAAGAGCAGAGCTCATACAAACAGAAAGTGTGTCCCAGCACATTGGGAGGCTGAGGTGGGTGGATCACCTGAGGCCAAGAGTTTGAGACCAGCCTGACCAACACAGCTAAACCTTGTCTCTACTAAACATACAAAAATTAGCCAGGCATGGTGGTGTATGTCTGTAGTCCCAGCTACTCGGGAGGCTGAGACAGGAGAATCACTTGAACTCGGGAGGTAGAGGTTGCAGTGAGCCAAGATCATGCCACTGCATTCCAGCCTGAGTGACAGAGCAAGACTCTGTCTCAAAAATAAACAACAAACAATAACAACAAAAAACCAGAAAATGTGGCTTTGACAAGAAAGGCAATAAAAGTTGCTAACAACCTCATTAGGCCTTTAAAAAGGGATGTATTATGATCACATGTTTGTGATAATATTTACCATTAATAGTTTTGCTGAAACCATAAAAGTAAAGTTATTTTATGATATTCTTTTTGATATTTGTATTGATACATAACAATTGTATGTATCATCCTCTATGGCATCCTCTTTTGGGTGGATCTTGCAGCATCCTCTATTGGGTGTAAATTCCCTAAGTAGGCACCATGTCTTTATTCACCTCTATACTCCTAACACGTAGCACATAATTGGCACTCAATAAGAGAAATAAATTGTAAATAAAAGCAAAATGTTCAGTGATCTTTTCTTACAAAGAATAGCTGTACATTAAAGAAAGCTCATATTTTTCAAAGCTAGCACCATTAAAAATAACTATTAAAGTCAGAAAACAAACAGAAGATCTGAGAAAAGCATAGTGTTGAGCTGGGAGCTAAAAAGGCAGGGCACCTACCATGGTGAGCCCCTGTGCCACTTCCTCATTGCAGTCACACTGGGCAAACAGGCCTGGGCGTGAGTTCTGACACATTCTATAAGCAGTTGTGGCCTTTGAAGATCCTGAAATTAGGCCAAGCATGGTGACTCACATCTGTAATCCTAGCATTTTGAGAGGCCAAAGTGGGAGGATTGCTTGAGGCCAGGAGTTTAACACCAACCCTGGCCAACATAGTGAGACCCTGTCTCTCTCAAACATTTTTTTGAATTCTGAAATTAAATTCACCTGGCACATACCTCAAATTACTGGACAACAAATCAAGCTATAAGCTACCAGCCTCATAATCTGGTGGGATAGGATTACTCAAATTTGGGATTATTTTTGTGCATCATAATATAATTTCTAGAATTCATTCCAAGGAAATAGAAAAGTCCAATGAAGTATTAATGATGATACCCACACAAATTAAAGTCCAGTCTTTCATTAGGGTGCAGCTTCTGACCTTTAGTCAGCTCACCAGGTTCAGAAAGTCAGGCAGCCACTAAGAGGTAAACATGCTCCAAGAGTTTGGCCATCTGTAAACTCGTAAGCCATACAGATCCTCATTTACCAAATCTACTAAGCTCAAAGAGGTGAGTACATTTCAAGGAGTCTCTTTTAATTTGTGGTGCCATACACCATCTAGGAAATTTTTTAAGAAGTGAGTGTGTTGCTAACCAAAAAAAAGAGGGCCAGCGGGGAGGCATGTGTTAGGGTCACATGGACACTGTGTGGCTCTGTCAGCATGGGGCGGGGGTCACAGGGCAGCACGGGGGTCCTGGCAGGACGTGCAGGCATGACTGCACTGCAACCAGAGTGGATCTATGATCTGGAAAAGCTGGCCATGCGGTGCACCTGGGTGGTCCTCATTTGCTATCCTATGCAACATGACTGCTCTTCTCCCTGCAGAACCTAGATAGTTTCCTTTTCAGTGATGGGCACGGAATTAAAACAACTATCTCAGACTAAATCAGTCAGAACAATCCTCTCCCCACTCCCAAGCTGCCCTGCTCCTGAATGCTCCCCACTATCACACCACTGCCCTCAGCCACCCAGCCAGAACCTGGGAGGCATCCCCTTCATCACTTCCCCTAGACATTTGACTGCTATGTCCTGTCAACTTTACCATCAACCCATGAATTGGCCCCTTCCCTTCTGTTATGGGCTGAACTATGTCCCCACAGAAATTCCTGTGTTGAAGTTCTAACCTCCAGTACCTCAAAATGTAACCACATTTGGAGACGGGGCCTTTAAAGAGGTAATCGAGTTAAAATCAGTAGGCCCCACCTAGTCCAAGATTACTGTGTCTTTATAAAAAGAGAAGA